>NW_006293951.1:2982045-3016127 GCF_000327345.1 Myotis davidii
CTGCAAGAGGTTGGCTGGCTGGCCACACCCCCTATTGGGTTGGAGGAATCAGGGGCGAGGTGAGCTGGGGGAGGGGCCGCGGGAGGTTGGCCAGCTGGCCCCACCCTTTAATCGGGCTGGTTCAGAGGCTACAGTGGGAGCCATAGCGACCGGTCATTCTGGTTGTTATGGAGTTCCATTCCCTAGCTTTTTATATATACAGATAGATACATATACATACACACACACACACACACACACACATATATATAAAACAATTTTGCAGATTTTTCCCCGTTTGGAGAGGAGAATTCAAATACAAGTAATTTTCACATAATTTACTAAGAGTATAAAAGCAGCTTTGACTGCTTCTAAGACTGTCACACGAAGCTCTCTGGTTGATCTAAACACCCGTGTTCTGAAATACATAGGTTCCCTGCTTGTGGTAATATCAAGACAAGATTAGGAATGTCATCACTGAACTATTTTAAAATGTAAACTTGCAACTTGACAGGGAATTCACAGCTCTTGAGAAGAGAACAGTAAGTATTTGGAGCCCAGAACACCAAAAACATATTGAAATTTTAGGGCAAACGATCTAGGTCTCCGGTGCCAAATAACTCAAAATGCTGTCATCTGGAGCCAAGAGAACCCTGTTGTGCTTCCCTTCAATTGCTTTAAGCATGTCTTTAGATTTCAGCAATATGATAGCTGGGAACCTGAGCCCCAGCTGAAACTGCCCTCGACTATATCCCTTTATCAATTCGTCCTGGAGCTGGGACTGAGCAGAAAAGATGGCACAGTGTCCTCCCTGGCAAATACAGGAACAAAAGCAGGCACTTCACACACAGAGAGATATGCTGTCCCACCATCGAAAGAATGCTGTTTGCCTGCTGCCTGGACCACAGTGCACCTTAACAATGCAAACAAATACCCTTGGAGGAGCCATCATTTTTAAGGGCAATTTGATTGCAGAAAGGCCTGCATGTGCTGTTGTCCCCTTACAACTGTCTGATAATCCTCTCCTGTCACAGACTGACAGGAGCTGCTATTTTACTTCCACCCACTGGGGCAAACCTCAGGAGAATAGTTATCTCTCAATGGGCTGCAACAGCAGGGCTATTTCAAGACCTCACGCCATTTTAAAGGGATTATTTGTCCACACAGACACATAAATCGCCATGGAGCATCTTTTCTGAAGTATACGCTGGTCTGTAGGAGTCCTAGATAATTCCAATTGGGCTGACATCGCTGCGAGGGCTTTGTACATCTAGCCAGACAGAGAAGTTAAGTACTCTCTCAGGATAACATGTCATAATAAAGGTGGAGAACATTTTCGAAGATGTTAAGGCATTGTTATAAAACCCATTTAATATAAGCAAACGTGCCTTAATATCTTAAAAAATATTGCTCCCAATCGTTTCTTTTATTTTAATGCAGTTGAAATGGTAGAATAAAGCATATTCTTTTTTTATCTCTCAGGGATCTTGGAATGCAAGCAAATGTATAAACAGGGAAATGGACTGCTCTTAGTGTATTCTATAACAACAGTGGCCACCCCCTTGCATTTTACAAGGACTTTCCTTTCTCTGTAGAGTTTTATTTTATTTTTTTGCAGAAAACATGTATTAAAGAATATACTTTTAGATGTTCTTAGTGGGGGAAAGGGCTGCTTTTCTCTCTTTGCAAATCCTAAAACAATGAGTTCTTGAACTAGATACTACAATAAGAAATTCAGCTGAAATGCTCAGCCAGCTAAAGGTTGAATTTTAATCTCCATAGCTGGACAGCTGAAATTCTGCTTTTTTGCATATCAATTAGATTTAGCCGCTCATCATTCTACCTTATGGTGCTACCATTCACAGATGGTTACTCCAGGGATGGATGCGTTTCAGTAACAGTTTGAAATGCCCCTGGGTAATCAAGAGTGTAAATGATTGCTGTGCGCCTTTGAAATAATGCATTCAGACTGTAAGTGGCTGATGGGTACAGCTGTGGGCAAAGTCCACACTGGCTTTTAGGGCCCTGTCTGCACTGCGGATTAAAGAAACATTAAAAAATGTTGATTGAAAAATAATAATAAATGTCTCTCAAGATACTGAATTGTAAGAAAACCACAGCTCATTTTTTTAAAATTGCATTTCAAGTAAGGACAGCAAAAAGGTTAATTTGACAGATGCTCATCTTTCTGCCTAATTGCAGAAATGATATGGGGTAAACTGCTTGAATTAGCGGAGAACCTAAAATGGGATCATTTTAATGGGATACAGGATAAAGCAGGAGGAGGTTTATCCACAATCCATCCGTACAGGCATTATTTAGTGAATGGTTAAGCTAATTTAGAGTACCTGGCCATGCCAGACTGTGTACAGATAACCAAAAGCTTTCCTACTCTTAGGAAACTGAAAATCTTCTTTGATAGAAAAGATTTCGTATATCCAAGACAGTACATAATCAAGTACTAGGTTATCAGCCATACAGATGATGATAAGCCCAGGGGAATTGGGGGCAAGAAAGACTAACATGAGCTAGATCCATCGGAGAAGCTTGGGGAAGAAGGTTAGGGAGTTAAGGAAGACCTACTTGAATGAGACCAGTAAAGTCACAGAATGTGAATGTGGCAGATACCACTAAAGGAAACACTAGCTGCTCAGAGTTCAGGAGTCGCACAAAGGGATAGTGAGTGCTGAATGCCAGCCTAAGGAGCTTGACCTTGACTTAACAGGTGTGTGTGGAGGCTGCTGAAAAAGGAAGGTTTTAAGAGGTTTTTAAGCCCTAGCCAGTGTGGCTCAGTGGTTGAGCATCGACCCATGAGCCAAAAGGTCATGGTTTGAATCCCAGTTAGGGCACATGCCTGGGTTGTATTCTCTCTCATCATTGATGCTTCTATCTCCCTCTCCCATCCTCTCTGAAATCAATAAAACTATATTTTAGAAAAGAAGAAGTGGTTATGTGAGAGATCAGAGCTAGAAACACCTTCTCAGCACCAACACACTTGAAAAACTTAGAAAAATGAGTGAAAAAGAGCAGAGAGGTTAAGGACTGAGCCTGAGCCCCTATTCAACAGAGTGGGGAGATAAAGCACATTTGGGGAACTTTGGAGGAAAAGATTTAGGAGGAGACTAAAGAAAACAGAGAGTCACTGAAGCCCAAAGAAGGAGGAAGTAATTTTAAAATGTGAGGTCCAGAATATTCAACATGGGAAAAATAAATATTGACTTTGTTTAACATAAGGTCCATAATGAACTTGGACAAGTCCATCAACAAATTGCAGAGTCAGGTTAAGTCTTGAGTCTGCCCTCTGACTTCAAGTACTGGGAATCTGGTCAATCTGGACTGATTAATGGGCTTTTTCACTTCTTCTGTTAGGTGGGCCTTGCTGACTCACGTAGTAAGAGCAGTTTTACTACTGAAGCTTCAGGAATGTAACCTGCACAGCCCTCAGATCCAGGTGTCAGGTGAGCAATCAAATCTAACCAGATGTGGCTTTCCATTTCTTTGGCTATATTATTACTATAGGAAGAAGGTTTGATTTCTTCAAAAGAAAAAATAAATTAAAGGTTGCAACATACGCCTCCAAAAGTAACTCCTCAAACATAACTTATTCTCATATAGCTCATATCTCTGTTTCCTCAGGGCTGGGTCCCAGCAGCCATGTTTATACACACAAATCTCTCTCCCTGGTTATAGCAGAACAGACCAACTGTGAACACCTGATCCCAGGCGGGTCAATCAATTTCTCTCTGCCTGGCAGCTGCACTTGGATGTAAAAACACTAGTCTCGGCTGGCTGCTTAAACTGAAGGCGTAATCTCAGAAATTGTGGAGCATCCGTCTTCCACCGTGGCCATAGGGAAGGAGGAAGAGGCAAACCGGAAGCAGGAAAGGAAGACGCAGATGTGCAGGCAGAGGCAGGGAAGCCCGCCAACCTCAGTCTACTCAGGTACTCGTCACCCTCTGACTCAGAGTGCTTTGACGCGGTTGCTCTCGGCATCTGCTCCTCTTCCTTCTGCTGCCTCTGCTGTTCCCGTTCCTTTCTCCTTGTCTCTCACAAGCTCCCGAGGGAGGTCTGATCCAGTTTGGTTAGTCATCATCCGATAGGAAGGAATCATAATGTATAGCTATAAGCCTAAGGATGCCTGAGAACATGACCTTCAATTCACCCAGTCTTGCAATGAATACTGTGCAACTTATGCTTGGGTTGGCATGTACATGTCTCCAAATTAATAAGAGTGACAAATGTGCCCAGCCTGCATGGCTCAATGGTTGAGCGTCAATCTATGAACCAGGAGGTCATGTTCGATTCCAGGTCAGAGCATATGCCCAGGATCGATCCCCAGTGTGGGGCATGCAAGAGGCAGTCAGTGATTCTCTCTCATCATTGCTGTTTCTATCTCTCTCCCTCTCCCTTCCTTTCTAAAATCAACAAGTAATTAGTGAGCTGCAGCTGGTGAGCAGGAAAGCATGCAGCCAGCAGTTCCAGAACAGTCAGAAGGGCAGTCAGGGTACAAAGAACACCTAAGAAGAAGATGCTCACTGATGGACTCTGTGCAGGTCCCAAGAGTGGCAGCTGCACTTCCGTAGCATGGGCTCTCAAGGAGCTAGTCTTGTTTCCTCTGTTTCGGAACGTGCTACACTGTCACCTGCTCTGTGCAGAAATTTCCAGTCATGTAAATCTCAATATTCTTTTTAACACATCAAGGAACTCTTATATCTTTAAGCAAACCGTGTCTGCTACCATCTTTCCAACAATGCCACCACCATCTGTTTCAATGCCTACACATAAACCAATGGATTCTATATTTTTTGGAGTATTTGCTGAAGTACAGACTTACCAGAATTGCTGAGAAGCTTGATAGAATTTATATTAAGATTACAAGCCAGGGCCATCATGAAAGTGACATGGAAATGCTCAGATAGAAGAGTCAGTGAATTTACCATGAGTCTTGTCTGCCTCTTTACCTATGGAAAGAGTTTTTTTTCTTAGATTATTCTCTCTAAACAACAGTCTGCATGTTCTTATCTATTTCTTAAGATACTGGAGTAGCTCTACCCTACTCTAGTGGGTATCAGAGTATCACACACACACTTAGCACTGTCGTGGAACAACCCAACGCCCCGAGTCAGGCTGTGCAGACCTGCACTGCAGAACGCCAGGTGTGCCATTCCCATCACTACTCACCAAAGCTGTACAACACAACAGCCCTGGAAAGGACCTGTCTACAGCATGGAAAAGCCAGGACTTGAGTTCAGAGATGTTAACAAGCAAAGAATTCATACAGCTAAATAGAAGCATCTCACTTGGGTGTATTTTCAGATCATCATTCTCTCTGCTCAGCCCCCAAGCCCAGTTCTTCTAATACTATCCTCATCCGCATGCCTCTCCTAGGATCTTCCCGTTTGTACAGAGCAAAACCGGCTAAATTCTCAAGGTCAAGAAGAAAGGAAATATGTGCTTTTTATCTTATTTCCTAGATATACCATCAGATAGTCAAAAATGATCTACTAGACTACCAGGGAACCCAAACTGGTCACTTTTTCTTCTTAGGATCACATGACCAGAATTATTCCAAGTCTGACCAGGTCAATGTTTTGCCTTTGCATCTACTCTCATTTTGCATCTATTAAACTCTGACACTAGTTTGTTTGTTTTTTCTTGGTTCACTTAAAACATTTAAAGTCCTAATTTTATTGTTCTACATTTCAGAGTATTTTCTGACAATGCTTCTTTGACAAAGCATATGAATTTAGCAACATGAAATGATATATATTTCTTGATTTCAGAAAAAATCATTTATCCTATAAAACATATAGAAACATATAATAGGTAAATTGTTATTAAGTTGTGTGACCTATATAACTTACTAAAAAGTTACATGCATTAAAATATATATAACACACATGAATATATAGTTGTATAAATACTATCATTCATCACCAGAGAGAAAATCTTTATCGATGACCAAGCTTTATCGATGACTCCGATATTATCCATGATCTGCATTTAACACATGCGTAGGAGCATCATGGCTCCTTATGCAGACGATCAGGCTACAGAGAAGTGGCCTGTCCCATGGAGTTGAGCACAAGCATACGAATATGGGACAATCATGACATGCTTACAAATGACCAGTCATTCACTGCACATTAGATAATATGTTT
The DNA here is from genome assembly GCF_000327345.1 of Myotis davidii. Taxonomy (NCBI): domain Eukaryota; kingdom Metazoa; phylum Chordata; class Mammalia; order Chiroptera; family Vespertilionidae; genus Myotis; species Myotis davidii. The sequence goes on from NW_006293951.1 coordinate 2,988,186, forward strand.
TGCATCTTTACAGTTACAGAACTAAATCTAACTACATTAAATTTTATCATTGTTAGAAAAGTAATAGTAACCTGTAAAAGTTCCCAGTAGAAGGCCTTATGGTGACACGGAGGAGTTCACCAGGAAAGCGCCACCTGCCTGCCTACTTGGGAGACCTTAACAGGGTCTGGTGAACTTGACATGGTTCAGGTACGAGCCATGGACCAGGAAAGTTCATCCCATTCCAGACTCATTCAGGCCCCCAGGTGCCCTCGCACATGAATGGAGCCCATAGGAAGGAGACTGCTGCATGAAGCCAGAACAGACATTTATTTTTTTAATACATTTTTATTTATTTCAGAGAGGAAGGAGAGAAAGAAATAGAAACATCAATGATGAGAGAGAACCATTCATTGATCAGCTGCCTCCTGCATGCCCCACACCGTGATCGAGCCCGCAACCCAGGCATGTGCCCTGACTGGGAATCAAAGCACGGCCTCCGGGTTCATAGGTCAACGCTCAACACTGAGCCACGCCGGCTGGGCTACACATTTATTTATAATAGAAATTATATAACTGCCTGGAGGTCAGAGAAGGACAGCAGAAGGAGAATCACATTCTCCACTCAGAGGCAAGCTCTCCAGCACCCAGCTCACCAGGCGCCAGGTGGGGGAGCACGGAAACAGATGACCATGAGCTCTGCCGGATTCGAATGTAACTGCATCAGGCCCTGGAAACCCAGTACGTCTGCCGCCACCGCACAGCCTGTCTGGGAACTGACCACTAAGGGGCCAGGCAGGGTGCCCCCCCTGCTCAGTGCCCACAGCCAGCTTCTGCTTCTCAGGTTCTCTTTGTTCTCTGCTTCCCTTTTTAAATATCCCTGCCTCTGATTGCGGCAGTTTTGATATAGATATTAATGCTTCTTCTTAAGATTGTTGTCAAAGCTTGCTGACCTGGAGCCATTCAGCCTCTGAGATTTTTCCTTCTCTGCTCTGGCCCCTTATTTATTTTATTCCTTCTTTCCAAATCACAGCAGGCACCTTGCCGTCACACCCATGCACTTACTGCCCACGTTCGCTAAATTATTGTGTCCTTATTCATGTTTCTGGAAATCTTGAAAAAGCTTTTTTTTAAAACTGTCACCATAGAGACAATATAAAGGGAGTAACCTTGAAGTACACATTGTTTAAAAAAGGAGAAATTGAATGAGCAGTGAGGTGAAAAATGAATTGAATGGCTTTGGTCACAAATAATTTATCCTTAAATAACAAAGAAATTGTTCTTGATAAATCTTAACTATCAAAAAGTAAGAAGGTTAGCTGTCTGATAATCAAATACCCAAAGGTGGCCCAGGGCAATAAAACCCCACCACCCACCTGCCCCTTTAGTGAGAGGAGCGCTGCGGATTTCAGAATTCAGACCCCCGCTCTTGTTCCTGTGAACTTCCCAATCCAGCTGCTTGCCAGTGCTGCTCTTCCTTGGTCTCTTGTTCTCTAAGTGCTAGCTTCCCTGAGCCCCATTCTGGTCCTCCTCCCACCTCCTCCCAGCTCCCACCTCCTCTCTCACTTTCCACTTCCTCCTGCTCTGCCCTGAAGGGCTGTGCTTCCAGGACTCCACCCACAGCTCTTTTCCATCTTCCTCTCGCTTCATCTCATTCCACTCCCCTGAATTCACAAATGACTTATGTGCAATAATTCGAAACCATATACTGCATACCCAGGGCAAGACACATGTTCATGGTTCCTCACCATTCATTTTCTTGCTTTTTCACGAGTCCATCCTGAGATTCAGAAGTGTATTATCTGCACCAGCCTGTTCAGTACCGCCACTCCAATGTCTTGTAGTTCCCTTAAACGCGTGGGTTCAAACCATTGTTGTTATTTTTTCTCTTAATCTCAAATCTTCCCTCTTATGTTCTCTATTCATTTTATGGCCTCTCCATCCACCTGCTTTCCCAAGATGAAAACCTGGAAGCCATCAGGGATCTGAGGTGCTACTGGCCAATATGTTAAGAGTGACTAACAGTAGTTGTTAACAAAAATGCGTAAAAGAAAACTGCAGAACGGGTTGCTAAATAAGCCTGACAAATGACTGTTAACTGGTGCAGATGGTATAATTAGGAAGAGTAAAAGAAAAGAATGAATGGGTTATGAGATAAATTTTATATTTGTATGTTATGTCATTTGTAATTATAAGTATGGAAAATTGGTTAATTCCAATTTTCCCACTCAATTCTAATTACTAGTATGAGGGCAGAGCATGTACCTGTTTTGCTCTCATCTTTGTATGGCTAGCACCTAGGATAGTGCTTTACATATAGTAGTTACTTAGTAAACACTTGCTGGGTACTTAGTTGACTAAAAACACAATTGATTTCTACTTTGATTTGTCTATCAAGATGCCAATCAGTATGCAGTATCGGTCTAATACCACTGCAAACACTACAAAGTGCCTAGTGGGATGAATAAAAGGTCCCTGGCATAACTGTTGAGTCTTCAGTTCATCATTTGACCAGAAATTTCTCTATTTTCCTAAAGACCCTGATTATGATAGTAATTTTCACCTCAGCAAAACTAAACTGACCTTCAGGGGCATTTATTATCTTAAAACCCCCTTTCAAAGATTAAATAATGTCCTTAATATCAAATTTCCTGGGTATCAATTGATCAGGAAGGTATAAGACAAGCTGAGAGCTCTAATCAAGGTCCTTGAACTTGGGGGGGGGGGTGGAGAACCAAGAGAAAGGAATTTCTTTGAAAGCATTCCACCCAAACACCCACTATAAGAGAAGCTGGCTCCTTATTCTCTACACCCAAAGCTGACGACTCAGACTGGGTGAAGGTAAATATTGTATGAATAATTTGTGAACAAGGATGAGTGTTTGTGTCTATGAACAAACTGTCATGATATATACACACACAGAAAATAGAAATCATCTGTCTTCTGGAACTTTGTTCTACAGTAAGCCTTTCTCCCTAACACCTGCATTTATAGAAATAATATTCACTCCAGCCTTAAAACAAACAAAAAACTCCCTCTCCCTAACTCTATCAACTTGGTCCTCTAAGAGCCAGCTCAAAAACTGCTTTCTCTGTTCTTTTTACTCTCTCTCTTTGTTCCCAATGCATCCTGTAAATTATCATGTATTGTAATAATAAATTATGTTAGTATCTCCATCCTTCTTCCCTCTTTCTTTTTTTGATTTCTGAGAGAGGAAGGTGGAGAGAGAGAAACATCAATAATGGAGAGAATAATTGATTGGCTGCCTCCTGCACACACCCTATTGGGGACTGAGTCCACAAACTGGGCATGTGCCCAGATGGGGAATGAACCATGACCTCCTGGTTCATGGATCGATGCTCAACCAGTGAGCTACACTGGCCAGGCCCTCCTTCCCTCTTTTAAGACGAACAGCTACTTAAAGATGTTTGGGATCTCCCGTACTGGGCTTACCACAGTACCTGGTAATTTAATTGGCACTCAATAAATTATAGTCAAAAGAAAGAAGAATGGGATTTGGAAATACAACCATAGGAGTTTAATAGCAAAAATGAAATCTTTCATCCCTCCTACTTGGCCCCTTTCCATGGCCTTTTCCTGTACCATTTTTTGTTATATACATGCCAGAGAGCCTTTCTCATGATTTCAATGATGTGTGGTTGTGGGCACTGCAAGGATGTACTTGTCATTAAGGCTCCTTTACTTCCTCATTCCTGTCTTATTCACTCAGTCCCTTAGCAGAAGCAAAGACCTAACATGTAGGAATCCAACATGAGGTGCTAAAATATGCAGAGAAAATGTATGCACAGTGGCACTGATTTAAAATACTGCTTTCAAGAAAACTTAGGTCTTCCTCTATGTCTCTGTAAACTACTCGACCATCAAGAGACATCCATCTCTTTTCCTAGATAAGGGAAACGGCACTTGTCCCACCCATACTGATGCCATTGGTATCTGTCCGTTAAAGGAAATCAGTGGCCTAATATGTGGATCCAAGAGAAAGCCCTGAGCTCTGTGATGACTGATAATACTATTTGGCCTTTCCTGTAGGGGAGGTGAGGGAGGGAAAGTGATTCAGAGCAGTTTGGATTAATATTTGAGTCCACCTTTATGAAGGAAACAAGATCTTAACTTGCTATTGTGGGGGGTGCAAAAAAAATTTTTTTTGCCTCCCACTCCTATGTTCTTCTAGCTGGGCTAATCATCAAATTCATATGAGACAGATTAACAGGAGAAAATGTCCAAAGTGTATTTTACAGATGTACACTCAGCAGTCCATAGTCTATGAGACCCAACGAGGCATTGGGCAGTTGAGACTTATATGTCACTTTGGACAAAAGAGAAGGGGGCAGGGGTCTGGGATTTTGAAGGGGAAGTAGGCAATTCACAGGTAGAGGAAATGGTGAACACATGGCAAACAAATTCCTGCTAGGCAACCCAGAAACAGTGAGACACAGGTGGAAATCCAGAAGAACACGTTTTTGCATGGATCTGTGCAGTCTACCATACTTAATTCAAAATGCTAAGGTTCCCTTCCTGAAACAGGTATTTCCATCGGAGTTTCCTTAGGCAGGAAAGGGGAGAGTCAGAGGTTCTTTCTGATTCTTTTGTTTCTTAATAACCAACTTAAAATCAATATCCCAAAGGGCACATTTTGAGGTGGCAAAATTTGGTCCCCTTCACTATATACAAGGTTTCAGTAGATAACAGATTTTTCGACATTGTTATGTAGGCAGATAATAAATTAACCTGCCTTGATTAATGAAAGCAATCATTATTATTATATTTATCCTCACCCTAGGAGTGAGGATATTTTTTCCATTGATTTTTAGAGGGTGGAAGGAAAGGGAGGAGGGAGGAAAGAGAGAGAGACAGGAAGACAGAGAGAGAGAGAAAGAAACATTGATGTGACAGAGACACATTGACTTGTTGTCTCCCACACGCGCCTTAACTTGGGCAGGGATTGGACCTACAACACAGATAGTACATGCCCTTGATGGGGAATCAAACCCATAACCCTCCAGTGCACAAGCTGGCACTCTAACCACTGAACCACGCCAGCCAGGGCTGAAAGTGGATGTTAAATGCTGTTACCATAAATAGGTTAATTTTACTGTGTAACATCTCCTGGTGATTATTTGTTTGGCCCAGATGAAGCCAGATGCTATTTGACAAAATGTTTTTGTATCTAAGAAGGTATATTTGACTACTTTAAACCGTAATCTTTGGCATTCACATCTACTATAGATGTATACTTGCATACATTCATTTCTACTTTAGCAAAGTCATTTTCATGAATGGGAAAGGAAAAATACTGTATTAGATTTTGCTAGCAAAAAAGAGGCATTGTCCTATTGTGATATGCTAATACTCACCTTGGAAGGAATAATTTATGAACTCAACCTCTATATATGAAATCCAACTACCATGGGTTTAAAGATTTATTTGCACTTACAGGTTAAAGAACTATGGCCCTGGCTGAGTGGCTCAGTTGGTTGGAGTGTCATCCCAGACACCAAAAATTTGTGGTTTTGATTCCCAGTCACGGCACATTCCTAGGCCTTGGGTTCAATCCCCAGTTGGGGCACATATAGGAGACAACTGATGGATGTTTCTCTCTCATATCAATGTTTCTCTCTTTCTCCCTTCTTCTTTTTCTAAAATCAATTTTTAAAAAACACATATGCTGAGGTGAGGATTAAAAAAAATTGTGGAAGACTAAAAGAATCTCGTGCACTGCTGGTGGGAATGCAGACTGGTGCAGCCACTGTGGAAACAGTATGGAGTTTCCTCAAAAAACTAAAAATGGAACTCCCATTTGACCCAGTAATCCCACTTCTAGGAATATATCCCAAGAAGCCAGAAACACCAATCAGAAAGGATATATGTACCCCTATGTTCATAGCAGTACAATTCACCATAGCTAAGATCTGGAAACAGCCTAAGTGCCCATCAGCAGATGAGTGGATTAAAAAACTGGTACTTCTACACAATGGAATACTATGCTGCTGTAAAAAAGAAGGAACTCTTGCCTTTTGCAACAACTTGGATCTCACTCATTTGTGGAATATAGAGAACAACATAGACTGATGATCAGGGACAGATCCAAAGACAGAGAAACAGCAATCAGACTATTAATGGGGGGAATGAGGAAAAATTTGTAATTCCTTAACTAATAAAGAATTTAAAGATTTTTTTAAAAAATTAAAAGTAAATACTAAAAAAAAAGAAAAGACTAAAAGAAGACACAAAATACATGAGCAACAAAGGAAAAAATTGATACATTCAATTACATTAGTTACATTAAAATCAGGAATTTTATTGAAGGACATCACAAAAAGAGAGAAGAGACAAATCACTGCGTAGAAGATATTTATAACACATACAATTGATAATAGACCAGAATTAAGAATATATATAAAGAACTCCTATATGCCATTTTTTAAAAGACAGATAACCTAATATTTTAAATGGCTAAAGACTTAGGCATTTCATAAGATAGGAAATTCAAATGAACATGAAAAATTGTTTAATTTCACTAGTAATCAGGGATATGCAAACTTTAACTATGATAGGATAACACTATTATACACCCATCAGAAGAGCAAAACTTTAAAATCTGACAATATCCATGATGGTGAGGATAGAGAATTCTCATACACTACTGGTAGATATATAAATTGGTATGATCACTTTGATTTATTATTTTTATCAACATATTTTCACATGTTTATGTATGTCTATAAAGAATTCCAATCAATCCCCTTGTCTTCCTGACTATTTACTATGAAGTGCTGGTCCTCATTTTTAAGTGAATTCATTTTGCTTTGACTTTTTCTCTATCAGTTGTTCTCAGATACTATAGGTTCTCAAAATAGATTAAATTGCAACCCCTCACACACCTTTCTGTTTAATATATTAGGCTGACCCATGTGGAGTTGCAATATTCTATCATCTTTGACTGACAAAAATGGCAAGTCCATATGATTCATACTAACACACCAGTGGCCTCCACAGTCTCAGCTGTGCCCTCCTGCCTGCAACAGCACAGGTCCTGCCCAGTGGAGTTTGAAGAGTTGACCATCACACAGAAGTAGGTGGGGAGACTTCTGTGCTTCTCATTATAATTTTTCTTCCCTATTAAAAGGAATCTACTATCTCCTCTTTTGTTCAGCAAAATGGGAAATATTGATGAGATTTATACCTTTAAAAAAAAAAACAACTAGACTATGATTTAGCTCCTACATTCAACCAACATGTGTTGATCACCTACCGTGTGGTAGGCCCTGGGGAGAGACAAAAACAAGACAAGGATCACTGCCTCATGAAGTTTACAAATAACAGAGAATAAAAAAGGCAAGAAAACCAGCATGTACAGCATGCTGTGGTAGGTGCTATTCAAAAATCTGTCTAATGGAGGGATCTCTACATCAAATTTCTCACTGAGCATTAGAAATAAAGGATTTTGTTCTGAGGTATCTTTTCATACATTTTTAGCTTAACAAAAACACATCAAATGGGTCAAAAGCAGATATCAGGACCAAAAAAAAATCAGAAACATGAATTCTAAATAAGCTATACATGAGATAATCAGATCTTTGAGTAATTCCATTTTCTTAATTTTAAGTTGGTATCATATAAGACAGGAGTATAAAATCAAACCGTGTCTTGTTGGAATTGTGAATCCCCACTTTGGAAAGGGCAGATGGAGCGCCTTCTGTTCACAGAAAGAGAGCCAAGGGCTCAGGGAAGGTAACCGCTTGGCTAAAGGGAAAGAAGCAAACCAGAGAACCGTGGTTCTGAACTTCTATCCCCTCAAAGCGTAGAGAAAACTCTGAATTTGAGAGATGTTTACAGAACTAGAAGGAAACTAGTATAAATGTCTCTCGTGTGTTTTCCTTTCTGAGTCAAGGACACATGTACATGCTTAAAACTCCAACAATTTGGGTTTTGTTTGTAGATCTAGTTCTTATAAATGTTTAATCACATAAATAAACTGCTTAGAAAAGAAAGATACTCTCAAACTATGGCACTTCTTTCAATGAAGGTGTTGACACGCAGTTTGATAAGGCCACATACAGCGAAAACAATTTGTCAGAAGAGGAATTTTAAGTGGCTCAATAACATGAACAAAAATTTTTCAACCTCATTAATAATTTAAAAATTCTAAATGGCATGGCATGCCATGTTTTACCTATCCAACAAGTAAGGATTTTGGGGGGAAAAAAGATTTCCATTTCCTCTGTGTACAGTTCAGTAACACCTGTGAGCACAAGTAAATTCCAGCACTTCTCATAATTTACACTTTTAATATGTTTGTTCCTATTAATAAATCCTTGGAGCAATAACAGAATTCCAAAGCTCCAGCCAGAAATGAAAGTCGTGGAATGCTTCTTGGAAAACTGAGACCATTTTTACTTGATTTGCTAGACATTTCATGGTGAAGCTGTGCATCTCATCAATGGAATATTATTTCTACCCTTAAATTAAATATCCAAATTTTATATTATCATTTTTGGACCTGCTTTGTACTAAGCCACTTAGTCAAACTGAGTGCTTATGAATGAAGTTATAAGTTTTGTGTGTTTTTTTAATCCTCATCCAAGGAGGGAGGATATTTTTTCCATTAATTTTCTAGAGAGCATGGAGGGGAGGAGGGAGAGAGGGAGGGAAGAGGGAGGAGAGAGAGAAAGAGACATAAGAGAGAGAGGTTGAGAGTGTGAGAGAGAAACAGCAATGTGACAGACATGTCGATTGGTTGCCTCCTGCACTTGCCCAACAGGGAGCAGGGATGGGACTTGAAACCCAGGTATGTGCCCTTGACCAGGAATCAAACTCTCTGGTACACAGGCCAATGCTCTATCCACTTAACCACATGGGCCAGTCCTGAAGTTACATGTTTTCATAAAAATATGAAAGCATCATGCCATAACATACTTGTATCACTCCATCTTAGCTCTTTTCCTTGAGTGCTAGTCTTTTTCAGTGAATTCTTCAGTCAAAATAGGAAAAAGGCAAGAATGCCCAACAAAAGCAGAGGCAATGATAAAGAAATGATGGAATAATAAATATCATTCTCTGTAAGTACTATTTTAGAGAATAATAATGGTTGCAATGTGGTGGGGGAGGGGTGGCGGGGAGGATATACCACTGTCTCTGGATTGTTGAATTCGAAGGATGTGTGAGAAAATGAGCAATATCTTCTACAAAGAGCTGCAGGGAAGACAAGTAAACCGAGTCCAGGAGATGGAAAGAATATTCTGGGAAGAGATTAGGTTATAAGAAAGTTTGTTTACCATGGAGAAGGGTTTCAGAGAAGTAGAATGGGTGGGAGGGTAAGAGAATAGATGAGCAGAGGGAGCTTTGGAGCTTTGGTTGAAGTAGGGAACACAAAGCTTTATGAAATTAAGATTAAATAAAAAAGATGAATAAAGGACATTCAAGTCTAATTCTAACAGTCTCATTTATGCCTTTTCTTTCAGTAGACCACATTGAGATGTTTATAAAGATGTTTTATTCTTGACTTTTAAGCATTTTAAAAACATTACAACCCTGGCCTGGCCGGTGTTTCTCAATAGTTAGAGAGCATCAGCCTGTGCACCAAAGGGTCATGAGTTCAATTACGGTCAGGGCAAGTGTAGGAGGCAACAGATCAATCAATGTGTGTGTGTGTGTGTGTGTCTCTCTCTTCCTCCCTCCCTCTCTTCCTCCTTTCCTCCCTCCCTCCTTACTTTTCCTTCCTTCCTCCCTCCCTCCCTTCTACTCTCTCTAAAAATCAATGGAAAAAATATCCTGGGGTGGGATTAACAATGTAATATATATATTGCCAAAGTAAGAAGGCAGCCAGTGAACCAAGTAACTCATTGGGAGTATAATTACAAACATTTAGCATTGTTTTGAACACGATAAAAAGAAACGCTTTCATTTAAAATAGTTTTTCATAATCTCAAGAAAGACTTCATCCACCATTTATTTTCAGGGAAACGTGCTGCTTCTTGGAAGAAGCCCAGAAGATCCTGCTGTTAAATCAAGACCCATGCAGGAAGAAAAATTATCCGCTCCACAATAACATGGCATGTGACACAAAGGCAGTGGTACTTATCCAGCAGGGAGAGGCCCCTTCCACACGGGGCTCCCACCGGCTAACTTAATTACTGCGCAGCAAGGAGAGCCACTACAAAGACAGGGCAACCCCAAGAGGGCTGCAAAGAGCCCTTCTCCGGACGGGGACAGATGGCTCCGCTGCTTCTCGTTTGGTATGAGACCTTCTAGAAAAAACTGAAAATGGATACATGCCGACAAGTTTTTCACTACCAGATTTTTAAAAAACCCTACCATATGCTACTTTAAAAATAACCCAAGTATTTACTGAGCTGTGACTACATACTAGTAGTATAAGGGAGAGAAAAAGGTCTAAAGCAGCTTGCCATCTTGTTTTGATTTTTCATCAGGATAGACACAAAAGGAAAAAGTGCAGCAGAGGCCATAAAACTACTGCCTTAGAAATTGTCAGAAATGATCTATCACAAACAATTTTACAGAAACAGAGTGAGTCCATGGTTTACTGAAACCTAATTCAGCAGCAAAAGTAAATGAACATCGTTCAACAGTCACCTTAGCAACCACAGGGACTAGGCACCAAACAGGTCGTTAGCCCTTCCAATTAGGAAGTTGTAATACATTTGCTAAATAATAGCACTGTGTGAATTCTATTTTGTAAAAAGTTCTAAAGAAAATGGAAATTGAACTACAAACTTACTAAAGAAGGACCAAGCTATTAATGTCACGCTGTTTTGTGAAATTAATATACATGTGGCTTTCCTGCATGCAGCAAACTCTACCATCCTGGTCACTTTAAGGAATATAAATTAATCAAAAATCACTAAATTCTTCATTCTCATATGTGAATGTATAGTAATGCCACCTAAGGAATTTAGAGTTAATTTATAAATTCCATAGCAGTTGTATATACATACATATAAGTATACACACATAGTCATGTTTAATATTCATAATAATCTTCTGACCTAAGAAAGCACAGCTCACTTAAGGTAGAATGAATTAATATATGTAAAACACTTGACACACAGCCAGCACTATGGAAGTCTAAGTCATCAATAATACAGGAGTAAAGTTCTAATTCTAACAGTTTTGAAGTCACACTGCCTATCTCAAATTTTAGTTTCATCACTAACTAGACAGGTACTAATCTATTTGACTCAATATTTTCATCTATATAACGGAAGTAATAATAAAAACATTTACTAGTACTTCAAGGCTATTGGGGGTGTCAAGGTGAGATGTATTAACTCTGTGGCACAATAACCACTCTGTGGTAGGCAGCAAACACAACTGAGCCTAACAGGGCTGTGTCAGCATCTAGACCAGAAGTCGACACTCAAATGTCAACAAGGCAGTGACAGATGATGTAAATGAGGGAAGTGGACAGTAAGATGATGCAGATGAGATGGAATGGCGGGGGCTGTGGCAAACTGGAGACTTGTGTTCCTTCTGAAAGAGAAAGACTCACTCAGCTCCAGCCCTCTGATGTCAGACAGTAACACAGGCCGAGCACTTTGTGAAATCTTCCAATTTTTTGAGAATGACCTGAAACCCAGATTTTTTTATGACTACTTTTTTTTTTTTTAAGCAGCTCCCTACATCAAATGTTTCTAAATCGCTGGGCTGGATTCTGCTCACGGGATACCAGTTTGCAATGTCTGCTCCAATGTCTAGCCAATCTCTCTGGGATTTCTATCTACCTGTAGAGTTTAATGACTAAGCAGCCATTGCAAAGCAAACCACAGGACTGGTGTAACCAGTGTTATCAGGACTTTATTTTAATTCTGAGGTATGAACAAGTCAGGTACACTTAATAACAGAGTCACAGTGCTGAAGCAGTGTAGACATCCTGTCCAAATTCATTAAGTGCCTGACTCACTTCCTCAACATCCCTACCAAGTAGCTTTTTGGCTTCTACTTAAACATTCCCGTCAGCCAATAGGCGGGTCTCTCCTCAAAAAGCTGCCTATTTCTCACTCTGCTCTTAGTTTTCTGTAAGGAAGGTCCTTCTTCATAGTAAGTTGAGCTCTGTATCCTAGTATCTGACACCACTGGTTCCTGCATCATTATACCTAGAACAATATTCCAGGAGTGGATGGATGAAATTTACCATCATATTCTGTACTGTGTATCTATTAATGCAGACCAAGATCACATCACCTTCTTCTGGGGTCTTCTTCACTTGGCTCCCGACCCTTGGAGACTGTAGCAGGCTCTGGCACTGTGAGCGAGTCAACAAAGGTCCACGGTAAAGGGGAAAGAAAGCTGTTCTTTGTGCCAGTCACATTTTTTACTTTAATTAGAGTGGAAGGGTATATTTATGCCCCAGTCTCCATGTTTCTACTCTACAGTACACACACTGCTTCCTATAAGTAATTATTTTAACTCTGGTTTAAAAATTACTGACATTGGCAGCAGAGTTGGCAGAAACTGCACTCACCTTCGCCCAAGACCAAACTGAAATTACAACTAAAATATAGAAGAATCAACCTGAATAACCAACTAAAGCCTGGCTGAAAAGAAGTCTTATAACCAAGGGTTTACAGAAGAAGTCACATGGAGACTGGTAGGAAGGGCAGAGACGCAAAAAGGATTGGCCTCGCTCCCAGGGGCAGTAGCTGAGATTTGGGGTATCTCAGCTATGGGGTTTCCCTCTGAGAAGCATGGGGTCTCAACCCCATGCCAGGCTCCCCAGCCCAGAGCACCAGAGCCAGGAAGAGGTGCCCACATAACATCTGGCTGTGAGAACTGGAGGAGATTCAGTCTATCAGGGAGACACAGGAGTCAGTTAGAGACATGGGTGCCCTCTTAAAGGGCCAACACACAAAATCTTGTTTGTCGCCACTCATCCTGGGGTCCGGTGGAGGGACGAGAGTCACCTGAGGAGAGTCTGGGGTTTGTGGCTCTGGAGAGAGAGCTGGGGAGACAGCCGCCAGGATCCCTGTGCTGAGACGTCTCCCATGCTGCAGACACCATCTTTCTTGGGTGCAGCACTCCCCTCCTTACGGCATCAGAATGAGGGAAAGCAACAGCCCACACTCTGGATTCCCTGTCACCCCACCCTGCGGAGCCCAGTTAAGGAGTCAGCTGCCTGGGCTGGGGTGCAGAGGTCTGGGCAGATTCAGGGGGTGTCAGTGGGCTGAGTTGTGTGGCTTTGGTGTGGGGGCCATTCTTCCCACTTTCCCTCAAACCAGACTGGCTCCTCCCCCTCACAGGAGATCTGTTAGTCCCACTCCCCTGACTCCTGGTGGCTCCACCCTGCCAACATCTGGGCAGAATCTGGGATAGATTGAGTTGTGTGGCTCTGGGATAAGAGCCATTACTTCCACCTTCCCCCAAGCCTGACAAGAGATCCACTAGACCAGTGGTTCTCAACCTTCCTAATGCCGCAACCCTTTAATACAGTTCCTCATGTTGTGGTGACCCCCAACCATAAAATTATTTTCGTTGCTACTTCATAACTCTAATTTTGCTACTATTATGAATAGTAATGTAAATATCTGATATGCAGGATGTATTTTCATTGTTACAAATTGAACATAATTAATGCATAGTGATTAATCACAAAAACAATATGTAATTATATATGTGTTTTCCAATGGTCTTAGGCGACCCCTGTGAAAGGGTTGTTCAACCCCCAAAGGGGTCGCAACCCACAGGTTGAGAACCGCTGCACTAGACCCTTCCTCCCCAATCCAGGTGACCCCACCAGGCTGAGACTAAGTTCCTGGCAGACTCTGGGATAGACTGAGTTGTGTGGCTCTAGAATGGGGGCCATTTTTCCCTTTCAGAGCTCTCCCTTCACACAACCAAATCTTGGTCTGTCCAGGCCTCATAAACACTGCTGGCCTCACTTGAACAATTCCCTGAGATCCTGCCCCACCACAAAAGTGTGTGAGCACCCAGTGGGTGGCAGCTAGACTTGTGTACCCTTGTGACATTTGCTGGGTGACCTCAGACCCAGCACTGGCACCAAGTCTGATCCTGTATCTGGTGAACACCACTTGCCCCTACCTGGTGACTCACTGAGACTCTACCTTATGCAACTCAAGTACTGCCAGAGGCTCTTTCAGTGACTGAACCTAACAGGCAGCCAGCAGCTAGAGACAGGTGGAAGGGCACCTCGGGGAGCCTTGTGACTTTAGCTGACCTGCCCCTAGGCCCGTTGCTGGTAAAAGCCAGCCATAGTGTGCAGGGTGGTCCTTCCTGAGCACATAGAGGCAGCCACAAACTGCAGATCGCTTTGTAACTCCAAACAAGTTGTTAGGGCCAGTCACAGGCAGCATCTGACATTGCCTACACCAGAGGCCCTTCCAAGAGGCCCCAGAGCCAGCATACCCAATGGCCATCTTCAGACAACATTGGAGCAGGATCCAATTAGCTTCAAAGAGAGATCTTGGTAGGCACCACACCCTGCTGAGGAGAATTCTGCTTCATGTGGTCAGCACCTGCACAGTAGCTCATACACTGTGGTTGGGGTCAACCCTCACAGTCAGCCAGCATGAGGGTCGACCCCACACACAAATGGGCCAATAGCAATCAAGGCTCAATAAAAACAGGAGGGCCCACATAACCCACATAAAGGACATTCCTGGAGGACCCAGATCAGGTGATCAAGAGAACTGTGCCACTGGATTCCACAGAACACCTACTATTTAAGGCCACTATACCAAGACTGGGAGTCATAGCACGCTGTAAACCAATTCCAGCATGTCATAATTTCAAGAGTTCCATCAAAAGGTTGATGAAACTTGGGGACTCAACAGGGTTGAGTCACACATGTAGTCACCTGCTGGAAATGGCTAAAGGCATTTCCCCAAATCTGAATAGGAAACTGATTGTGGCTGCCAGACAGTTAAAGGGCATCTTAATTTAGATGTTATTGCCTTCTACTGGCCAAACACCTGAACAGCCGTAGGCTATTCCCCAAACTGACAATGCTTCTGTACCCTTTGAAACCTTACCCTTTGAAGTGTATTATCTCCACCTTGCCTTAGGACAAACTGTGTTAATAAAAGCAAGGGTCCTAGACAAGGAGGGAGTCTTCAGTTCCTTTAGCTGAAGGTTCTCTGACCCCCAATGACTTTCAAAATTATATCTCATCTCCGGACTCTTTATTAGTCTCTGGATTTCTATGTCATCTACACACAGCCTTTTCCAGATTCCTGAACACTTCTTGATGCTGGGACAAGAACCCCGGCAATAGCAGATCTTCCTAATACATAGAAACAAGCATAAAGAGACAGCCAAAATGGGGAGACAAAGAAATGTGCTCCAAATGAAAAAACTGGAGAAATCTCCAGAAAAAGACCTAAATGAAATGGAGGCAAGCAATTTATCAGATATAGAATCAAAAAAATGATTATAAGGATGTTCAACTTGAGAGCTCAGAAATAGGGAGCTCAAAAATAAACTCACACCTCTGTAGTCAAGTAATATTTGGCAAAGGAGACAAAAATATACAGTAGGGTAAAGATAGTCTATTCAATAAATGGTGTTGGGAAAATTGGATAGTTTTGTTAAAAAAAGAAACACTAGACAACCTTATTATACCATACACAAGAATAAACTCAAAATGGGTTAAAGAATTAAATGTCAGACTTAAAACCATAAAAATCCTAGAAGAAAATATAGGCAGTAAAATCTTGGACATTTCTCATGGCAATATATTTTTCTGACCTATTTCCTCAGGCAAGGGAAACAAAAGAAAAAATAAACAAATGGGACTACATCAAACTAAAAAGTTTTTACACAGCAAAGGAAACCATCAAAATGAAAAGACAACCCACTGAATGGATGAACAAATTCACTAATAAGGGGTTAATATCCAAAATTTAAAAATAACTTATATAACGCAACACCAAAGAAAATAAACAATCTAATTTAAAAATGAGCAAAGGACCTAAGTAGACCAAAGAGGACATACAGATGGCCAACGGACATGTGGAAAGATGCTCAACATCACTAATCATCAGAGAAATGCAAATTACAACCACAATAATATATCACCTCACACCTTTCGTAATGGTTATCATCAATAAATCAACAAAGAGCAAGTGTTGGCAAGAATGTAGATAAAAAGAAACCTTCATGCACTGTTGGTGGAAATGCAAATTGGTGCAGCCACTGTGAAAAGCAGTATGGAGTTACCTCAAAAAATTAAAAATGGGCCCTAACCGGTTTTGCTCAGTGGATAGAGCGTCATCCTGCGGACTCAAGGGTCCCAGGTTCGATTCCAGTCAAGGGCATGTACCTTGGTTGCGGGCACATCCCCAGTAGGGAGTGTGCAGGGGGCAGCTGATAGATGTTTCTCTCTCATCGATGTTTCTAACTCTCTATCCCTCTCCCTTCCTCTCTGTAAAAAATCAATAAAATGTATTTTTTTAAAAATTAAAAATGGAACCCAGCGATTTCACTTCTGGGAACATATCCAAAGAAACCAAAAGCAGTATTTCAGAAGAATATATGCACCCCTATGTTCATTCCAGCATTGTTACAATAGCGAAGAATTGAGAGCAGCTCAACTGCCCATCAGGAGATGAGTACCGTATTTGCCGGCGTATAAGACGATTTTTTGGCCCTGAAAAATATGCCTCCAAGTGGGGGGTCGTCTTATACGCCGGGTACACTTCAGATAGACTGCCCATAGTGCTTGCCCCGTGCCATAGTGGCCTCCCGATGCCCGCCCACTTCATTCCACATACCGTTCAGGCATCAGCAGCGCTGCTGGGTGTATGCTCGGCTGTTATGCGATTTTGCTGTTATGCGATTTTACCACACTCGCAAAATCGCACACAGCCGACCATACACCCAGTATGATAGCGCAAAATCGCGAATCGCGATACCATACTGGGTGTATGGTTGGCTGTGTGCGATTTTGCGAGTGTGGTAAATTCGGGTTACCGTATATTTCTTTACATATGCATTGAATTTTAAAGAAGGCCCTAAGAAGCATCTACGGTACCAGTCTATAGAGTGTGTTTTCTTTAGTGAATTACCGGTATGTTTACCGGTAATACACTTGCACTGTTTTATGTATATGTTTGATTACATACAGCCTTGTGACAGTTTTCCTGCATGTCATAAGCATTTTAATATAAATTAAAATGTTAAAATCAAATCTGATATTGTTTTACCTTTTATTTGGTGTGTGGAAGGTGTGCGGAAGAGGGGGTAGTCTTATATGGCGAGTATATAACAAACTCTGTATTTTGAGTGGGAATGTTAGGGGGTCGTCTTATACGCCCAGTCGTCTTATACGCCGGCAAATACGGTAGATAAAAAGCTGTGGTACATTTAAACAATGAAATACTACTCAGCCTTAAAAAAAGAAGGAAATCTTACCTTTTGTGACAGCATGGATAGATCTAGAAAGTATTATGCTAAATGAAATAAGCCAATCAGAGAAAGACACAGACCCTATGCTTTGATTATATGTGGAATCTAATGAATAAAATAAACTAGCACATAGAAACAGGCTCATAGATACAGAGAACAGACTATGGTTGCCAGAGGGGAGAAGAGTTTGGGGACTGGGTGAAAAAGGTGAAAGGATTAAGCCAAAGATAAAATAAAATAAAATAAATCATAGGCACAGACAACAGCGTGGTGATTACCAAATGGGAAGGGAGTAGGGGCAGGTAGAAGAGGGTAAAAGGGGATAAATGGTGATGGAAGACTTGACTTGAGGTAGTGAACACAGAATACAATATACAGTGATGTATTATAGAATTGTACACTTGAAAGTTATATAATTTTATTAACCAACTAGTAGCCCTGCACACGAATCCATGTGCCAGTAGGTCACTGCTGCCCTCCTGTAGCTCTCCGCCCACTGCCCCACCCTCCCTGTAGCTCCCCCGTCCCCGCTCTCCCCTCTCATGGCTTGCTGCCCTTCCCCCTCCTCTAGCTCTTCGAAGCCTACTTGTGCCTCGCTAGCCCATGCTCCTGCTGATCCGTGACCTGGTCATGACATGCTTGGTCATTACACCTCAGAGCATAACAGCTAATTAGCATATTCCTGTCTTAGTATATAGGATGTCACACCAATGAATTCAATTAAAACAATTTTTTTAACTGACATCCATTTTAGTAACTGGATGGGATTGGCTTCCCAGAATGTTAAGAGTATATATGATTAGTTTGTTTGATTTTATAAGACAAAAAATGACTTTTCATTTTAGCTTTGTAATAGGAAACTAAGAAATATGGCTATAACCTCAATGTGTATCATGAAATGTAGCCAACTTAAGTCCAGTAAATTACATCATAGAGCATAACTATAGGATGATGCTTGTTTTTCTGTCAAAGTCATGAATCCTTTCCAAGTATTAAATGCTTTTGGCAGACACATTTTTTAATTCCCCTAAACAAAACATCAAATTTGGGATCCATAGAATTAAATTCAAATAAATAGGAATATTTAATCTAAACTTAACTGTGAAATATTATATTTTATTCCTCCTTTTTCTTATCTCCTTAGCATAAGGTTTCTTTATATTCTTCATAGCTAGGAGCCATCCTGATTTCTCCCTTTCATTTACTCTCAAATTCAATTAATTAGCAAATCCTTCAACATACTACAGTATATCCTGCATCAGATCATTTGTCACTCCTATTAGATTCTCCCCAGTCCAAGCCACCATCATCTAATTCTGGAACTACTGCCAACAGCATCCTTAGTTGGCTCACTCCTCCCACAGTCTGTAAGGAACTGCCAGAGTGATCTTTTTAAAACATTTATCAGATCACATCACTTCAGTGGCTGCCCGTTATGCTTAAAATAAAATCCAGGCTTCTTATCTGGGCTCAAGGACCGGGTCACTGTCCACCTCTCCTTCCTCCTCTCTAACATCCCCCCACCTCCCTGGGTCCAGCTTTCAGGGCTTCTTGGTTGAGAATACTATTACCCTCTGTGGGGAGAGGGAGTGTTTATTTAAAATATGTGAGAGTGGGTTTTTTTCTATTTTTTAGACATATAATATTGTATTCATTTTAGGTGTAGAACATAATGATCTGACATATATTTATTTAATATTTTAATTGATTTCAGAGAGGGAGGGAGAGAGAGAGACAGAAACATCAATAATGAGAGAGAATCATTGATCAGCTGTCTTCTGCATGACCTATACTAGGGATCAAGCCCACAACCCAGGCATGTGCCCTGCCCCAGAATTGAACCAATGACCTCTTGGTTCCTGGGTCGATGCTCAATAGCTGACCCATACTGGCTGGGTGAAAGGAGGCTTGTTTTTTATGAGGACAGTATATTTGTAAACCTGTGCGTAAACATGCATTTTCCTCTGGCAATATGTTCAGTAGAGCAATGGGAGGACTGCCTCGGGGGCAACAATGAGCACACGGGATAATGGTGGTCCCTTTACTTGGGGAGTAGAAAACTCCTGAATCCGCCAGAACGATGAGCATCATCTTTTGTCAAAATGCTCACAAGCCAGGCCAGCATGGCTCAGTGGTTGAGTGTCAACCTATGAACCAGGAGGTCACAGTTTGATCCCAGGTCAGGGCACATGCCGAGTTGCATGCTCAGTGTGGGGCATGCAGAAGGCAGCTGATCGATTTATTCTCTCTCATCACTGATGTTTCTATCTCTCTCTACCTTTCCCTTCCTCTCTAAAATCAATTTTTAAAAAATGCTCACAGACATATTTCCAAAACCAAAAAGAGTTAAAAAAAATAATGAAACATATGTTTTTAGTCACATTTTGAGAGTGCTAAATCAAAAGTTTAAACCAGGTCTAAGAAATGGGCTCAGAGAGAACGGAGAAGTGGAGATGTGTAGGATCACAGTTAGACTTTTAAATATTATTTTATTTAAATGTATAAAAGCATTATTTAAGTATATAGAAGTCTGTAAGAAATGTTAAAGAATAAGTATAATCTAATTCTTTTTATGTTCCAGATATATGTGGTCTATGCTTAGATAGGTCTAGATTAGATATTAAATGTTAAGCAATGCTTTTCTTTGACAGGTGGCATTTGGGCACCAATATACAATTATCTATGGTTTGTGTGAGATTGTTGGGCCCAAGCATGGTGTACATTTTATATCTTAATACAGATCACATGCTCAAAGCTCATAGTAAGTCACACTCCCACAGACCATGCATGAGAATGCTCACATTTCCACAAACTTTCCAACACTGTGTAGGATCAATATTTAAAATTTTTGTAAATTATTTTTTAAAGTGAAAACTAGTCAATATTATTACTCTACATTCACTGACTACTAAGATTGAGCATTTAAAAAAAGTGTTTATTGATCATCTGCACATACTCTTCAGTTGGTCTAGTTACAGTCTTTGTCTTTTTTTTCCTACTGTATTATTGTTTTCAGTCGACTTATAGGAGCTGTACATTAGAAATAATAATCTTTGTCCCAGGGTGGGAATGGCTGGGGGAGGAGGAGGTCAATTGGGGAAAAAGGAGATGTATGTAAAACTTCAGACAATTTAAAAAATCCTATATAATAAAAGAGAAACATGCAAAAGAGCATCCCTCCGCTATGCTCAAGCCATGCCCACCAGCCAATGAGGAGTGGGTATGCAAATTAACCCAACAAAGATGGCAGGTAATTTGCATACACAGAGCAGAGTGGGATAGCTGGAGGCTTGGGAGGACATGGCTTTCTCGGTCAGGGAAAACCCAGAGCATGGGGAGCACCAGGAATTCTGAGAATAGTAGTTTTGGTGGCAGCCCCAGGACCGGAAGTGGAAGCCCAGAGCCGGGGGGCGGGGCGGGGGGAATACCAGGAATGCTGAGAATCTAGTTCTCCTAGACCCTAGAGCAGTGGTTCCCAACCTGTGGGTCACAACCCCTTTGGGGGTCAAATGACCCTTTCACAGGGGTCGCCTAAGACCATCGGAAAACAATGGAGGGAAAGCAAAGGTGAAAGACATAAGTAAAATCAGAGTGTCTAGGAAAAATTAAAGGGAAGATATCCTAAAACTTCCAGGAAATCTCCACCAATAGAGCAAAGAAAAAAAAAAATGCCTGTATTATTCTGTGAGCATCAAACCAAACTGGGTTGGGAGGGTCTCAGACAATTCGCTAATATGATTGCAAAGACAGACAGAGACTCCCGGATTGGAGAGGGCTCCCCTGAGGGCTCCCAGATTGGAGAGGGTGCAGGTCGAGCTGAGGGACCCTCCGCCCCCCCACCACACACACACCCTGAAGATTCGTGCACTGGGCCCCTAGTAATAATAATGACTAGCTTATCTATAAGCTCAAAAAAAAATAAATAAAAATCTTTGTGAGCCATCTATGTAGCATTATTTTTCCAATCTGCGGCTTGTATTTGACTTTTGTTTGTGATATCTATCACCTTATTTTTTGCATCTCTGTGTAACAAACGTGGCAGTACTGCCCTTCGATGCAAAGATGTATATCTTGCTTTGGAAGGTTCCCTCCACACTGATGTTTAATAAACATTCTCAGGAGTTTTCTCCTACTTGGAGCTTATCCTTTAATGATCCACTAAATCCTTGTTATTCTAGTGTAGAGATCACGAAGATTGAGGAGATACAAGAAGATGAGAAAGAAAAGCATAAGGGGAAAAGGGACTGGAAGAGTCTTCCTTTTAAATATTTTAAGCGTGATGCCTATTGCTGAACTTTTCTTCTTCCTAATGTCAAGGCTATAAAGAGAAAGAAGTTCAAATATGTTGACTTGAAAATACAAACTATCAGCATAAGAAAAAAAACTTGGGTTTAAAACTATCTGAGCATGGGCAGTGCCCTGGGCGGTCCCGGATCTGTCTCTGGCTTCAACAGTGATTGAACAGAACAGACCCAGGGACGCCGCTTCTTCCAGCCTCCGGCCACTCTCCTGCATCTTATCCAGTCACCACCTCAGAACCACCTCCAGGACCAGCCAACACACCTTTTTTTCTTCCTACCTTAACTCCTTATTGCTCTACAACCATGGGCTCCCAAATTCGTCAGAATTATTCCACCGAGGTGGAGGCTGCGGTCACCCGCCTGGCCAGCCTGCATCTGGGGCCTCCCGCACCTACCTCTCCCTGGGCTTCTACCTCGACCATGACAATGTGGCTCTCGAGGGCGTGGGCTGCTTCTCCCGCGAGTTGGTGGAGAAGAAGTGCGAGGGCACTGAGCATCTCCTAAAGTTGCAAAACCAGCGCGGTGGCCGCATTCTCTTCCAGGACGTGCTGAGGCCTCCAGGATGAGTGGGCAAAACTCAGGGCCATGGAAGCCTCCCTGGTCTTGGAGAGGAGCCTGCACCAGGCCCTTTTGGAGCTGCAGGCCCTGGGTTCTACCCGCACAGACCCTCATCCTGTGACTCCTGGAGAACCACTTCCGGAGTGAGGGGGTGAAACTCATCAAGAAGATGGAAGACACCTGACTCACCTCTGAAGGCTGGCCGGCCCCCAGGCTGGGCTGGGCGAGTATCTCTTCCAAAGGCTCACCCTCAAGCACGACTAGGAGCCCGTGGAGCACAGAGGCCCTGAGGGGCCCCTCTGCTTCCCTTGGTGTCTGGCTTTTATCTGAGCCTCTTCCCGAAACTACTAGTCATTCTTTTAACCACCCTGAAGCCCTCTCCCATGCATCGGACCAAATGAAAAAATAAAACTTCTTGCATCAAAAAAAAAACCCCTCTCTGATCATGAATAAATAACAATGAATTTTTTTGGAAGGAGAGAAACAATTACAATTTTCAAAATATTACAAATGAAATGTATCAGGTAAAATGATTCAAAAAAATTAATTCCTACTTAGGTAATATTTCACCTGAGTCTGTTCCATACAAGTTTTAAATTTTGAAGGAGCATGATGTTATTTATATCAAAATAGACGGGAATTAGTGTAGAAATTTATTTTTTCAATTACTGTGATTTAAAAAAAAACCAAAAACCAAGGGAAGAATTTTTAGAGCGCTAGAGGTAATAAGATATTTCAGGTGCCTAAGTTAGAAATATGCATATGCTTGCTCAAAAGCCACAAAAGGGACATTGAGGAATTAGAGCTTATGTTTTTTAATACTTTATGAAAAGCCCTCGATATATTTCTCCAAAGTGACTTCTGGAGAATTAGGTCAGAGATCCCATTCAGGCTTCTAGTTAACATCTAATTAGACAACTGAGTTCCTTTGTTGGAGCTTGCCTTCTTTGCTTAAGACGTACACAAGTCTAGGACAACCATGCTTATTGAAGACCTGGAAATAAACAATGATCTACCCTTATTCACTTAAGGCTTTTTTGTAAATGTTCTACAGAAGAATTTACAAAAATTCTTCTACAGAAGAAAACACTAGGCAGAAATATCCCATCAGCAAGACCATACTTATTGAACAGCTGTAGCAATAAGACAATATGGTGTTTACATAGGAATGGGACAACAAACCAATGAAACAGAATAATCCAGAAATAGACCCATGCCTATATAAAAACTTGACTTATGATAAAGTAGACACTGAAGATTAGTTGAGGAAAGAGAGTGTTCAACAACTGGTTGTGTTGAGATAACTGGCTATCCAACATTATGGGGAGAAAATTATGGCAAAAAATTATGAACAAAATTAAATTAGATATCTATCTCACATCAAACACAAAAATCAATTCCAGGGAGAATTAAAGATTTAAAAAGAAAACTATAAGATATTCTAAAAGTAATATAGGTGAATATTTTTATAACATAGTGAGAAAAGATTTCTTAAATACAAATTTTTAAAAACCTTATAAACATTAAGAGTGATAAATCAACTAAATTAAAATTATGAAGTTCTCTCCATCAAAGGTCACCCCAGAGAGAGTGAAAAGACAACCACAACTAGAAAAGAAAGTTCTGACATATATAGCTGGGAAGGCTTAGTGTACAAAACACAGACATATAAACAATCCCAGTAGAAAAATGGGTAAGAGAAATAAGAAACCATTTCAATGAAGAGATACATTTCAATGCCAATAAACATTTAAGAAGATGCTTAACCGCATTCATAGTCACAAAAATGCAAACTAAAGTTACAATGAGATACCCTTTCCCATCTACCAGTGAGGCCAAAATTCTCAAGTTTGACAATACAAAGTAATGACATGGATGTAGAGCCAATAGTACCCTGCTCCTTGTATATTTTACAACTGGGTTTTTTTGTTGTTGTTATTGTGAGCTCTTTTTTTTTTTTTTAGAATATTATCTGTGATGATTCTTTGTCAACCATTATGGGCCTTGGCCAGTGTGGCTCAGTTGGTTGCAGCATAGTCCTATACACTGAAATGTCACGGGTTAAATTCCCAGTCAGAGTGCCTACAGGAGGCAACCAACCCATGTTTCTAACATTTCTTTCATTCATTCCCTCTCTCTTCCTCTCCCTCTTTCTCTCTCTCTCTCTCTCTGTCTCTAAAATTAATAAAACCATATCCTTGGGTGAGAATCAAAATAAAATTTAAAAATAACAAAAAGGGAATCTTAGTATGTAGATCATTAAACCACAGTTAATTCTGAATTACTAACACTAATTAAAAACCTTATTAATTTTTTAAAAACAACAACAACAAAGAGTCGAAAGGTATTTATAATTGGTTTTCAAAATTCGAAAGGTATTTCTAATTGGTTTTCAAATACATTATATTATTGACTTTTTTCTCTAACTGTTGCTTTTCCTTCCTAATTATATTTTCTTGTGGTTTTGAGCCTAACGGCTCTGTGCACATGCCAGCATTAGCAGAAAGCAAGCCAGACTGTGATTTAGCAGGGCAGGGGGGATAGCTGTGGGTGCCAAAGAGATAATCTGCAAGATGATAGCATCTTCAGCTCAACAAAAAAAGTCGTGTACAAGATTAAACTTATCTTGTCTCCTTCTAGTTACCTCACACCAAGGTCAACTTGGAAAAATCTCCTAAAACCATCTACAAAATGGTAACCAGTGAGGCTTATCAACAAGGCACATCCACATTATAATATAAACCTCCTTCAGTTCCAAAAATTGATGGCTAAGGGCTCTTCAGCAGTGGCATTTGATTCCACATTAGTCTGCAGTATGCAAGAGAAAAACAAAGACCCATCATTCTGAACCTTCTATTACAGACCCACGCCAAACTGCAACAAAACATTCTTAAGGAAACTGCTACTGTTATTGTGTATTTCCCATAAATGTAAACAGGTTTCTTACTCTTGATTCTAAATTTAAAGATGAAAACACCCGATACATATTACATTTTAGAGTAGTGCTTTTTCTCCATAAAATCTTTGAAAATGGTAAGCATATATAACTGAAACAACAATGGAAATTAACCCAGGTTAGCCAGTTTGGCTCAGTGGATAGAGCATCAGCCTGTGGACCAAAGGGTCCTGGGTTCAATTTCAGAGTCCAGAGTGCTAACCATTACATCATGGAACCCCCCTTCCTGGGTTCAATTTCAGTCAAGGGCACGTACCTCGATTGCAGGCTCCTCCCTGGCCCAGGCCCTGGTCAGGGCATGTGCAGGAGGCAGCCGATCGATGTGTTTCTCTCACATCAATGGTTCTCTCTCTCTTCCTCTCTCTCTAAAATCAACAGAAAAATATCCTCAGGTGAGGATTAAAAAAAAAAAAGAAAGAAAGAAAGAACTCCAGAAGTTTAAGATCAATCTATCAAAGCAATTCTTTTTTAATATTCCATTTCTAAACTTATAAAATTGGCATAAACAACTGGAAACAGAACAGAAAAACAAAATGGATGCAATAACAGAGACGAATAACTTCAAAAAGAAACTTTAACAACGCTGAGGACAGAATATTAAAGTCTCATTTAACATACCTTTTAGCTGTCTAATGCAGGTTTTGATGATGTTTGATAGTTTTCTGAAAGCCATTAGAGAGTCTTCATTTCCAGAAAATAGAGTAGTAAAAAGATTGTGCAATGTTTACATATGAGCTCATAACTTCTCAGCTCTTCTTACCAAACACTTCTATCCCTACAGAGTTATCTGCTCCTGGAGCTGGCATTTCTAGGAGAGAGGTTGTCAGCCCTGCTGCACCTACGAGAGGGGGGTTAACACCCTGAAGCCCCAGCTCCACCTCCAAGGACTCAGATGGAACTGTCCCAGAGTAGGGTCCAGGCAGCAGTCTTTTTTTTTTAAATAGATTTTTATTGATTTCAGAGAGGAAGGGAGAGGGTAAGATAGAAACATTGAGGAGAAACCAAGATGGCAGCGTAGGTAAATGCCTGTACTCACCACCTCCCATAACCACATCAAAATTACAACTAAAATACAGAACAACCATCATTCAGAACCGCCAGAAAGCTGTCTGAATGGAAGTCCTACAACTAGAGAAATAAAGAAGAAAGCACAGTGAGGCTGGCAGGAGGTGCGGAGGTGCGGAATGGGCTGCTCCAGCACCCACGTGTGCCGCTTTTTTAATTGGGAGGGAGATCATCTCTGCAGAGGCCACTGGGAGGAGCAAGGGGTCCCAGCCACACACTAGACGCCCAGCCCAGGTTCCCAGAGCTGGGAAAAGAAGTCCCTAGAGGCAATAAGAACTACGGGCTGTAAAACCAGTGTGGGTTGAGGCTCGGTGACACAGAGGCTGCTGGAGACCCAGCTGGTCCTCTTAAAAGTCTTGCACCATGAACTAGAACTTACAAGGTCCTGCTTCCTCTGAGCTCCACACCAGGGTGAGGCCCTGGGGGACACATTTGTCTGGCATCAGGGCAGGAACTTGGGGGCAGCTTTCTCCCAGATGGAGGTGCTCACAGGGATCATTGTCCTATGCTGGGACCTCCCAGGGCTGACTGGCAGCCATTTTTGTTTGCTCCGCCCTGGTGATTTCCTAGGACTGTGCCTTATCCAATTTACCACCTCACCCAAGCTGCCTGCAGCAGCTTTTGCATATGAAGGGCCTGTCCTTGAAAATCTCAAACAAGCTGCAGCGGGGTCAGGGAGCCCCAAACCTATCAATAAAAGGCCCAAGACACCACCCCCTACCCTACCTCACTCCCCACACCCCGCACTGGCAACAGCCTGCCTTGCTTCACAGCTGGGCCTCGGCTGGGCACTTCCAAACCCTATACAAAGAGGAGAAATCTGAAGATCTCTCTGTAGCTCCTGCTGGGTGGCTCCAGGCAGTGGCAGACTTTGTACCTCCCTGTAGACCCAAGAGTCAATGTACCCAGTAATCAGTGTCAGACCATACAAGATTACAACGATACACATCCATAAGTGACACACTCAAGGGGCAGACTCAGTGAGCACCAAAGCAAGTCCTGCTCCACAGGGGTGTCTCCTGCATAGCAGCTCTCCCACTGTAGGCACAGCTGGTCCTCACAGACAACTAGCCTGGAGTTCAATTCCTCCCAGTGACACCAACAGCAATCAAGTCTCAACTACAATAAAACTGTGCTCACAGCCCACAAAAGGGTGCACCTAGAGCTCCCAGCTCAAGTAACTGGGGAGGCTGAGCCACTGGGCCCTATAGGACACCTATTACACAAGGCCACTCTACCAACTCAAGGAGACATAGCAGCTCTATCCAATACATAAAAACAAACACAAGAAAACAGCCAAAATGCAGAGACAAAGAAACATTTCACAAATGAGAGAAATACAAGAAAGCAATCTACTGGATATAGAGTTCAAAACCAGTTATAAGGTTACTCAAGAATCTTCTAGAAACCTCCAAGGGATTTAGTGAGACTTAGAGTTCAAAACCAATTATAAGGTTACTCAAGAATCTTCTAGAAACCTCCAAGGGACTTAGTGAGACTTTCAAGGATTTTAATGAGAATGCCAAATACATAGAAAAGGACCAGTCAGAAATTAAGCATACACAAACTGAAATAAAGAATAATATACAGGGATTCAACAGTAGAGAATCAAATCAACAATTTGAAATATGAGGAAGCAAAAAAACACCCAGAAGAGCAAAAAGAAAAAAGAATCAAAAAATA
>NW_006293951.1:3016335-3024493 GCF_000327345.1 Myotis davidii
ATAGATTTACAAGTCCAGGAAATGCAGAGAGTCCCAAACAAGAGGAACCCAAAGAGGACCATACCAAGACATATCATAATTAAAATGCCAAGGGCAAAAGACAAGCCGCAAGAAAAAGGCAGTTAGGTACCTACAAGGGAATGCCCATATGACTGTCAGCTGATTTCTCAAAAGAAACTATGCAGCCCAGGAGGAAGTGGCAAGAAATATTCAAAGTGATGAATAGCAAGGACCTACAACCAAGATTACTCTACCCAGCAAAGCTATCATTTAGAGTTGAGGGTCAGATAAAAAGCTTCACAGACAAAAAAAAAAAAAGCTAAAGGAGTTCATCACACCAAACCAGTATTACATGAAATGTTGAATGGTTTTCTTTAAGAAGAGGAAGAAAAAGAAAAAGATCAAAAATATGAACAACAAAATGGCAAAAAAAACATATTATCAGCAACTGAATTTAAAAGTCAAAATAAATGAATAAGAAATTTAATGAACAGAATAAAGTGGTGAATAAAATAGAATCAGAGGCATGGAAATGGAACAGACTGATGATTCTGAGAGAAGAGGAGTGGGGGAGGAGGGAAGAGATTAACAAAGATCTTATATGCAAAAAAAAGAAAGAAAAAATATTTTTAAAAATCTTATGTGCATATATGCATTATCTATGGACACAGTCAATAGGGTGGTGAAGGCCTGGGGTGGGGCAGAAACTGGGTAGAGGGAGGCAATGGGAGGGGAAAAAAGAGGGACATCTGTAATAATCTCAACAATAAAGATTTTAAAAAAAAGGAAGGAAGGAAGGAAGGAAGATGAGAGAGAATCATTGATCAGCTGCCTCCTGTATGTCCCACACTGGGGATCGAGCCCGCAACCCGGCATGTGTCATGACCGGGAATCAAATTGTGATCTTCTGGTTCATGGGTCGATGCTCAACCACTGAGCCACGCTGGCTGGGCCAGGCAGCAGTATTTTTAGAAATCACACAGGTGATCCTGATAAGTAGTCTGTATTTCAAGTCACTGTTTCAGATCCACCTCTTCTAACAGAAGCCCTCAGGGGGTATGGAGGCTCCGCTCAAAGACTTCCAGCGTGGAGACACAAAATTTCATTCAAAAACTCCGAGTCAACATACTATTTTATAGATGGTCATTCTTCAAATACAAATGGTTATTTTTACAGGACATGGTGACCCGGCAGTTCCCTCACTACTACAGAATTCTAAAATCTTTGCACTTGTCCTTCTTCCTAAAAGTGACTTCCCCTAATCTCCACAGGAGTGACTCTTTCTCATCATTCAGGCCTGAGCTCAAATGTCACCTCCTGGGAGAGACTTTTCTGATCACGCTTTCCCCAGCCAGGCTCCACCTCTTCACTCTCGGCAATGCTCACATCTGAAGAGCGTGTGTGTGCTTGCTGACTATCTCCCCGTCTTGCACATGAGCTCCATGCAGGCAGCTCCCTCCTGTCTGTCTTGTTCAACATTGTACCTCCAGCGAGTGGCATAGTACCCAACGCAGTAGCCTCAAAAGACACACGTTTGAATGAATAAATGAAACAGAACAAGAAGTAATGGGCAATTTAAGGAAAAATAAAAACTCCGATTGGCATATAATAATGTAAAGAGCTGACAATGAAGATTATAAAACATTGGATGATGTGTAGATGACAAAATATGTCATCGTGGGTGAAAAAAATGTATGAAAAAAAACAAGGATTCTGCCATAGATTAGGAGCTAGGGGGGCAAAGTGGAAAACCCCAGGGTTGGTGGGGTGTGGTCCAGTACAGTGTCCTGCAAGAGGAGGTGCATTAGTGGAATAAACAAATAATCAACCAATAAATGGATGTATGAGAAGGCAGATGTGGCTTCAGGGGACTCGAAGCAATGGGGGTGTGCCTGGAGGCCACTTCCCCAACCCAGGGGTTGTGAGAGGGGGAGACAGAAAAGATGTGAAGCCTGCTTGGTCAGGGTTAGTGCCCCTAAAGGCAGTTACCCATCAGGAATTGGCAAGTGGGTCCTGGATGGGTCTGGAGGGCCATTTGTAGGTAGAAGGTGAACAAAGGGGGCTGGGCGGTTTGCAGTTTCCTATATAAAAATGTTTATCTTCCTCAAATAGGAGATGTCTCTGAGAATAAACATTAATCTTTGGGGATTATCAAAAAGGAAAAAAAGATAAGACACTGGGGGTCGGGGAGAAAAAACAAAAGGAAAAAAAGAAAGATTCTGGAGGTGGTAACTCCCCTGCCCAAAGCAACCGTGTAGCTTAAAAATGTATAGTTTCACTGAAACTTCCCAAAATTTACAGATGTGGTTATCTCAAACTTATCTATTATGCATCAGTTTTCTTCTGAACATCAAGCAAAACATAAATCAAAATAATGACAAACCTCTAATACACTTTGAAAACATTCTACATGTTCAAAAGTCCTAAATACTGGTACTATGAAATGCTAAACAAAAATGTAACCATGTTAGAAACACTGTGATATGGTTGGTGGTAGGGAAGGAACTATAAAAAACAGAAACATGCCCTAACCCGTTTGGCTCAGTGGATAGAGCATCGGACTGCAGACTGAAGGGTCCCAGGTTCAATTCCAGTCAAGGGCATATACCTTGGTTTCGGGCACATCCCCAGTAGGGGGTGTGCAGGAGGCAGCTGATCGATGTTTCTCTCTCATCGATGTTTCTAGCTCTCTATCCCTCTCCCTTCCTCTGTGTAAAAATTCAAGAAAATATTTTTTTTTTTTTAAAAAAAAAGCAGAAACAGTCCAGCCAGCGTGGCTTGGCGGTTGAGTGTCGACCTATTAACCAGGAGGCCACAGTTCTATTCCTGGTCAGGGCACACTGTTTTTTTTTTTTAAAAAAAAAGCAGAAACAGTCCAGCCAGCGCGTGGCTTGGGTTGAGTGTCGACCTATTAACCAGGAGGTCACAGTTCTATTCCTGGTCAGGGCATATGTCCAGGCTGCAGGCTCCATCCCCAGTGTGGAGTGTGCAGGAGGCAACCGATCAATGATTCTCTCTCATCCTTAATGTTTCTATCTCTTGCTCTTCCTCTCCCTTCCTCTCTGAAATAAATAAAAATATTTTTTTTAAACCAACAACATCCAGAAACATATGAAATTTCTTGGAATACCTGGAATAAGGTCAAAGATATTCAGACTAGAAAGGGCACGTTAGAGATTGTTCGATATAAACCCCTTTCCAAGCATAAACCCGCCAGGATGGTATTCCCAGCATGTGGTTGGCTAGAATCTCCTTAAATTTTTTTGTGACTGGGAACTCACAATTTCCTAGTGAAAGTTGCCTTGTTCCATTCTCAGGAAGCTATACCTGTTAGTTCTTCATTTTGATCCAAAATCTAGCTCCCAGGAACCCACTGAGCCCTGTTCTGCTCTCTGAAGCCATGTACAAAAATGTCAATGAAAAGTAACTCAATGGATAACTTCCATCATAGTATAGGCCTGATTAGAGAAGTAAAGTGAATCCAGAAGGAAAATGAGTTTGGGCCAGGTGTTCAAAGGAAAAGAGAACTATAAAAATTTTTCTTTTTTTAAACTGTGGCCCGGCTGACGTGGCTCAGTAATTGAGCATCAACCTATGAACCAGGAGGTCACAGTTCAATTCCCGGCCAGGGCACATGCCTGGGTTGCAGGCTCGATCCCCAGTGTGGGGCTGTGCAGGAGGCAGCCAATCAATGATTCTCATCATTGATGTTTCTTTCTCTCTCCCCCCGCACTTCATCTCTGAAATCAATAAAAATATATTGTTTAAAAACCTGTGGAAGGGTACATTACAAGTGTGAAAACAGGTGGATTTTCCTGGCTGCAGCTGAATAACCAGAGTGGAAATGGAAAGGAGGGAAAATACAGAAAAGAGTTGATGCCTATCCCTGAAGGCTAGGTGAAAATTACTGCAATTAAGCAAGAGTAACCTGTACTTTGTAAAAAAGTAAAATAAATTTGAAAACCAAAGCACAAGTAGGTAAATAAATATACTACATTACTTTAAAACACAGTGTTGTGGAAGTTTAGAGCTGATAAAAATCATAGAGATTATCTATTCCAAACCCTTAATTTTATAGACAAAGTAATTAAATCCCAGGAAGAAAAGGTATCAATTGTCACAAGGAAGAACAGTTTTGTGGAACATTTTCCTGTCTTGTACCCTCTTCTCCCCATGGCTTGTATTCACATGCTGAATCGGAGATGCTGTAGAACAGTGGTCAGCAAACTCATTAGTCAACAGAGCCAAATATCAACAGTACAATGATTGAAATTTCTTTTGAGAGCCAAAGTTTTTAAACTTAAACTATATAGGTAGGTACATTGTTATTAACCTAATTAGGGTACTCCTAAGGCTTAGGAAGAGCCACACCGAAGGGGCCAAAGAACCGCATGTGGCTCGCGAGCCGCAGTTTGCTGACCACTGCTGTAGAAGGTCCTAACCAGCCATCTCAAAACTTAAGTATCACCAGGCAAAGAGGGGATGACGTAATGAGCCCCAACTGCCTGAATCATCCTGGCTTCTCACCAAGACCCTGTGTGGACAGGAAGTGGCCACATTGCGGGACTGGCTCCTGCTGGCTGTGGACACCAGCCACCCATTATGCTGATACACATACCTCCCTCTCGCCAAAAAGACAATAAATCAGATTCTCTGCTAATTCGCCCACAAAACTTCCTCTTTCCTTGGTATTGATTGCTATGGGGCAACCAAACAAATTCCATCCATTTCTTTTAAACACACCTACACTTGTGTTCTCTGTCACTTACCACCCAAGCTATTCTCAGGGGAGGACACGAGCCACCCACCTGCACCCCCACTACCACCCACACCCCCTGAGGCTTTCTGGTTTTCTTCCCGAATCTGTCCCATTTTCTTCACACTTTAAACATCAGTGCCTTAAAAATACAGTCCTGCCCGGCCAGTGTGGCTCATGGTTGAGGGTTGACCTATGAACCAAGAGGTCACACAGTTCGATTTTCAGTCAGGGCACATGCCCAGGTTGTGAGCTTGGTCCCCAGTGTGGGGTGTGCAGGATGCAGCCAATCAGTGATTCTCTTTCATCTCTGATGTTTCTATCTCGCTTTCCCTCTCCCTCTCCCTTCCTCTCTGACATCAATAAAAATATATTGTTTTTAAAATACAGTCCTGTCCTACAAAACACTGCATTTTAAAAGTGCATACTAGTAAATGAAAAATGCCAGGTTGCAGAGTACTATGTATGGCACAATTTCACTTTTATAAAAAAAACAAGAACAAGCAAACAAACAAAAAACCCTGCATATGAATTCGTATGTTTAAACATATTTAAAACAAGTATAAGAGAATACCCACCATAGTAGTAGCAATACAGACAGATTTGAGAAGAGAGGAAGGGGAATTTATTAATTTGTATGTGATTTTATCTAGCTTGGATGATAGCCAGAAACTGTCATAATTATACAACTGTAAGTTTTAAAGTGCAACTAACCTCTTATAAAAAAATTTTTTTTAAACACTTAAAAGCACTAATGGAATTTCAAGTACGTCAGTGAGGGAGGTGCTGTTGCTCCCACTCCTCCCTCCAGAGAGGTCAGCGAGGGCTCGTTTTCCACTGAGGCTGCCCTGGAAGTCCTTACTGTGCCAACCTAGCTTCTCTGCCCACTGTCTACTGGTCTGCACATCTCCTAATTCAGAATACAATATGAATTAGTTCGTGAAAATGTAGTTAAAGTGTTCCTATATTCCATGTTCTGGAAATTAGGTTTGGGCAACCGAGTACATGGATGATTCATTTGTTTTATTGAAAGTTGAATATTTGAATTCCTCTTGCAACTCATGCCTCCCCTCAAAGAAAACATGAATTAAAAGGACTCATGTATCTTCGGCCATCAACTCCATTCTCTAAAAGTGCTCCGGGCCATGGGACTTTCCTTCGTGAATGGAACTATCTATCCATCCTGAGACTCTCAACTCACTACTTCCAGTCACATCCAACACTGAGCTCTGCCCTACACCTCCCAGGGTCATCCCCTCCTCACTGTCCCTTCTGCCCTGGCACAGCTTCAACCCACTCTCTTTGACCAACACCATGACCTTCTAAGCTGCACTGGGACTGCCCAGCCGGCATGGCTCAGGGTTGAACACTGACCTATGAACCAGGAGGTCACATTTCGATTCCCGGTCAGGGCACATGCCCATGTGCCCGGGCTGTGGGCTCGATCCTCAGTGTCGGGTGTGCAGAAGGCAGCTGATCAATGATTTTCTCTCTCAACATTGATATTTCTACCTCCTTTCCTCTCTGAAATCAATAAAAATATTTTTTAAAAATAAATAAACTGCACTGTGACTGAGATGTTTCACTCTTTG
This sequence comes from Myotis davidii, assembly GCF_000327345.1. Lineage (NCBI taxonomy): Eukaryota > Metazoa > Chordata > Mammalia > Chiroptera > Vespertilionidae > Myotis > Myotis davidii. The sequence goes on from NW_006293951.1 coordinate 3,022,684, forward strand.
CAGTGACAAGAAAGTGGGCTCTTCCCAAACTAGGTTTCACCACTTGGAGCCTGAGAAGAATCCTTAGCCTCTCTAAGCCCAGCATATTTTCCTCACTTTCAAGTATAATTCAAGTAATGTCTTGTAAACGGGTAGTATAAGAAATAAAGATAAGGCACGCAACGTGTTTCTTACCTGTAAAAACGGGCAAGAAGCCCCCAAGTTACTTTGAGGATTAAATAAGATGAGAGTCACCAAACACTTCCTTTTAATGGTTCCGCAGTCCCAAGACCAAATGTAGCCACTACCGCTTTCCCTCTTTCACCTCCTGCCACCTGACTGCACATGCCTTTCTTTACCATAATGAATGATTTAATGGTAAGACTATGCATCTCTTCATGTCCTCCTCTCCTTCAAAGCCATATTTATAGGTATAACCTTATGTGTGAGAAAGTCCTTTACTGTATTTTCAACATACAAGTAAATATATTGTCAACCTGGAACACAATATCAATACCCATAAAGTACAAGTGCATTTAAAGGGACAACAGGGAAGAATATCTGTAAGCATGAAATTCTGAAAAAAAATCTTCAAGCCATGGCCGCTGTCCATGTTCATGCAAACACTGCAAATGTGATGAAAGGGTATAAAATCTCGTGAAATTATATCTGAGAAATAACTTTGCCACAGCTGAAATGTTGACTTGAAATAAAAAGAGGGGATGATGCAAGGTAAAGCAATTGGGTCAAAAAAAAAAAAAGAAAAAGAAATGTGATTGAAAGAGGTTATGATTGTTTTTGAAGGTGTTCACAGTTTCCCAGAGCTTATGCTGATATATTTTAGATGTTTGATTAATTTGATAATAAACTGAATAATAAATGTAAATATTTCTTCTTTAAAAGCAATAAAGGAAGACTAATAGCTTAAGTCAAATAAAGTATTAACTTTCTCTATGTTTATTCATAGACTGGAAAAAAATCTGGTGTTTTTTTTTTTACACCTTCCCCCTCAATATGATTTCATGATTAGAACTTACAGGCATAAAATAAGCTAACAATCTTTCTTAAGCATCTGGGGTGGGGGGAGATTAGTTCTTTAAAGATGAAGGCAGGTAATTAAGTAGCTTTCATCGGGTCCCTAATGTGACAATTTCTAAAAGTAAGTTAAATATTTATTTATTGAATGAAAAAAAAAACATGTCCAGTGCCCAGACAATGCTTCTTCAGCAGGTGGTGTCTATCCATGGTATCAGGGTTGAGAAACAGACCAAGAAAATGAGTTGAAGATTCTTAGTCCATAGTCTATTGTAACCTAGCTGCGAAACTTTTCTGAAGTTGTCCTGTCATGTGAATATGTTTTCTAAAATGATACCAGAAATGCTGAATCATTCCTCTCTTAGGGGATCTTTTTAAACTTTACTACATTTAAAATTTCAACTATATTTTTTAAGTTTAAAAGAAATCCTTAAATTTGAAGTCTATGGGGTTTTTAAAATACATTTATATTTTTGTTTTTCAAGTTATCTTAGAATCATGACTTCTTCAAATACTGTTTGGGCCTGGGGACAGACCGTGTTGATTTATGCACATCCCAGACATAAAACCAGGCAGGGCATAATTGGGCATGGGTGCCCCTCAGGTCACTGAAAAGCAAGCATTATCTGTGAACTCAAACCACGGTCAAGTATTCTAGTGAACATGCTGCTTCGTCCAGCTGCCCAAGTGTAATGAAAAGGAGACCATGGTGATGTCAGACGTCATCCTTTTTTGAGATCCTTAGTACTTTTCTTTGAAGTGTGTTCTTTTGGGAACACAATTACAGCAGTCGTGT
>NW_006293951.1:3024554-3028263 GCF_000327345.1 Myotis davidii
TGAGTGTTATGCCCAGGCCAAAAAGCAATCTGAACTGAGAAAAGACATGTCTAAAAAAAAGTAATAACTTCATCATCTTAATTTTGTACATCTCCAGGCAACACTGCTCACTCGCATTACTGTCAGGGCAGTACCTGGCCTGGGAAGGAAGGCGGCAGCATTGCTGGATGCTGACTCAAAAACAAAATGACCTATAAAGACTGAGCCAAATTGCTACAATGCAAACTACTAATGTCCAACTTGGACTTAGTACAGTATTTTTCTATCGACATTCCCATTCCAATTATTTTGTAATGAATCATATTTGTTGCAAGAGCCTAGAAACAAGCCAAAGATGCCCGGCTGGTGTGGCTCAGTGGTTGAGTGTCCACCTATAAACCAGGAGGTCAGGGTTCGATTCCTGGTCAAGGGCACAGGCCCGTCTCCCTTCCTCTCTGTAAAAAATCAATAAAATATATTTAAAAAAAAAATAAAATAAAATAAAATAAATAAATAAATAAAGTAGCCAAAGATGCATTTTATACTTAGCATTCTAGATATACATTATTTCCTGTATATACCTGAAAATGAACAAAACTTCCTCTTGAAAAATCAGGGCACTCAGAAAGCATGTTTTTTCAAAAATGACTTCTATGTGCTATCATCATTGGAGTATTTTAGTTTGCACAATTATTTTGAATTTACTTTTAAACAGAAAATATTTTTGAGACTGATTTAACTCATTGAAAAAATGCTCCTGCTCTGGCCAGTGTGGCTCAGTTGGTTGAGCATCATTCCCTGCACCAAAGGGTTGCTTACTCAATTCCCAATCAGGGCACATGCCCAGGTTGCGGGCTCAATCCCTGGTTGCATGTGGGAGGTAGCCAATCGCCATTTCTCTGTCACATTGATGTCTCTCTCTCTCTCTCTCTCTCTCTCTCTCTCCCCTCTTCCTCTCTCTTTACAATCATATATATTTTTTAAAAAGCTAAATAATACTCCCAACCAAAGTATATATTGTAGTAAAAGAATAAAAATAACAGGTCTCACTATCAAATGATCAAGTATAATTATTTTATTACCCTAATATATATTTTTTAATATATTTGTATTGATTTCAGAGGGGAAGGGAGAAGGAGAGAGATAGAAACATCCATGTTGAGAGAGAATCACTTATCGGCTGCCTCCTGCACACCCACTACTGGGGATCAAGCCCACGACCCCGGCATGTGCCCTGACTGGGAACTGAACAGTGACCTCCTGGCTCATTTGTCAACACTCAACCACTGGGCCACACTGGCTGGGCTACCCTAAAATATATATATTTTATATAGTTGTATAAGCCAGTCATTAGGAACCTAAAATTGAATTACATTTATGCTAAACGCAACTCAAAACACATATGTAAACAGTATCATTTGGTAAAAATCCTCCTGATAAATTCTATTACCCTCCTGTTATAAAGAACAAAACATGCCTCAAATTTCTTACATAAAAAAAATAATTGGTGTTTGCATTATTCTCTGTTAAGAAACCAGTGTTATACTATTCTTACAAGACACTGTTTTGTCATTTTCCCCACTATTGCTGAAGAAAGCAATACATATAGTTTCTTAACACTAGTCCCTTTCCATACCTCCTCATTTTCTTGGTCTTTCTCTGACACTAATCAATATTGACTAGTAAATGCTTGATAAAGATATCTTCTTCCAGCCGAAACCGGTTTGGCTCAGTGGATAGAGCGTCGGCCTGTGGACAAGGGTCCCGGGTTCGATTCTGGTCAGGGGCATGTGCCTGGGTTGTGGGCGCATCCCCAGTGGGAGATGTGCAGGAGGCGGCTGATCGATGTTTCTCTCTCATCGATGTTTCTGGCTCTCTATTTCTCTCCCTTCCTCTCTGTAAAAAATCAATAAAATATATTTTTAAAAAAAGATATCTTCTTCCAGTATACATTTATTCTTTCTTAAAATTCCTATTGCACACTCACTATGAGAGGCTTTGTGTTAAAGACTTTGGAGGCAAAGTAAATTAAGTCAGATTCCTTGCCTAAGAGCTCATGGTCTAGTAAAGGCAAAAAACAATTGCATTAAGGTTTACTCTACATGGTCAGTACAATGACACAGAAAAAAAACACACAAAGAAACCCTGGAAGGGTTATTTAAATCGAGCAGGAAGGTCAGGTAACTGTTCTACTCCATTTCACTAAAATAAGTCTTCCTCCTTTATCAAGGACGCGATGGCCTAACACTGCCTGGTTTGCACTTCCTTGTCTTGGCAAAGCCATGATGATAGATGTAGACAACATCAAAATATCTCTGAGAATTACAATCATCATCCTGTTTCCTGACTTCACAAGGTTTAGTCTGACTGGGTTTAAACACATCAGCCCAAGACCCAATCTAAACTGGAAAATACCAGTAAGTCCAGCTGTTTTTAGAACAGACATGTACATGGTCAGAGAAACATGAACAAGAAATTTACAGCCTGGTACACAAAAATCTGATTTCCAGGTAGAATTTTTACCATATATTAATTTGGGGGACATTTAGGCATCAGAATAAAAATAAGAGGTACCTGAAAGTATAAATGCTTACCTTATTATGTACTCAAATAGAAGGCAAGTTGATTAGTTATGCCATAAATGTTTTAAACTGTAACAACACAAAATAAGATGCCCCTGCCCCCCCAAAAAAAAACCTGTGTGTTGTAAGAAACGCATTTTTTTATATTATATACAAAATCAGAATTAACATTTCAAACGCCAATGTCCACCTAAAAATAAAGACTTGCCAAGCATTGTGTACATTTAAATGTATGTACCAGCTACTTGCTACCCATAGTGTCTCAGAAATGCGAAGAAACAGGCTGAGTTCCTTCAATTCTATGTATATTCCTACGAGTGTTGTTGATAGGAAATCAAAGCATATGTATTCTTCTCTTCCAATCCATTAGCCAGTCTCTAAAAGAAGCCAAATTCCAAAAGACCAAAGAGGACAAGTGTCCATTTGTGACAGTCTCGCGTTATAAATAGTCATTTCAAACACAAGAGCCTCCTGTGAAGCGCAGGTCTACCCACATATCTGATCTATACCATTCTTCAGACCATTGGTGCGGGAGTGAAACCGTCCCTGGTCAGGGTGACCTCGTAAGACCTGTGCATGGCCGAGCCGGCCTCACTCAGGGGAAAGCAGGGCAGTGGGACCATCCAGCAGAGTTGTTTTTCTCCCTCAGCCAGATGACAGGAATAAGTCAAGCCCAGGAGAAGGAAGACTGTCACATGGGATTGGCAGGGACTTCTCCTAACAGTTCCCTCTCTCATCAAGAAGTGGTTACCTTCGGCAGAAGGCGGAAGTACCCTAGATTCTACCTCCTGAAACTGTGGGTCCTGAACACAAACCCTACTCATCGCCTTTGTGGATTATGGGATGGTCGCTGAAACCTGGGTTTGCAGTCGCAGCAGTTTTGTGAAGTTGGGTGTATACGTTCCGACCCAGTGGAATGTCGCCTCAGAGTGCTGCGACTCCGAGGCTCAAGAATCTCCCACCCCCACAGCCACTACCTCCCGAATTCCAGCTTATGCATTCATTTCCTGGGCAATTTTTCTCTTGTGAGGAAAACAATGGACCCTTTCAATTTCTCTTATCAACAAAGGGCTCTAAGATGAAGAAACAATCCTTTCAATAGCATCCTTTCCGACTTCGTGATAAATGAGTGGGGATGAGGTTGGGGA
>NW_006293951.1:3028357-3028785 GCF_000327345.1 Myotis davidii
TCACCTCTTTTGCTCCAGCTCCTGCTTGAGGCTGTCGTACTCAGCCTCCAGCTCGTCATACTGCTGCTTGAGGGTCAGCTTCTCCTCCAGGACCACCAGCCCGTACTCAGCAGCCTGGATCTTCTCGTGGGTCGTCTCCGTGAGCTCCTTGGTCAGCCTCTCTATCTCAGTCTTATAATGCTCCACCGTCTGCAACACCTCTTCTGCGGCCATAGCCCCGGTGCGCGGAGTCGGGAGGGGGTCACAGGGCGGGGGAGATGGATGCCAGGCAGGCGGAGCAAGGGAGAAGGAAATGGGGAGGGAAGGGGCTAAAAAATGGAAAAGAAAAGTGTGGCCGGATGAACGAGCAGAGCAGGGTCCTGTCTGCTCCTCTGGCTGCAGCAGTAGCTACACCGCCCGAGACACTGCCGTGCAGCGCAACATGGAGA
>NW_006293951.1:3029281-3037957 GCF_000327345.1 Myotis davidii
TCGCCTCGGACGGGAGATCTTCCAGGGCTTTTTACCCGGCGGACATCCAAGCCCCCGACAGTGGCGTGGGCGCCCCGGCTCTGTCCCTGACACCAGAGCCCCAGCTCTGCAAACTGCCTGGACTCAGCGTCTTCCCCAAAGAAAAGCAAACAGTAACTGATGCGCTCCCGGCTCGCGCATCTTTCCAGCCTGGGCTCTCGGGGTTCTTCGCCAGCCAAACGCTGTGCATCCCACGCCTATCAGACGTGCCCCAAGGCGCCTGCTTTCTCCCCACTTACTTCTTCCTTCTTCCTCCCTCCCTTGGCCTGGTTCACCTCACACTCAACAAGGTAATTTCCACTCGAGGAAAGTCTTTGCAGAAGATGCTTGCCCTTGTCCAAGCTTTCTGTGCCCAGCTTATCACAAGATCACTTTCTACTCAGAAAAGGAGAAAAGAAAAAAGTCCCTATGGTGCCTGCACCCAGGAAGCCTCTAAGTGCCATTATTTCTTGCCCCAGGAGTTCTCTGGATTCTTCAATAAAGGAAAGTTGCATGAAGTTCCCTAAGTACAGTATCAACAACCCCCTACAATAAACATTTTCAAATAATACGAGCTAATCATTATTGAGACCACGTGCCAAGCAATCTTTTGAGTATGGCACATGCATTCTCTCCCATCCTAACAGCAACCCTTTGAGGTAGGAACCATTATCCCCAATTTACAGATGGTGAAAGAAAAAGTGGAATGTTTTCCCAAAGTCAGGCACCCCTTAAGTGATGAAGCCAAAAATTGAACCATAACTCCAAAGCCCTGAACTGGATCATTATGTTGGCTTCCATAACTAAATATTATATGCTCTTAAAATGGCCACTTTAATCAATATGAAAAGCAATGATGAAGAGTCACAAAAGGAGGTGAAGGCAAAGTCAGAGTGAAAGAGAATAAAGAATAAAGAAGAGTCGAGGATGGAGAACTACCGAGAGGAAAGAAGAGATAGAAGTGGGGAAAAAGCAATTTCTGTGTAACCAGGAGATTGTGGGATCAATAGGTCAGCTTTTTCTCAGTGGCCAGGAGTTGTTCAACACACACACACACACACACCACAAACACACACACGTGCTTTCTGACTTAGAAAGCAGGACTCAACTCTCCCATCATTGTATACATGATAAAAATTAAAAAAACAAAAAAACAGTTGCTGATGGTGTGGATAGAGAAGCAAATGATCATGCCCTTACAAAACCTTGACTAATAGGCTCTCTGGATGTGATTTCAGTGCCTCTGAAACAAACAAGAAAGCTTCCTTCCAGATGCTGACTATTGCAACATAATATTCTCTGATAAGTGAATGAGAGAGATGGAGGAGGGAAGAAAGAGAGCGAGAATACTTGAAACTTGCAACCACCATGAATCCAACCTGGCAGAGAAGCAGGGATGATAATGACCCATCGTGTCACCTATATCATTCCTAGCTCTGTTTTATGTCCCACCATTGCTCTTTTTTTTCTTCTGCAGAATTCTTGAAATTATCTTGTTTTATATTGCTCTGCCTGCTGCCTTAACTCTTTTTCAGAGCTAGGCAGTGGAGCAGAGTGGTTCAGGGTCTGGCTCTGGAGTTGGAGCCACTTCCTGCCTGTGTGCCCTTGAGCCAGTAAGTTACTTAGCTTCTCTGTACCTCAGTTTCCCCTTTGTAATCAGGGAGTAATAGTATTGCCTCATAGAGTTCTGATGAGGATTAAATGACAAAGATATCAGATTTGTGCTTAGCTTATAGTCAAGTATTTAAAATAAATTTTGCCCAGTGTGGCTCAGTTGGTTGAGTGTCATCCCATGCACCCAAGTGGTCACCGGTTGGATTCCCAATCAGGGCACATGTCTGGTTTGCAGGCTCAATCCCCAGAAGGGGGAGTGCAGGAGGCAGCTGATCAATGTCTTTCTCTTTCTCCCTGTCTCTCTCTATAAAATTAATAAAAACATCTTTTTTAATTTTTTAACATTTTTTAACACTAATTAAAAAGAAATACTTGCATTCATTCTCCTATTGTAAGAGTTTTACCTGTATAGCACTTACTCCGAGTGGAATTACTGAGTCAAAGAGCATGCGTGTTTTGAAGGCGCTAATTTTCACATCAACTGAAGTTGATCCTCCCGTCTTCCCATGAAGGAGTAAGTTCATCCTGTGTGGAGATGAGTGTTATTACTTTTACCAGTGCTGCATATTATTACTTTTAAAAATCCTTGCTGGAAAAAAAAACATACATTAAAAAAATGTCTTGCTGATTTTACAGGCAAAAAAGAAGGATCATCTTACTGTCATTTCAATCTACATTTTGTTGATAACTAATGAGACTGAACCTTCTGACCAAAACCATTACTATTAGTTATTTACCATTGATATTTCTTCTCTCTTCCCATCCTGCACAATTTTCTTATTGAGGTCTTTGTGTTTTTCCCTTTTATCTATGTAAATAAGATAAGGAGAAAATTTAAATAAATAAAAGGTTAGGGACTCTATTTTTTTCTGCCATCGGTCTGCTGAGAGAGGAGAAGACAGGGTAATAGAGGAAGTAATAGTCACCGGCAATGGAAAATGGACAACCTGGAACACATAAGCGGATGCTGGGGCCAGTGTGTGGGCCCTGCAGAGTGACCTGCCTGGATGCGTAATTCTAAATGCAAAACATAATGCATGCAGTTGACATCTCCATAATCTAACTTTCTCCTCTTATTCTTTTAAATTAGGAACAGTTCAGGAAAAGAGTTAAACATTCAGTTTTGCTCTTTAGGTTGAAATAAAATTCCTTGAACTACAAAACAACTTTAAGAACATAATCAAACACTTCTCTGTTGCAAAGATTATAGAAGAGTAATTGTTTTTGTAACCATAGAAACCCAGCTGATGGCATGGCTACATAACCAACTTGCATAAATAATTTTTAGTAAACCAAGTCAAACAAATCACTATGCCTCCTAAAATTCTCTCGTTGCCAGTGGAGGAAAGTTAGATGATTTGGCACTGTGTTGCATGCCCAGCTAAACTTCTTAGATTTTTTGACATTTTCTTTTTTTCTGCTATTTTTGAAAGTGTTTTTACTCCTTGCCCAAGGATATGTTTCCATTTATTTTAGAAAGAGAAGAAGGTAAAGAGGGAGAAAGAGAGAGAGAGAGAGAGAGAGAGAGAGAGACTCCCATACAACTGGGGATTGAACCTGCAACCTTGGTATGTGCCCTGACCAGGAATCAAGTCCACAAAGGGGTGATGATCCAACTGACTGAGCCACCTGGCCAGGGCTTGAAATTTTCTAATAAATACCAAGCACATGTCATAATAGTTCTCTACTCTGTCCTCTGATTTCTCCTACTGAAGTTCCTGGATATACCAGCCTATTTTCACGAGGATACTGAGAGGCCAAAAGATGTTATGCCCTGTCCATGGCCACATGCTAGGCAGAGCTACACAACCTCATTGACAATTTATTTCAACTACAGTCTTTGGGTGATTCAGAAAAACCCCTTACAAACTCTTTTTTTTCCCTTACAAACTCTTGATGTTCAATTTAGTTAACGGATGTAAAGATTAATTCCAACCTAATTCGTCATTTTCTTCAACTTCTTAAAAAAGATACCATATCTTGAATGCTAATCTATGATAAGCCCTGTTCTAAGCATTTTTAAATTGATTTTTAGAGAGAGAGGAAGGGAAAAAGAGAGAGACATACATTGATGTGAGAAAGAAACATCAATTGGCTGTTTGTACCTGCAACCTGCAACCTGCAACCTGGGTATGTACCCTGATCTGGAATCGAACTCGCAACCCTTTGGTTCATAGGACAATGCTCCAACCAAGTCACACTGACCAGAGCACTTCTTTGTTGCAAAGATGTAGAAGAGTAATTATTTTTTGTAACTATAGAAACCCAGTTGATGCCATGGCTACATAACCAACTTGCACAAATAATTTTTAGTAAAACAAGTCAAACAAAATCACTATTTCTCCTAAAATTATTCCATTTTAGAAATGCTTTTTTACATTACATTTTAAAATTACATCTTACATATATTAACTTATAAGAATGCTAGTAAATTGACAGTAATCATAATATGACAATAATAATATTCCTATTTTACAGATGAGGAAATTAAGGCACAGATAGGTTATGTACCTTGCCCAAGGCCTCACAATTGGCAAATGATGTTCAACTGTTCATATAAGCTTCTCTCCTAAGCCATGTACTCCTCTCTCACTTTCTACCACTTCCTCTTCTATCCCCAATGTATATCTAAGAATTACAAGTCATTGTAAGCAATGCAAAATAAGTCAAGTAAAATATTGATGATTTTTGTTCAGTTTCCAAACATCACTCCTGAAGCAGTTAGTAAAACTGAAAATTGAAATAAACCATTGAAGCAATGGGCGGTAGCAAGGGCGTGAGAAGCAAGCTACCCAGACTATGGAAACCTATAATGAAGCTGAACATGCAGGGCCCCGAGAAAGGACAATTAGTTGAAGGATGTGCACAGGAACAGGGGTGGGGATGGACGACATAACTCATGTTACAACACACCAGGTTAATTTTTAAAAAAATATTTTTCACTTTAGGACCAAAAGTTTTATCAGTCATCCATAAGACAAAACTTAACATTTACCTCTAGTGAGATCAAGTAGGAAAAAAAACACATAAAAAGCATACAGTGCATGCTTCAGATAAATACAAAGGCAAGTATATTTAAGTGAATTTCTTTCTCACAACAAGAACCAGAGCCCTCACCAGGTAGCTCAGGATAAAAGTGTTATCCTAATATGCCATGTTGTGGGTTCAATCCTCCGTCAGGGCACATACAGGAAGCAACCAGTGAATGCATAACTAAGGGGAACAACAAATTCTCTCTCTCCTCTCTCTCTCTCTCCCCCTCCCCCTTTCTCTTTCTCTCATAAATAAATAAGTAAATAAATAAATAAATAGAACAGGAACCACATTTATAATTGTATATACTGTTGGTTCACTAATTTATGACATAAACATAGCTCAGCTATTGTCTATTTTAGGAAATTAGACTTCAGGTTCATAGAATGAACTGAGTCATCACTGGGGCTTCTATCCAGACCAAAAGCAAAGTTGAGTTGTAACAATAATCATGTAAGTATTTTAAGTGTGACAACTTTAATGAATATCTATATTTTGTATAGAAAAACAAGTAACATTCGAAAGCACAGCTTGTAGTATATTTTTAGGAGCATATGATGAAAGAATTTAAGAGCATTTGGGTAAAAAAAGAAAAATTAAAATATGTAGAAACTGGCCAGGATCTAGTTGTTTTAGGAATCTCTACAGGGGAAGAAATATTATAGGATAATGAGAATCATTTCAAGTGTAAATCCGGACATATACTTTTTATAAAAGAGAGAGAGAACACAAAATGGAAATGAAAGCACAGTTGATAAACGTCAATGAAACTATCAAAAGTCACATGTAAGCACAGATCCTTTAGGTTAGCCACAGTATTACTTGTGCAAAGCAGACCTCCTCAGACACCAGGGTGAAGGTGTCCTGATGTAGTCTTGAGAGGAAGTCCACTTAAGCCCAGAAAGTCACCCCATCAGAGAGGACCCTAAGAAAATAACTACTCCATGGAAAAAGTTCTTCATCCACAAAACCATCTCTATGAATTTAGGGGAACAACCACAAGCTTAGAGCATTGTTCCTTAGGGAACTGGAAAGGCAGCTAGTTCAGAGAAAAAGATAGTATATATATCAGGCACTATACATACTCAACTTTTTTTTTCTTTTTTTTATTTTTATTGCTTAAAGTATTACAAAGGGTATTACATATGTCTCCTTTTTCCCCCCACCCTTGATAATCCCCTGGCCTCCCCTACGCCCCAGTGTCTTATGTCCATTGGTTATGCTTATATGCATGCATATAAGTCCTTCGGTTGATCTCTTACCCCTGCTTCTGCCCCCCTACCCTCCCCGGTCTTCCCACTGCAGTTTGACAGTCTGTTCGAGGCAGCTCTGCCTCTGTATCTATTTTTGTTCATAAGTTTATAATGGTCTTTATTATCCATGAATGCATACTCAACTTATTTAGACTACGCAGTACACACCTCGGAAGTATTACCCCTATGTTATAAACGGCAACACAAATGCTCCTTAAGTTAAGATATACAAACAACAGAGCCAGAACCTAAACCCAGGTTTGCCTTCTATTAAGTTCTCTGCTCTTTCTGGGCCTCTTCTACTGCAGACTTAGGTATAAACCAGGACCCTCCCTTTTAACCAGATGCCACCTCTGAGATCAGATTGGGGCTCACCAAGATGTGCACAGAATAGGGGGCTGTAGGCAAGGACAAGAAAGAAGTATCAAAACTTAAACTCAGAAGTCTAGTCCAGGGGTTGACAACCTTTTGTTGTAAAAGACCAGATAGCAAATATCATACCACGTGATATGATCTCTGCTACAACTGCTCAGTTTGGCCTGACAGTCTGGAGGCACCCACAGACAACACTGAAACCAATGGGGCAGTTGTGTTCCAATTAAACTTTATTTATGGACGCTGACATTTGAATGTATTATAATTTTCACATGTCACAAAATACTTTTTTCTCAACCATTTAAAAATATAAAAACCACTGTTGGTTCATGGGTGGTACAGAAACAAGCATTGGGCCAGATTTGACCAATGATCCACAGTTTGCCAGCCCCTGCTCTGGGTTAAACCAGTTCCGGACTAGCAGCTGTTCTTATTACCCGAATTTCTCGTAGTTTCTTCTCAATGATCTACCTACTTCCTTCTTTCCCTCACTCCTTCTTTCTCATCATGTACTGTTAATTATTATATACTGTATATTATGCCATTTAAATAAAACCTCCTATGCTGGCATACAAACTTACGGAAAAAAAATAAGGAAGTGATTATTTTCACAGCATGCAGGGGTTGAGGTTAACACATTCAGTCCCTGACAATATATTAGGGGTCAGGCAGTAGGCCTGGTTCTAGAGATAAGATTCAGTCCCAGGCTCACCAATCCTATATAATAAAAGCCTAATATGCAAATCGACCAAACAGCTGAACGACCTGCAGAATGACCAGTCACTATGATGCACACTGACCACCAGGGGGCAGACACTCAATGCAGGAGCTGTCCCCAGCACGCAGGCCCCAGGCCAGCCAAGGCAGGTGCCAGCAGGGGCCCCTTGGTCACCCCACAAGTCGGCCCTGATCACCAGCCAGGCCTAAGGACCCTACCCATGCAGAATTTTGTGCACCAGGCCTCTAGTAAAACTTGTATAAAAGACACCAATTGAGCATTTTATCTATCCGATGTTCTGACCTACTGTACAAACAGAACTCCTTAATAAAACAAACCACATAGATAAGCAAATAACAAAGCACAACCCTCTTTGCAACAAATGGCTAAAAGGATTACCTAGTAACTAGGCCTAATAACCTAGGAGGATTAATGTGCAAATATCATCACTTCACTCTAACAAACAAAAAATCTGATATCTCTGCTGAAATGTGCTAAAATTGTTATTACTGATGTTCCCTTTTCCTTTAAAAGTTTTTTTTCTTAATTTGCTGTATTCTGCTAAGTGCTTTTATTTTATATTGACACTTGTTTTTAATGAGCATGAAATTCCTCCTTTGTAAGATGGAATTTCTTACAAAGAAATTTTTTCTTTTAATGTGATTTTTTTCCCTTTTTATTAAATGTATTGAGCTGACGCTGGTTAACAAAATTATACAGATTTCAGGTGCACAGTTCCACAACACATCATCTGTACACTGTATTGTGTGTTCACCACCCCAAGTCAAGTCTCCATCCATCACCATTTGTTCCCCCATATCTTTCTCCATCTCCCTCTACACACCCCTCTGAATCACCATCACCACACTGTTGTCCGCATTCATGACGGTGTTTCTTTTTTACTCAACCCCTCCACCTCCATGTCCCACCCAACCTGTATGATGATGTTAATAAAAAGAAACATGGCTTGTTTTTAACGTAACCTCATAGCAAATTTTATTAAAGACTAGAGGCCCGGTGCACAAAAATTTGTGCACTGGCGGGGTGGGGTGGGGGGTGTCCCTCAGCCCCACTTGTGCCCTCTCACAGTCTGGGACCCCTCGGGAGATAACCACCTGCTGGCTTAGGCCCGCTCCCTGGGTGGCAGATGGCAGGCCTGATCCCTAGGTGCCTGCCCCGCCTCCCCGGGGTTGCGCACAGGGCAGGGCCAATCAAGGGGTTGGGGCACCACCCCCGGTTGGGCACAGGGCAGGGCCGATCAGGGGGTTGGGGTGCCGCCCCCAGTCCCACACAGGGCAGGGCTGATCAGGGGGTTGGGGTGCCGCCCCCAGTCGGGCACAGGGCAGGGCCGATCAAGGGGTTGGGGCCCCCCCCAAGTCACACACGGGATGCCCAGGTGGGCTGGCAGATCACTCCTGCCCCACCTGGCCGCCCCGGGTCCAGTCGCACATGGGACCCCCGTACCCCACCCAGGATTGCAGATAGCAGGCCCGGATGGTGGCAGGACAGGCGGGATGGCACTGTCCCGCCCTGCCTGCAGTATGCAAATTGTTGGTGGTTAATTTGCATATCATGCTGATTAGCCAGTGGGAGGTGCAGCGAAGGTATGGTCAATTACCATGTTTGTCTATTATTAGATAGGACTAGAGGCTTTGGGGATGCAGT
>NW_006293951.1:3038325-3039759 GCF_000327345.1 Myotis davidii
CATATCTGCGATGCTTATCTTTCTTTTGTAGATTAAAAAATGTCAACTTAGATAATTAGTGTTTTCGTCATGTTAAAACTTGTCTTTTGACTCCACACCATCTGTTCTTTCTACCAAGATATTGTATAAAAGATGTCTTGTTAACAACATTGAATTAGCCCTAGCTGATTTGGCTCAGTGGATAGAGCATTGGTCTATGGACCTAAGGGTCCTGGGTACGATTCTGGTCAAGGGCATGTGCCCCGGTTGTGGGCTCGATCCCCAGTGTGGGGTGTGCAGTTGCTGCTCAATGATTCTCTCTTATCATTGATGTTTCTATCTCTCTGTCTTTCTCCCTTCCTCTCTGAAATCAATAAAAAATATATTTAAAACAAAAACAAAAACAGCCTTAGCTGGTTTGGCTCAATAGATAGAGCATTGGCCCTAGGACTGAAGGGTCCCAGGTTCAATTCCAGTCAAGGGCACATACCTCGATTGCAAGCTCAATCCCTGGTTGGGAGCGTGCAGGAGGCAACCAATTGATGTGTCTCCCTCACATTGATGTTTCTCTCTCTCTATCTCTCCCTCTTTCTTCCATTCTCTCTAAAAAATCAATGGAAAAATATCCTCAGGTGAGGCTTAGCAACAATAACAAAAAATCTAAGTATTTAATTTATTTGAACAGATCATCATCCTATTTAAAAAAGAAATATGTGGATATTTTAAAGAGTTTATATATGGAGCTACCTAAAAGAAATTTCAGAAATAACTCCTTAATCTATGGCAAAGAGCCACTATTTCCTTCTCCTCAGCTCACGGGAGGCATCATTCATTCATCTTGGCCCTCATGCCTATAATTCCTTCTCAAACATTCTATCACTACTAGCTTTTCTGGAGTTGCTGCTGAATTGCAATCCAGTTGCTCTCTTCCTTGCAGCAGTAACCAATTAAATAGCTCTCCTATAAAGATCTTTCTTTAAGGAAGTCGATGGCAGATCCTCCTGTTCAGTGTCAATTCCAGCCCCTTCCCACCTGACACCTGCATCTATATGCTAGAAAACTAAGGACTCGGTTTTTTAGACCTGTATTATGTATAAGGAAGTTTAAAAAAAGAAATCATTTTTGGGTCTGGAATGAATTAATTCAATTTACATTCTTTCTAATGGGGAAAAATGATTTGGTTTTCAAACAAATCACTTCTCCAACAGCCTTCTGGAATGGATTAAGTTCAAGAATTGAGGTTCCACTGTAAAAAAACAAAAACAACTTCAGGCTTAAACAAATAATAGGTAAAGTTTCTCACAAAACAAGCCCAGCTACAAAATGATGCCATGGGGACTCAGCCCTCTTGCCACCCTGCTGTGCTCAGCTGTTGGTTTTTGTCCTCGGGCTTGTCATCTCGAGGTTCCAGAGAACAGCTTCTGCTGCCCCAGGCATTCCACCCCCCCCCCCCCC
>NW_006293951.1:3039825-3040837 GCF_000327345.1 Myotis davidii
TACTCAGCCCTCTTGCCACCCTGCTGTGTTCAGCTGTTGGTTTTTGTCCTCGGGCTTGTCGTCTCGAGGTTCCAGAGAACAGCTTCTCCTGTCCCAGGCATTCCCCGCCCCCCCCCCCATCCAAGCCAGTAACACGGGGGAAGGGGACAAGAGGTTTTCCTTTTGGTGCCTCGTCTTGTTTTTCAGGAGCAGAACCCCTCCCAGCTCATCTCCACTCCCATCTCATTTGCCAGAATTGGCTCATGTATCCACTTTAAATAAATTATTCATCAAGGGAACAAAATCATAGTAACACTTTTATTTAAAAAAATATATAGCATGCTAGTTGTGTGGCCTAGATAGGGGAAGCAAGGTACTCCTTTGTTTCAAAGAAGTGGACAAGCAGGGAAGATTGAAGCAATTCAATCAGGCTCCTTTTTGCTACTTATCCCCTGAAAGTCCCTGTGCAGTACCAAGGAGAGGAACCTTTCTCGTAACCATGCACAACCTTGGCCTTGAGATCTGCTACGAATCCAACAGTGAACTAGCAGAGAGATGGAGCAAGCCCAGGGACAAATGATCCGTGACTAAGACAGCATACTGGTAATAGAATCAATCCCCAAAGTATAGACAGTATGACAGTATCTTAAATTGTAAAAGTCCCAAGTTGTGTGTGTGTGTGTGTGTGTGTGTGTGTGTGTGTGTGTGTGTCTTTTAGGAGGGAGGGTATTGATTCATGTCTGACCCAGGTTGGAAACTATTTTAATTGACAGAGATTTCAGTATAAGAATCAATGGATACCAGCAAAACTTGCTTTCAAAACCATGGCATCCTTGTGGTTCAGGAAGCCAGGACAGAACAAAGCTGAGGATTTGGGGAGCTGTGGCCAAGTCCACGAGGAAAAAAAAAGAAAGAAAGCTGTGCAGGGGATCTGGTCCATCACCAAATGGGTTGGTTAATGGTAGGACTCAAATCCCAGTGGGCACTTGAGAAGAATCTCATTCGATCAAATTAGACACATCAAATGTGGAGT
>NW_006293951.1:3040873-3042409 GCF_000327345.1 Myotis davidii
ATGCCTCTGGTCTGTTAGGAAATCAACTCCTGATCCTCCCCATGTGAGATGTTGGGGGGTCCTAATCCAGTCGGGTTTACTTTCCATTGACTTAGAGGCTGTGCAGGCCTAGAGCAAGGCTGTGACATTCAGGAGGAAAAGACAGTTCCTTCCACAAATGGAGCTTCCATTATGTGCCAAACTGGAGATACTATAGTAGGCAAAACAGATGTCACCCCCTGCCCTCATGGAGTTCACTGGTTTCCGGTGAACAATTGTGGGAGAGAAAAATAACCACGGGCCAAGGCCACAGCTTACCAAGGCTTCAGCATCCTCTAATCTGAGAAGAAATGTGAGTCCCATGTGGAGGTTAAAGGTGTGCAAGACATGATGCCTGTCTTCAAGGACCTGCCAGCATAAAGGGAAAGTTTCAATCAGGAGACTCCCCCAGGAGACGTCTACAGAGACATAACCACTAACATGCAGACCACGATAGCTTCAGGAAACCAGTGCCCCTGCCTCTCAGAAAGTGTTCCCACCCTTTAACACAGGGCAGGGGCTACATCTAGAGCTACCCTTAGTCTAGTACAGGGAAATATGCTGGAGCACCCTACACACATACCACCAGTCCCCAACCTTTGATACTCCTCTGGCAAACAGTGGGCATTATCTGGTTAACTGATGATCAGTATACATCAAGAACAAAAGAGTTGGTGATATATGTTATCCTACATAATATGTAAATCGACCAAACGGCAGAACGACCAGTCACTATGAGCTGGAGCTGCCCCCTGGTGGTCAGTGCACTCCCACAAGGGGAGCGCCGCACAGCCAGAAGCTCAGACTGAGGGAGACCCCTCCCTCCCCAGTGCAAGAATTTCATGCACTGGGCCTCTAGTTAATAAAACTGTGCCCAGCTGGTGTGGCTCAGTAGCTAAGTGTCAACCAATGAACCAGGAGATCAAAGTTCAATTCTGGGTCAGGGCACATGCCCAGATTGCAGGCTCAATCCCTGGTAGGGGGCATGCAGGAGGCAGCTGATTAATTATTCTCTCTCATCATTGAAGTTTCTATCTCTCTCTCCCTCTCCCTTCCTCTCTCTGAAATCAACAAAAACATATTTTTTTAAAAAAATAATAAACCTGTTATGCAGATGGCTACACTTCTAACAGCTGTGATCAGGGCTTTGCTCTTTGTCCAAGTTCTCTGCCATGTGTCTGAAAACGCTTTCCTGCCAATGATTGTTTGCCTTACTGACCCAATAACCTCAATTACAAATATGAACAGAAGCATGGAGAACAGTTCAGAAATGCAAACTCACTCATGCAAACCACCATTTTCTCATTCCATTCCCCAGAGTTTGTTAAAGCATCTGTTATTGGGGCATGTAACTTTCAGACAACACTCAATTTTCCAAGGTGGTAGAGGAGAAACTACCATTTAACTAGTCATAATGGTGAACGACCAGCAATACAGGGTGGGGCAAAAGTAGGTTTACAGTTGTGAGTACGCGAAACAAAGAGTTAATTCTTGTATTTTTATTTATTAACTAGTAGC
>NW_006293951.1:3043591-3051205 GCF_000327345.1 Myotis davidii
GGGGGGCTGGCAAAGGCGGCCTGGGTTTCCGATCACCGTCAGCAGCAGGAGGCTTCTTCCATCCTTCCCCTTTCGCCTCCCAGCATTGTGCCTACTGCCTACATATGCAAATTAACCACCATCTTTGTTGGCAGTTAATTTGCATATCGCCCTAATTAGCCAATGGAAGCAAAGCGAAGGTATGGTCAATTACCATGTTTGTCTATTATTAGATAGGATTATTGTATTATTTTCCATACAAACAACTGTAAACCTACTTTTGCCATGCCAAGTAGTGAAATTGACTGATTCAGTTGTTTTTTATTACATTTTTTACTGACTGCCTAGTCAGCTAATGAGGAGAGCATTCATTATTGGTAAAATAGCCACAGATCACATGACACAAGAAGGAAGAAAGGGGAAAAGGGTTTAGCTAATCCATGATATAGATAGCCAATCTCTGAATTTACATTAATTAATTTGTAATTCAGATGTAATTATATTTGATCAAGAATTCAACACAGAATATAATTAATGTCAAATCCATGTAATAAAATCCATTTCTCTTTCCAAGGATCAGCAATACTTGTTAAAAGGCAAAATTCATAGCATTAGCAATATTCCAGAAAAAGTAATCTTTGGAAATATGGTATAAAATATAAGTTAAAATCATTCTGAAATACTATTTACCACCTATCTGTTGGCAGAACTTCAAAATTTGACATTATATTCTATTAGCAAGGTTGTGGAAAAAGTAGGCTCTCTCAGACATTTCTGAAGGACAGGCAAAATGGTTCAGGCTTTGTAAAGGGGAATTTGTCACCATCTAAGAAAGCTACAAATGCATTTATATTTTGGTCCAATAGTCCCATTTCTAGTAGCCTATCACAAATATACAAGTGTAAGTAAGCAAAAACTATTTGTTTATATTTGCAGAATAAACCAAATGGAAAGTTGATGAAATATTGATTAAAATAGTACTCATGGGGAATAGAATGGAAGGGACAGTGATGGAAATGAGACTTGTCTAAATGTAGCTATTTAGTTTTAATTTTGAAATAATAAAAATGTTTATACAATCATAAACTAATTTAAATTAAAATCAATATCTAGAAATTGAAAATAAATGAAAACAAATGAATCTAACTATTGCACAGTCTTTTTTTTTAAAGAGAGGAAGTGGGTGAGATAGAAACATCAAAACTGCCAGCATCACTACCCTTATTCTTCAGAGCCATCATTAAGTAAAATAAGAGTTACTTGAACACTAGCACTGTGATGCTGCCAGTCAATCTGATAAGCAAAATGGATACTAATGGGTGGGGAACAACTACAGCATAGACAAAAGGATGATTCAAATTCCAGGTAGGATGAAGGACATCCTGAGGTTTTATCATGCTACTCAGAATGGCATGCAATTTAAAACTTATAAACTGTTTATTTCTGGAATTTTTTATTTAATATTTTCAGACTGTGGCTGACCACAGATAACTGAAACCACAAAAAGCAAAACCGCAGATAAGGGGACTACTACTATTACTATTACACACACATACACACACACACACACAGATATCCCTGTGTCCATGCCATCATTTTATAGGGAGGGGATTTTTTTTACCAATATATATATTTTTTTAATCTTTATGGTTGAGAGTATTATCTCTCCATCAGGTTCCTGCCCCAGGCCTTCACCACTCTATTGTCTGTGTCCATAGGTAATGTATATAAGATCTTTGGTTAATTTCTTCCCACCCCTTTCCCTTCTACCCACTAAGATTTGTCAGTCTGTTCCAGGTTTCCATGCCTCTGATTCTATTTTATACATCAATTTATTTTGTTCATTTGATTTCTTGTTCATTTATTTTGATTTTTAGATTCAATTATTGATATATATTTATTGCCATTTTTGTTCATTTTTTTTTATCTTTTCTTCTTCTTCTTCTTCTTCTTCTTCTTCTTCTTCTTCTTCTTCTTCTTCTTCTTCTTCTTTTTCTTATTCTTATTCTTATTCTTCTCTTTCTTTTCTTAAAGAATACCCTTCAACATTTCATCTTTTGCTCTTGGCATTTTAATTATGATGTGTCTTGGTGTGGACCTCTTTGGGTTCCTCTTGTTTGGGACTCTCTGCACTTCCTGGATTTATATGTCTATTTCTTTCACCAAGTAGGGGAAGTTTTCTGTCATTATTTCTTCAAATAGGTTTTCAATATCTTGCTCTCTCTCATCTCCTTCCAGCACCCCCATGATAAGAATGCAGGTATACTTGAAATTGTCCCAGAGGCTCCTTACACTATCTTCATATTTTTTTATTCCTTTTCTTTTTGCTCTTTTGGTTGGGTGTTTTTTGCTTCCTTGGATTCCAAATAATTGATTTGATTCTCAGAATTCTCTACTGTATTGTTGAATCCCTGTAGATTATTCATTATTTCAGTTAGTGTATGCTTAATTTTTGACTGGTCCTTTTTCATGTCTTTGAAATTCTCATTAAGATCCCTGAAAGCCGCCGAAGCCGGTTTGGCTCAGTGGATGGAGCGTCGGCCTGCGGACTGAAGGGTCCCGGGTTCGATTCCGGTCGGGGGCATGTGCCTGGGTTGCGGGCACACCCCCAGTGGGAGATGTGCAGGAGGCGGCTGATCGATGTTTCTCTCTCATCAATGTTTCTGACTCTCTGTCTCTCTCCCTTCCTTTCTGTAAAAAATCAATAAAATATATTTAAAAAAAAAAAAGAAAGATCCTTGAAAGTCTCACTAAGTCCCTTGAAGCTCTCATTAAGACCTTTGAGTAACCTTATAACCATTGTTTTGAACTCTGTATGCAGTAGTTTGCTTGCTTCCATTTCTTTCATTTGTGACATGTTTCTTTGTCTCCGCATTTTGGCTGCTTCCCTGTGTTTGTTTCTATGTATTAGGTAGAGTTGCTATATCTCCTGAAATTGGTAGAGTGGCCTTGTGTAGTAGGTGTCCTGTACGGCCCAGTGGCTCAGCCTCCCCTGTCACCCAAGCTGGGCACTCTACATGCACCCCTGGGTGGGCTATGGTCACAGTCTTGTTGTAGTTGAGCCTTGATTGGCTCACTGGGAGGGATTGATCTCCAGGCCAATTGGCTGTGAGGACCAGCTGTAACTATAGTGAAAGAGCTGCTGTGCAGAGATAACCCTATGGAGCAGGATTTGCTTCAGTGGGGCTTTGGTTCTTACTGAGTCTGCCCCTGGAGTGTCACTTGTGGATGTGTAGAGTTGTAATCTAGTGTGGTCTGAAACCGTCCACCAGGTGCACTGGCTCTGGGGCTTCCTGGAAAGTGCAAAGTCAGCCACTGCCTGGGGCCACCCAGCAGAAGCTACTGAGAGATCTGCAGATGGCTGCTTCTTGCATTGGGCTTAGAAATGCCCAGGTGAGGCCCACCTGTGAAGCAAAGCAGGCTGGTGCTAGTGCCAGGTCCTGGGCCTTTTATTGATAAGTTTTGGGCATGCTGACATGAGCTGCTGCTTATTGGAGAGATTTCAGCAAAGTCTCAGGGATGGGATTTTTATTCTAGCTCTCTATGCCAGGAAAATTAATGAAAGAAAACTTAAAATGTATGAGAAAGGTGTCAAATGTTACCTTAGTCATTTCTTAAGTAAATGCCTCAGCTCTCTAGACTTCCCTGAGGGCTAACAAGAAAAAATATTCCTTTGTCCCTACCACTCACTCCAACCCCAAGCCAGCCTCCCAGGCCACAAAATAATGCTACCCTACCCTAACCCCACAGGCAAGGGCAGATTTGATTTGTGGCAGATCCCCTTACTTCCATGATTCTCCATAGGAACTATACTGCCCTCTAGAGGGAAATTTTTGAAAGTCTTTTTGACTGTCCCAAGGACTAGGATTTTGAAGTGAAGAGCACTACAGTCATTTAGTAGTTGGGGATCCAGGACACTAGATGCATAGAAGAGTCTCACAATGCAACATTGTCCCTCAGCCAGCATGAACTTTATGTCCCTCCACTCATTTATGGAGCTTAAACACCTGTTTAAGATTATCTGAGCTTAAACCTTATTTTGTTTCACATATAAGCAAAATATTTTTGCATAGTTTTACTAGACACTAAATTTTCCAAGAATGCATCCACTGTGCAAATCTGGGAAAAATTGTGCTTTACCTGGCTCAGGATCTTATTTAGTTGTTCACTATTTGGAAAATCCTTTCTCTGAAGGCAACTTCAGTTATGGTTGGTTATGGTATTTGAGTTGATGATATTGAGACAGAATTGTAAGAAGCTAGGAAAATTCCTGGGCAAGTGGGATGGGAAACTGAGACAAGATAATTAAACAAAGTCAAACAATCTGAACTACTTACAGCCAGCTAGTGAATCCCAAGAACTTATCTTCCCTACCCAAGGACACTCTAGAGCAGTGGTTCTCAACCTTCTGGCCCTTTATGTTGTGACCCAACCATAAAATTACTTTCGTTGCTACTTCATAACTGTAATTTTGCTACTGTTATGAATCATAATGTAAATATCTGATATGCAGGATGGTCTTAGCTGACCCCTGTGAGAGGGTCGTTCGACCGCCAAAAGGGTCGCGACCCACAGGTTGAGAACCGCTGCTCTAGAGCAAATGGTTTATACCTCTCCCCCCAACCAGAGAATAAATCACTTAAATCACCCTGGTCAGGAAAATATAGAACAGAGACCCAATTAAAGCCACTTGTACCAGCCAAACCCAAGGACGCATGCAGTCAGGGAAACAAATAACAAAAACCCAATTAGAGCCAGATGGACCCAAGATAAAAGTAAAGCAGTGAAGCTGGCCAGAAAATGATCCCGCACTCCCCTATGTGCTCATTTTGATGCATCAGTGTATTAAAAATGCACTTGGTAAACTGATGAATTGTCTGCTGAAACCCTCCCCTAAGATTCTCACCTGCAGAAGAGAGATAAAACCCTCAAGACAAAAGACCGCGGCGGGGCATAGGGGGAGGAGGCGGGGAGGGAACTTCTGGATTACATCTGTGAACTTTTTAGTTTCTTTCTCCTAAACTCTAAGAGTCCCCACAAGACTTGCAATCAGGGGAGCAATGTGCAGTGGCAGCTGGTCCTGAGCTAACTCCCTAAACTTGTGTCCAACGCACCCTTTTCTTTGACTTCCCAGTGAGCTAAAGCAGCCCACCTTGGCTCACTTCTTTCCTGTGGCATTTCTAGAGAGCCAAGCAGAGCACCACCTAGGCCAGCGGTTCTCAACCTGTGGGTCGCGACCCCTTTGGGAGTTAAACAACCCTTTCACAGAGGTCGCCTAAGACCATCAGAAAACACATATATAATTACATATTGTTTTTGTGATCTCCTTTTGCCTTTATAACTTCTTTCCTGAGTCCATGCAGTCCAGCTGGCTCACTTCTTCTGCCTCTGTAACTTTCGTTCTAAAGGGCCAACACAGCCTGACCTAGGTTCACTCCTGTTTCTATGACCATGCTTCTTCCATCTTAAGTCCTTCCTTTGTTTCACAGTCCCAGCTTTAATAAATGTACTCTCAAAATCACCTGGACTTACATTGTGAAACCTTTCCTGCATGAAGTCAAGAACCCACACGCAACCAGCAGGCCCCAGTCCCATCTGGTGACAATATTATCATAACTGTTTCCGTATGCACTGGTGACCATCACACTCATTAGCCTACATAGAGGCCCAAGCAGCTCACTATTCATTATACCTTCTAATCTGACCATGCCAAACATTTACACATTAACTATGTTTTTATAATTTTTTACCACTTTTGTATGTTCCATTTTGAGCATTATATTGATTTTTTTTGAAAATAATGTTATCAAGAGGTGCATTGTAAAAAGGTTCTTACAACATTTTTACTGAAAGGAGGTACATGAGAAAACAACATTTTACAATGCTAAGCCTGAGACATTTACAAATGTCTACCCATTGCCTGAGACATTTCTATTCCAAAATGGGACTTTGGTTTTACTTTTCCGTAATCAAAAGGCCCATTGAAGTAGTATTCCTAAAACCAAAGTCAATTGCCGAACTGGTTTGGCTCAGTGGATAGAGTGTCGGCCTGCAGACTGAAGGGTCCCAGGTTTGATTCCTGTCAAGGGCATGTACCTTGGTTGCAGGCACATCCCCATTAGGGTGTGTGCAGGAGGCAGCTGATTGATGTTTCTCTCTCATCGATGTTTCTAACTCTCTATCCTTCTCCCTTCTTCTCTGTTAAAAAACAATAAAATATATTTTAAAAAAAACCAAAGTCAATTCAAATTTCTCCCTGTAGTAATGTTAGGGGCAGAAATAGAATAGTGGGGACTAGCTATTATTATAAGAAATATTAATCCTGCTCTGTTAACCATGATTGTTCTGTTCTGATTAAAGAAAGCACATTCTAATCTGGCTGAGAGTTGTCACCCCCGGGACATGGGAGCCAACATCGGAATGCAGTCCATCCTCCTTTTCTGAGAACTGCCTATCATTATAGAAAGATTAACAACCTGTTGCTGAAACAATCTAGTCCCAGAGGCACCTGCCCTTTGCCCACCCTTTATGACCCCCCAGCCCACATTACCTGTAACCTGTAACCCTTGTACCTTGCCTGCTTCTCCAGGCCTGTAATCTTACTTTCCCATGTAATCTTTGTCCTTCTATCCAATATAAGCAGCTGGTTTATGGGGTAGGGCAGAACAGATTTTTGTGGATGACCTGCTGCTCTCCCATACTGCTGGCAGTATTGGAATAAACACTCATACATGACTCAATACTGTCTCTGCTTAATTGGCTCAAGTACGGATAGGCAGCCCAGACCCATTGGTTGTTGGGTTTCAGAGATTTTTGACTGGAAGAGATGCAGCTAACTTGTCGGTGGACAGAATATGGCAGAGATGCAAATAACTTTCATCCAAAGATGTGTTGCTAGTGCTCACTTCAGCAGCACATATACTAAAATTGGAAGGACACAGAGAAAATTAGCACAGCCCTGCACAAGGATGACATGCAAATTCATGAAGTGTTCGATTTTTTTTTTTAAAAAAAAGGTGGCTACCTGGATATTAATCAGTGGTACATCCTATAAATCTTACGCAATAAATAACCTTGCTTCTTGAATTGGTTATAACATCTTCACTGGTTCCTTCATTTACTTAATCAATGAATTAAGTAACATCTTTGACACATGTTCATCTTATATTTGCCAGAAAGTCATGAGTTCACCTTTTTGTAAATTATTCTTTAACATATCTCATACCTGTACATAGATGCTGGTCACAGGTCTGTCCCACTATAACAGGGAGAGGACCAGGGATTGTATGTGCTACATTTCATGAATTTTGAGAAGGCTGAGTTAAAACTATGAAATAGTGATGTAAAGAACTGGATCTAAGTTCAATTTATTTCAAATCTTAGTGGGCAAGTGGCTGCAATAACCAAAACAGTTATCTCATGAAACCTCTTCCTACACAGCAATTGGAGTGAGGTTCATATTGACAATAGTTAAAAGGAATCCATATTTCAAACAGTGTGGGAAGCCACCACTTGCCAATATTGTCAGCGCACCAAGGAACTCGGAAGGCCAATGGACCTTGGGTGTTAGCAGGGCTGAAGCTAAGCACCCAATTGTTGAGATAGTGGTGGCTCAAGGCAATTCTCTAACCTCAT
>NW_006293951.1:3051216-3055088 GCF_000327345.1 Myotis davidii
TTCACCAAACTTTACCTTTGATATGCCTGTATGCATTGCTAAAGGGCAAATGTGTATTCAAGTAAATAAATAGCGGACCAGGGCAGAAGTCGGGGTGTCTCTTCAAGGAAGAGGCTCCATTTGGCCCTCAATGCCTTCTAAATTCTATTTCTTGTATGGCATTTTCATTTGTGTGTCAGCCCCTCCTTCAGATCCTGAACCCCGCCATGAAGGTCACGGCAAAACAGTGTTAATGATTTTGAATGTTTTTACCAACTTTGGTAAAATAAGTTAGATTTTTGTTTTTATTTTTTCTTGTCAAGTAGCTGATAAAAAACTTCTACTGTAAAAATACTTGTCAGTGACACATGGCTTCCTGTTTGCTGGTTCATGCCCTATTAGCGTTATTTTCTAAACCAGCAGTTTCTCTGTAGGAGTCCTCTAATGCCTCCTGTCCACTGTGTAAAGGTAGGTTTAGTTGAAACTAGGTTATATTATTTGCATTTAACCAACCACCCACGGTCTGCAATATGTTACTTCACTCTGAAGGGGTCCAGAGAGGAACTCTGCCACTGTGTGAAGCTTCTACTCTTCTCTGAGAAGTTAACGCGTGGCAGATTCAGGGTAAAGAACCCAGTGCAAACTGGCAGTATGATAAATATCAGTAAAGTTTAAATTCTTGCTTGCATTTTTCAATAAAAATAAAATGAAGTAGGAATCATGATATTTTTCTTCCTGCACCCTAGCGGCTTTTCTTGCACACTCCAAGGGTACACACAGCCTACAGGAGTCTGAAAAAGGATGTAGTTTCTTTTCCAGTCTGAGATTTGGCAGTCACTATATAGGTACCACCACTTGGGGGCAGCGGTGTCCCACAACAGTGGGATCCATGTTTCAGAGATGAATAAACCATTTCTAAAAAGAGTAACTGTAACTAGTTGGGGAGGACAGCATGCGACCCGCTGTACACAGATCCTTCTTCAACTTGCCCACTGACGGTGCTGAACTGCACCTGAGCCCTGCACTTCTGGAGAGCAGCGATGATAAAGAACACCTCCCCAACCTTTTGTTTCCAGAAATCCCCCATTCTTTGTGCTGTAGGAAATGGCTTACTCAAAGAAATACCCTTCCCTATAAGACTTCGAACTCACTGTCCACTCTCTCATGACACCCATAATTCTCAGGGTTGACCCCTCTGTTTACTTGTGACAAATCTGCTGATAAGATCATAGATCCTCCAACTTCCCATTCTTTGTTATAATGGATCATCAAAGGTTGGATCTATTTGTTCCCCTGAACTCGCTAACAACAGAGGAAAAAACACTTCCTGTTCAGCCACCCGACTGAGACTTCTGATTACAGAACAAAGCAACTATGAATCACCCCACCTCTAGCCTATTTAGCCTTGTCTCTCTAAGACAAAGCGAACCTTCAGAGGCACTCGGGATGCTCTCCTTATCGCCTCAATATAGTTCATCACTTTGTCTAGTTTTGTCTTTGATACATGTCTTGATTCCCCCTCAAAGAAGCTTCAGCAAACCTCAGCATGCCGCCCAGACAGATTCCTTCATACCTGCACAATTATTTGCCAGGCAAACTTTGTCCAGAAAGAAATAACGTTTCATGTTCAATACCAAACTTCATAAAACATGTCTTTCTCAATATATTTGCAGCCACCATTTACATTCTATAAAAGCTTCCACTTACATCTTCAACATAATACAATATTTTTAACAAAAGGATATGCAGGAAAAGTCTTTCATTTCAAATACTATTGGTATTTCTTCAGAGCCAGTTGTGGGTCGCACTGTGCTCCACCCCACCCCCCTCCCCCCACCAAAAAAGAGACATTGTGTAAGTTAAGATGAGGTTGAAGCAGAATTTCTTGGACTGGAACACACAGTGTTCCCCTGGGCAGACTAGTTCTTTTTCCTTGGGAATCGAAGAATGAATCCACGGATGGAAGGTGGTATAGTAAAGGCGGACATTTACTGAAGAACAATTACGGACTCCCATGTGGGAAGGGGGAAGAGCCCCACAGAACAGACTCCCACGTGGGGAGGAAGAAGAGCCCCACAGAACAGATTCCCACGTGGGCCCCCACACACCCCAACAGGGAAGGGACCTGCTGCTTCTTGCTGGAGGTCTCTGCCTCCTATGGCAACAAAAGGACCCAGATGCTGCAGGCTGGCAGCTCCGTCTCAGGTTTCAGTGCAGGTTTATTTCAATTTTATATTTTATTCCAGGCAAGTGCTTATTACATGGATAGTATTCATGTCTCAATACCTAAAGTCTTGGAGCATGAACAGCGCAAATTTCAAAAAATTTCTATATGTGACACGGCACCAGAGTTAAGATAGGCTTTTTCAAAATGCTGACACGCCGAGCTCAAAAGGTTCGTCATCACTGCTATAGATCTTGGTGCCTTGATATCCCCTCTGATTGGTCACTATTTCCTTGAACTGGTTATTATAGTAACTTCTGAGCTCAAAGGTCGAACCTCACATGGGACAAGTGAGGTTTTTCCTCCTCACCTTCCTTATTGTTTTCCTACTCCCTTTGGGGTTTCTTCTCCTTCTGGATGAAGGGCTTCCTTCTCTTTATTTTGTAAATATAGACCTTTTGCTGTTTCCAGCTCCCTCGTTCTATGGAGATACATCTGTTGAAGCTTTTCAGCTTCCCTATTCTATGGAGATACACCTTTTGCTGCTCTGCAGCCCTGTGCTTCTTCCATGGTCCCCTTAATTTCTAAAATTTCCTAAACCTGTCTTTTTCACCACCAAAAATTCCTATTTCAAGGTCATACTCAAGTATTGTGGTCCCTTGTTCCGATATGGCTGGTATCCTTATATGATGAAAAGAAGAGCCCAGCCGGCATGGCTCAGTGGTTGAACGTCAAGGTCTATAAACCAGGAGGTCGTGGGGTGATTCCCAGCCAG
This sequence comes from Myotis davidii, assembly GCF_000327345.1. NCBI lineage: Eukaryota > Metazoa > Chordata > Mammalia > Chiroptera > Vespertilionidae > Myotis > Myotis davidii. Next base: position 3,054,135 of record NW_006293951.1, read on the forward strand.
GCACATGCCCGGGTTGCAGGCTCACTGCCCAGTGTGGGGCGTGCAGGAGGCAGTATATCAATGATTCTCATCATTGATGTTTCTATCTCTCTCTCCCTCTCTGAAATCAATAAACAATATATTTTTTTTAAAAAAAGCTGGGGTGTCACAGGAAAGCCCTAGGAAGCGGGTCAGAATGCCCATACCGCAAGTGTGGACACTCGAGTAAGGACTTCACCTGGACACCGATATGAGTGGGACCTCCACCCTCAGTGGTCGATGATAACTGAGAGCTCCGACCACCCAGTGTGGGTGATTGCTGTGCCACAGCTCACATCCGGAACCCTGCTGGACTTCCACTCCAGCAGACACGAGCTGCCACTGCAGCCGCCTGGCTTCAGATGGACACCAGCCTCTCCGGAGACCTGAGGCCACTGCCAGTGGCCAGGGCATTGCACTGAACATTTGCTCTGCTCACTTCCATCACGTAAGCTCCCCCTCTCTGTATGTAATGTGCATGTGACTCTACTGGTTTCCTGGGGAGGCCTCTCCTAATACACCTGGCATTGTGGAAAGACACACACGTGTGCGAGTGACTCCTTTTGGTGGTGCTCCCTTGCTCAGACACATGTCAAAGAGATGATTTTCAGGTTCTTGAGCAAGACCTCCCTGGGTTATAAAACTCACAAGAGGCATTTAAGAATAGTTACATCTCAAAGGGGCAGAGAAAGAATGTGTAATTATCTTTCCTAAAGCAAATACTCTAGAAGAAGGGAGCTCAGGGGGGCCTAAAGTCGGAGAGAAGCCTGTCTAAAGTTAGCCAAGCTGAGAACAGTAAAGCCATCTTGCTCAGTGGCCTTCGACTGCGTGAAAGCTGTTGTTTTTATTGACCCTATTAATTATTTGGTGATAAAGAAACAATCTATTAAGCATTTCACACCTAACAAGATAGTTTGGATTTAAAAAAATTATATA
>NW_006293951.1:3055472-3060119 GCF_000327345.1 Myotis davidii
ATATACACACACAATGTATTACCACACTTTACTTACCTGTTTAAAGAATTAGTTGAGAGCTTGGGGCTGACAAAGTATAATTTTTCCTATCTGAAATAAAATGAGAAACAGACTCTAGTTTATCATTTTCATGCAAAACAACTGGGTGTTTTTTTTTCAATAACAGATTATTGTGTACAACAGGAGATACCTGCATTTCTAACCTTGTTTGTTTGTTTGTTTATTTTTATTTATTTTTTTAATTAAATCTTTATTGTTCAGATTATTCCATTTCTTCCTCTTTTTTCCCCCCATAACTCCCCTCCTCCCAGTTCCCGCCCCACCCTCCGCCCTCACTTCACTCCCCACCCACTGTCCTCATCCATAGGTGCACGATTTTTGTCCAGTCTCTTTCCGCATCTCCCACACCCCTTTCCCCCCCAAGAATAGTCAGTCCATTCCCTTTCTATGTCCCTGATTCTATTATGATCACCAGATTATTTATTCACTTGATTCTTAGATTCACTTGTTGATAGATGCATGTTTGTTGTTCATAAGTTGTACCTTTACCTTTTTCTTCTTCTTCCTCTTCTTAAAGGATACCTTTCAGCATTTCATATAATACTGGTTTGGTGGTGATGAACTCCTTTAGCTTTTCCTTATCTGTGAAGCTCTTTATCTGACCTTCACTTCTGAATGATAGCTTTGCTGGATAAAGTAATCTTGGTTGTAGGTTCTTGGTATTCATCACTTTGAATATTTCTTGCCATTCCCTCTGGCCTGCAAAGTTTCTGTTGAGAAAACAGCTGACAGTCGTATTGGTATTCCCGTGTAGGTAACTGAGTTTCTTTCTCTTGCTGCTTTTAAGATTCTCTCTTTGTCTTTTGCTCTTGGCATTTTAATTATGATGTGTCTTGGTGTGGTCCTCTTTGGATTCCTTTTGTTTGGGGTTCTCTGCGCTTCCTGGACCTGTAAGTCTATTTCTTTCACCAGGTGGGGGAAGTTTTCTGTCATTATTTCTTCAAATATGTTTTCAATATCTTGCTCTCTGTCATCTTCTGGCACCCCTATAATTCTGATGTTGGTACGCTTAAAGCTGTCCCAGAGGCTCCTTACACTATCTTCGTATTTTCGGATTCTTTTTTCATTTTGCTTTTCCAGTTGGGTGTTTTTTGCTTCTTTGCATCTCGAATCTTTGACTTGATTCTTATGCTCCTCTGGTCTGCTGTTGGGTGTCTGTATAATATTCTTTATTTCAGTCAGTGTATGCTTAATTTCTAGTTGGTTCTTTATCACAACATCGAGGGTCTCATTAGATTTCTTGAGGATCTCACTACATTTATTGGCGGTCTCACCAGTCTTTTCGAAGGCCTTACTAAGTTTATGAGCAGCTTCTAGACAGTTCTTGAGAGACCTTAAAAGTGTGGTTGGTTTTGAGCTCTATATCTTCCATTTCTGACATTTCCGTCCTGTTTCTTTGTCTCCGCATTTTTTTTATCTTTTCTTGGTGCACCCCCTAGTGGTATTTGTTCGAAGTCTTGTTGTAGTTAAGCTTTGATTGATGTTGGGAATACCTGGGGTGATTTGACCTCCAGGCTAACTGGCTATGAGAGTCAGCTGTGTCTGCAGTGGGAGAACTTCTGTGCTGGATCTCTAGGGCGGTGCTAATCTAGTGTTTGCCTGAGGCTATCCGGCAAATGGCTCTGCACAGGGCTTGGGCGGGGCGGGTCCCCGGGGATCTACAGGGTGGGTGGAGCGAGCAGTTATGGCTGCTCTCAGTTCAGTCCCTAGGGGCTCTGCCTCACAGAGTCCCAGCAACCGCTGCAAACCTCGGAGAGAAAGCTGCCTTCAGGTTCCAACTGAGGCCAGACAGTCCCGCTTCTCCTGTTTGAGTCTGGGCCCCTAGAGACTCGCCCGGATCTGGAGCTCAGAGTCTGAAACTCCCTCCTGATTGAAAACAACAACCGCGCCCTCCGCCGCTAGCCCGCTCCGAGCGCACTCCGCACCTGAGAATTTCACGTCAGCACTGCGCCTCCTCTGAGTCTGGGTATGATATTCTCTTTCCTCCTAGTTGTAGAATTTCCACTCAGCCAGCCTCCCTGTGGTTCTGGATGATGTCCGTTCTGTCTTTTAGGTGTAATTTGAATTGGTTGTTCAAGGCAGCAATCTCTGGCGTTAACCTATGCTGCCATCTTGGTTTCCTGTTTGTTTATTTTTAGAAACTCTTGAATCAAAGATACAAATTTTCTTTAAAGAATAAAGTTTCCAGTCTGGCAGGTCAGCGGTTGAGCGTCAACCCAAGAACCACCAGGTCCCAGATCAGAGCACAGGCCTGGGTTGTGGGCTCGATCTCCAGTAGGGCGTGAGCCGGAGGCAGCTGATCAAGGATTCTCTCTCATCACTGATGTTCTATCTCTCTCTCCCTCTCCCTTCCTTTCTGACATCAATAAAAATATTAATATATATATTAAAAATTAAAAAAAAGAATAACCTCTCCAACAGGGTAACTCAGTGCCACATTCCGAATCCCAGAACAAGATCATGTCTAATGAGCTTTCTCTCTGCATTCCCACTTTTACGCCCACTCCTGTCAAGGTCCAGGACAGATGGGCCATCAGTTCAAAGACCCATAGCAGGACAACCCCCACTGGCATCCTGCCCAGGACGTTATGGAGCGAATAGCAAACATCTGTTCTCACATCTGCAACCAAGATCTAAGAAGGAGACAGCTGCTAGCCACATGCCCTCCACCTCCAGACAAAGCTTTAAAAAATGCTGATGGAAGCCAAGAATTAAAACACCAAAACAGCTGATGCCGGCTGCCGGCCAGGCGGCTGAGCGTGATGCCCTATGCCAACCAGCCCAGCGTGCGGATCAGGGAGCTCACCAACGAGAATGTCACGTTCATCATGGAAACTACGGACCTAGCGGTGGCCAATTCTACTCGAAGGGTCTTCATCACCGAGGTGCCCACAATAGCCATTGACTGGGCTCAGATGGACGCCAATTCTTTAAATTCCTCAGTCCTCGCAGGCTTGGATGAACCCCCTCACTCGCAATGACATTGTGGACTAGCTGCAGTACTCCGGGGCTGCACGCGTGAGTTCTGCCCGAGAGCTCGGTGGAGTTCAATGTGGACGTGTGGTGCCACGAAGACCAGACTCATGACGTCACATATCGGAGACCTTCATCTCCAGTAGCCCCGCGTCATTCCAGTGACATCCCAGAGCCAAGATAACCACTCCAGTGACTACGTGGACCAGGACGGGCATCCTCGTAGTCAAACTGTGAAAAGGCCAGGAGCTGAGACCGTACGCCTATTGCCCCAAAGGGCTTTGGCAAGGAACATGCTCAGTGGAACCCGACTGCAGGGGTGGCTTTGGAATACGGTCCCAACAGCGCCCTGAGGCACACAATGAACCCCAAGCCAGAGGAGTGGCCAAAGAGCGAGTACTCAGAGCTGGAGGAAGATGAGTCCCAGACTTCACACGACCCCCGCAGCAAGCCAGAGAGGTTTTACTACCACGTGGAGGCCTGTGACTCTCTGCGCCCCGCCCCATCGTCCTCTCAGCCCTCTCTGGGTTGAAGAAGCTGAGTGATTCACAGACCCAGTTAAGCCACGAGATCCAGAGTGACGTCCTCACCATAAATTAGCTGCAGCCCATCCACCTGAGCAGAAAAGGATCCGAGCAGCAGCTGTGTGCAGGTCTCCTGAGACTCTCCTAGCTCCTGAAGTCCCGACTGCTGTGCTTAACTTCTTGGCAAGCCATCAGCACCAACTAGAGAGGTAGCAGAGGGGAAGGGAGCCCCTCCCAGCCTTGCTTGGTCCCAGGTAGATTACCAGGTGCCCCTGGATTTGAGGCAGGACAGTCATTCACTGAGCATGCAGCATCCCTGGCCCTGCCTGTTGATGGCCACTTCTCACCAGAACCCAGACCTTCCTCCCCCCTGACCTGCTTGTAGGGGTCATACTGCTTCTCTGTTGAAAACCACTGAGCTAAACCCTCCTCCTTAGGTCTAGCTCTTGACTGACTTTCTGTGTGAAAGTTAGCATTTTCAGAGTTGTACCGTAGGTTTCTGCTGTTAGGATTGAGTGTTAGAAGTCTAATTCAGGCCGCCTACAAACCCACTCCTGCCCACCGTCAGCCTATACTTCGCTCACACCCCAGGTGTCTTTAGACCCTGGCTGCCTCCTCCCTCACCCCCCTCCACCTTACCCCCAAATAAATCCTGTATTTCATTCTAAAAAACAAAACAAAAAACAACAAAGAAACCAAAACATAATAGAATAGAAAATAACATAATGTTGTAAGGGTAAGTATTGAGTCAGGTACGTATGTATGTGAAGTATGGTACTTATTTGCTTTGTTTAACAGTGGACAGGTTATTTTGATTTTCTGAATTGTATAAATCATCCCATTCAATTGAATGACTATCCCATTGATTGTTATCATACTGGTCTTAGAGAGCACATTCTTCTGTACCTGGGAAAAAGGACAGCACAATTACCCTAAATTGTTTTAGTGGCCACAGGTGGTGCATTCCAGCTGACTTAGTGGTCCCGAGACCAGGACAGCACAATTACTCTAAATTGTCCTGACAACTCAGTGGTTGGGAGACCCGAGGGCTCTAGATAATGTGTTTCTATCCACTCAGTGATCCGGAGCC
>NW_006293951.1:3060179-3064740 GCF_000327345.1 Myotis davidii
CATTACAACATATATATGTGTCCCAGTGAGAAGGCTAACCCCTATTTTGTAAAACTACTGTTTGGAATTCTCTGCTATTCTTTAGATGGCCTCTTATTCTAAAAATATATATATATATATATAATAACGTTGCTTTCTAGCCTGCTTTAGCTTGCTTGAATAATGAGGAAGATAAACTTAACTGTCTGACCTTGTGGGCCCAATACTCTCAATACTCTCAATGCCACGCCAGGTGCATTTTTTAATTGGGTAGAACTGTGTAGTGTTCAAGGCCACCAGCGAGATAACCACTAAGCACACATAGGGCTGGCTCTTTCATAGAAAGGGAGGTTCTGCTTGTAGCTCTGCTTAGAATTTGAATTCATTTTCTCTAAGCCCACCGCGGTGAATAAAGTGTGACTCCAAACTCTCTGAGTATTGCTTGATTTATTCTGGTTCTCTGTAACACCAGGTCATAATATAAGGTGTATTCCTTTGAGAACTGTTCTAGGAAATCCACAATAGTTACTGGAAGAGAAGGGGGAAAGGAGTCAGGTAATCCCTTCTGTTTTACATAACAATAGGCCAGGTTTTGAGATCTAGTGATCTCACCCCCTCAATTAACTTACCAATTGATATTACTGGTATTCCAAATCAATCCAGGAGTTTTTGGCTACCCGTTTGGCATTTGAAAGCCAGACTCATTTCATTTCTATTCTCATTCACCTCCCGGCAAGCAGCCTCTTTCACTCACTTCTGGTCGGCCTGTATAGAATGAAGTGAACAGGTAAAAAACAAAAATCACATCACTCTTGTTTCTGTAAGTGGATAGATATGGACACATAAAAATAATCTCCAGGGATAAGAGAAGGAATAATCTCAGGGGATTAGAGAACATCTTAACCCAAGCTCCGTCGTCTTTACAACTGAGAAAAAGTTACTGCCATTGCCATTAAGTGGTTTACTTGAGCTCACGCTGCAATTGAGTGATCGATTCAGAGCAAGAAACTTAAGTCTTCATATTTTCAGACAAGGGTTCTCTCTGGTATCTCTAGGCCCCCCGATAGAGAGGTGTGTGAATAGTACTGAGGTGTGGATATGTTTTCATTAACTTTTACTCAACAGTCTGCACCCTGGATTGTCTGGAACACAGCAGACAGATAGTGTGTGCCGCTGGTATGTATCTTCATTCTATCTCAATTTACTTGGAGTCAAAGCCTTTCGAAGAAAGAGGCTGAGTCCAATTTGACATCAGTCATCATACAGCAGCTGCCTCAGTGGGGCTGTAAGATGGCGACTCCCAGGGGTGTTCTGGGCAGTGAGTTTCCATCTCTGTAGCACCTGATGGAGAGTGTATCTGCAGTTTATTAAAATACCCATAGTTATAAAAAGTGGTTGAAACTTAGGAGTTTTATGTCAGTTATACCTCAATAAGACTGAAATAGAAGAAGGAGGAGAAGGCAGAATAAGGGAAAAAGAAGGAGGAGGTATTTTCTTGTCCTGGATTCCAAGACAAAATTTTATAAGGTGAAAGGCCTAGTGGAAGTTGGGAAAAGGTTCTATCTTTTTTATGGTGAGAACATTTAAGTTCCACTCTTTTAGAAAATTTCATTTATAAAATACAAAGTTATCAACTATAAGTCACCACGTTTTACTTTACAACCTCAGACCTTATTATCTTGTAGCTGAAAATTTGTACCCTTTTAGTAACCTCTATTTTCCCCACTCCCCATCCCCTGGCAACCACTTTTCTGTTCTATTTTTACGAGTTTGACTTCTTAAACTCTTTTTTTTAAAGATTTCACATGTAAAAAAAAAAAAAGGAAAGAAAAGAAAAAAATTTCACATGTGAGACTGCACAGTATTTGTCTTCCTCTGGCTGGCTTATTTCACTTAGCAAAATGCCCTTATGTATCAGTCATGTTGTTGCAAATGGTAGGAATTCCTTCTCTCTTATGGCTGAATAATATTCCATTACATGTATATGAAGCAAGAATTTTAGGGAAATATAGGCAGGCTTAGGGATTTTTTTTAGAATTGGGGTCCATGGAAAAAACACAGGGAGAAGGTACATTTCCATAACACAAGGAAGCCAGGTGCAGATACATCTCCATAAGACAAGGGAGGGGCAACAGGTATATTTCCATAAGACAAGGAAACTGGAAGTAGCCATGAAAGGTCTATATTGACAAAATGGGGAGAGGGAAGCCCTTCATTCAGACAGAAAGAAGAAAGCCCAGAGGGAATAGGGGAACAGTGGAGAAGGAGCGGGGAGAACCTAACATGTCCCATGTGAAGTTCAACCTTTGAGCTCAGGAGTTAATATAGTAACCAACTGGAAGGGGAATGTTGACCAATCAGAGGGGATGTCAGGCACCAGGATCTGCAGCCTTTATAAAGCCATAGGGAAAGGAACCCAGTGGGACCCTCTTCCCCCTCCCTACATGGGAGTCCGTTCTGTGGGACTCTAACCTGTCCCCACGTGGGAGTCTGTACTTGTTCTTCAATAAATCTCTACCTTTGCTATACCACTTTCTGTCCGTGGATTCATTCTTTGATTCCAGTGGACAAAGAACCCGGGTTCCAGTCCAAAAATTCTGTATCATATATGCTACATCTTCTTTCATCCATTTGAAACCAGACAACCAATGGGTCCCAGTTGCCTGTCACTACTTGAGCTAATTAAGCAGAGACAGGGTTGAATCATATGTGAATGTTTATTCCAATAATGCTGGCAGTATGGGAGAGCAGCAGGTCATCCACAAAGATCTGCTCTACCCCCACCATAAGCCAGCTGCTTATAATGCACAGGACAAAGATTACATGGGAAAGTAGGAATTACAGCCTTGGGGAAGTAGGCAAGGCATAATGGTTACAGGTTACAGGCAATGTGGGCTGTGGGTCGCAATGATGGAGTGCCTCTGGTAACAGATTCCTTCAGCAACAAAGCTGTTCATCTTTCCGTGATGATGGGCAGTTCTCGGAAAAGGAGAATGGACTGACTGCATTCCGAGGGTAACTCCTATGCCCCGGGGAGTACAGCTCTCAGCTAGGATAGAATGTGCTTTCTCCAATCAGAACAATCTTGGTTAACAGAGCATGATGAATATTTCTTATAATTATAGCTAGTACCCATTATTCTCTTTCTGTCCCTAACACATTCATCTGTCGATGGACACAGGTTGTTTCCATATCTTGCCTATTGTGAACAATGCTGCAATGAAAATGGGGTGAAGATATCTTTTCTAGTTAGTGTTTTTGTTTTCTTCAGACAAATACCCAGAAGTAGGATTGCTGGATCAAGTCATGGTTTTATTTGTAATTTTTTGAGGAACCTCTATTTTTGTTTTCCATGGTGGCTGCACCAATATACATTCCTATCAACAGTGCACAGGGTTCTCTTGTCTCCACATCCTCGCCAGCACTTATCTCTTGTTTTCTTGATGATTGCCATCTTAACCAGTGGGAGGTGATATCTCATTGTGGTTTGGATTTGCTTTTCCCTGATGATTAGTGATGTTGGGCACCTTTTCATGGGCCTGTTGCCTATTTGTACGTCTGCTATTCAGACCCTCTGTTTATTTTTAAATGGGACTAACTTAAACATAATATATTATTAGTCATATAAATTAATTCATTTCAGTGAGCAATACACATCATTTCCAACACTCCTTTCCTTGGGCCCAAATCAAAGCTTTTGTAAATTTCTCCTCACAACGAATGTTTTGTGCAACGCAACCGGACAGAGTCCAGATTTCAATTCTTATGGCCAATCCATTGTAAAGGTGGCAGGTGGCCCCTGTCAAAATCCAGAAACTGCTAAAAAATAAAACCAAATCAATATAATTGTCTTTAGTAAGAGTTTATTGTGTGTAGATGGACAGTTCACAAAGAGAATTGTCAAACCAATAGTGTTACGGAGCCCAGAGCTATGTTGTTATAGGATGGCTTATATAATAAAAACACTGAGGCTAGTCAATCTTTATAGTTACTTATAGCATTTGGTTTTCCCCCCAAATGACAGGGGATTCATTAAAAGTGGTCATCTTGCCGAAACCGGTTTGGCTCAGTGGATAGAGCGTCGGCCTGCAGACTGAAAGGTTCCAGGTTCAATTCCGGTTAAGGGCATGTACCTGGGTTGCAGGCACATCCCCAGTAGGAGATGTGCAGGAGGCAGCTGATTGATGTTTCTCTCTCATCGATGTTTCTGACTCTCTGTCTCTCTCCCTTCCTAAAAAAAATCAGCTGCCTCCTGCACATCCCCCACTGGGAATTAAGCCCGCAACCCAGACATGTGCCCTTGACCAGAATCGAACTGGAGATGCTTCAGTCCCCAGGCCGACGCTCTAGCCACTGAGCCAAACCAGTTAGGGCAATTTAGGTTTTTTAAGTGACTTTCAGAGGCATTTATAAGAAACAACCCTAGTTAGGTTTTGCTTACACTGCAGAATAAGCTACATTAGATTTCACTTACATGGCTTAGCTGGTTCTGCTGTTCAGGGAATTTTCAAGTTTGGTCTCTATTTGTATTTTGTTTTAACTCCTATATTCTTGTTCATTCAAGAAATTATCATAAGCTCTT
>NW_006293951.1:3064785-3069941 GCF_000327345.1 Myotis davidii
AATGAGCATTTAAGGTAAGATACGAAGCCCCTGCCCACCAAAAACGTAAGCAGACAGGTTTTAAAATTAAAAGTTAATTTCCCAATGGTATTTTTCACAGAAATAGAACAAACAATCCTAAATTTGTATGGAACCACAAAAGACCCACAAATAGCCAAAACAGTCGAGAAAAATGGGACAAAGCTAGATGCATCATGCTCCCTGATGTCAAGGTATATTACAAAGCCGCAATAATCAAAACAATATGGTACTAACAAAAAAACATACCTATCAATGGAACAGAATTGAGAGCCCAGAAATAAATCCATGAATTTGACCAAAACCTATAACCAAACAAAAGCTTTACTTGGGAGCCTTTTTAGGTATTGCAAATCTGGAAGACACAGATATAGGTAGAAACCCAACTTGATTCTGAGGGAGAATGAAAGGATCAGAGTTTATAAAGATAGAGAAAAGGGAGTTTCCAGAGAGGTTGCACAAGTTGCTTTGAAAGAGCTATGATCGGTGCTGGCAAACCAACTTATATTATGGTATAAATGATTAACTGCTAGGTATGTCCTATTGCTAGTAAAAAAAAAAAAATTAATAGAGTTCAGTGACGCAGAGCCAGTTCCAGAAACTGTATCCCCAGCTGGCGTGGACATTGGTTGAACATTGACCTATGAACCAGGAGGCCACAATTTGATTCCTGGTCAGGGTACATGCCCAGGTTGCCAGCTCAATCCCCAGAGGAGGCGTGCAGGAGGCAGCCAATCCATGATTCTCTCTCATCATTGATGTTGGTTCTATCTCTTTTTCTCTCCCTTCCTCTCTGAAAACAATAAAAATATATTTAAAAAAGAAATTGCATCATGATGTATTGTTGGGTTTAGCCCAGTTCAAAAGTTCAGTTTCACTTGGAGAGAGTGTGTTAACTCAGCTTCCTGCATGCCACCCATTTTAAATTGCTCTCATAAAACTCCTGGAAGAAAACATAGGAGGTAAGTTCCTGACGTCATTCTTCAAGATGAGTTTTTAGATGTGACACCAAAAATAAAGACAACAAAAACAAATGAAACTACATCACATTAAAAAGCTTCTGCAGCGTGGCCAGTGTGGCTCAATGGTTCAATGTCAATCTATGAACCAGTAGGATTGGATTCTGATCAGGGCCCCATGCCCAGGGTTGCGGGCTTGATCCCCAGTAGGAGGCATGCAGGAGGCAGCAGATCAATGAGGCGCCAGCAGTGGAGGACCCCACATCCAAGACCCAGGAACCAGAAAGGCCCCCAGGAGTGGAGGGCCTGATGCTCAGAGGCCCAGCTGTGGCTCGCCCTGCAGACTCCCTCTGCCTGTCGCCCTGCAAGAGGAAGGACAACTGGAACCCAGACTTCAGTGGGACTGTTCCTCCCAGCATCGCTCTCAGGTGCAACCCCTTTCATGGGGAGGCTAGCAGCAGCAGATCTGAGGTGCAGTGGCCAGGAAGATGACCGGCTGCCTCCACCCTGACCCTTCATGGGATGATCCTTTAGGACAAAAGTTCTTACAATAACACTTCTCAGTTGAATAGCCATGTAAGACATTGGTCTTCATAGACATCTGTACATTTTTCTTTTGGTTACCTAATAAATTATGTAAGAATTCCAACATCTTTCTCCTGTGTTCCCCTCCTTTGGTGGCTAGGGAAGGACTAAGTGAGGGTCCCCATAAGTCGCCTGACATTGGGCGCTGGTAAGGCAGTCAGGGGACGTCAAGGGTCATCAAACTGGGACTCGCATTTGGGGCCTCTAAGAGTCCAGCAGAGAGGCAGCCAGCAGCCCCAGGAACTCCTTAACCCAGAACCCCTTCAGCTCCCGGGCCCCGCCCCTTACCTCTGCCTCCAGACTCTGGACTGGGCATGCCAGTTTCCAATACCCACTCCCAAATTAATGACTTACCAAGGCTCATTGCTGATAAAGAACCAAAACTCAACAGAGTACTTTTAAAGATTTAATTGGCTTTATTATTAAAAGATTCACAAATAAGCCCGCCCGCGGTGGCTCAGTGGTCGAGCATGGGCTTATGAACCAGGAGGTCACAGTTAGATTCCCGGTCAGGGCATATGCGCAGGTTGTGGGCTCAATCCCCAGTATGGGGCATGCAGGAGGGAGCCTATTGATGATTCTCTCTCAACATTGGTGTTTCTCTCCCTCTCCTCACCTCTCTGAAATCAATAAAGACATCTCAAAAATAAAAAGATTCATGAATCAGGCAGCGTCCTGTCTAGCAACTAAAATGGCTTGTACAAAATGAAATTTTTATAGGGAGAGGCTATGTCAGAGGCATTATTAGCCAAAGAAAGGATTATTTTTACCCAGCTCATCTTCTCTGGAGGGGGAGGAAGAAGAACGGAAAGGGTTTTCCTATGCAGATTGTATCCTTGGGGCGTGGGAGGATGAGAAAGATGGAGAGGGTCCATGTGACAGATTACCTACCTGGTGCCTAACTGGAAAAATCTAGTCTGGTTGATTGAGATTACATTTCTGGGAGAGACTGAAATTGCAGTTAAATCAGGTATAAAATCTAGGTTCGGTATCATGGGCTTTTAGCAGGAGTGGGCCTGTGGGGCCTGTGGTGTTTTCTTTGACATTACCAAATAAAGTAGAACTATTGTATCCAACATATCTGGGGTTTAAACCAGGCACTGCCTTAAACAATGCCCAGCAAAGTGTAAATGCTCAATAAATGTCAACAATTATTATAACCAGAGGCCCAGTGCACAAACTCGTGCACAGGATGGGGAGGGGATGTGGAAGGTTGGCCAGCTGGCCCCGCCCCCTAGTAGAACTCCTGGTCAAGGGGAAGATTTGCATATTAGGCTTTTATTATATAGGAGGATTGCTCAACTGTGATTTCTCTGGGATCAAAGTAATCCACTGAGATTGAACTCACAGAAGTCTCAACGTGTAGACTTTCTCCCTCAGGGGCTATTCCTGTAACCCCTTCACTTGACCTCACTAGTTTCTGGCATCCCACCCTTTCTCAGCTTCCCTTTAGGATTCTATGTGTCACCTTCAGTCCTCAAACTAACACTCCACCCCCTGAGCATACCAGCTAGGGCTGTGTCTGCTTCACATTTAATCATATTCAAGAATTTGCTCATAAAAAGGCTGTGGAGTGTTGCAGTATAAAGAAATCAAAGGCTATTTAAAAGTTATTCTCATTTGTTTCTAATGGCAGGACATGAAGAATTATTTTTTATTGGACATATCATACCACAAGTGCCTCTGATATTAATTTTTTAAATAACTCCACTTTTAAGCATTTCCTGACAGATATTCAACAACTGCTCCACATAGTGATACATGATGAATCTTATATTTTTGTAGGACTTTAATTGCTCATTAATGTGCCACGTAGGAATAACATAATGGTTCTTTCATCCATACATAGAGGAGGCATATCAGGAAAGTGAGGAGCCCAGGAGTTGAGTCACAGAGCTGGGTCTGAATCCTGGCTCGGTCACTCACTTTAGACAAACAATTTAACCTTTTTAAAACCAAATGTTCACTCAATGGTCATAACTTTATATGTAAGATTAATATTTATTAAGAAAGTCAGCCAGGCCCAGCCAGCATGGCTCAGTAGTTGAATGTCCATCTATGAACCAGGTTGGTCATGGTTCGATTCCAGGTCAGGGTACATGCCTGAGTTGGGAACTCAAGCCCCAGTGTGGAGTGTAGAAGAGGCAGCCAATCAATGATTCTCATTATTGATGTTTCTCTCTCTCTCTCTCTCTCTCTCTCTCCTCTCTCTCTTCCTCTCTAAAATCAATAAAAATATGTATTAAAAAAACAGCCAGGAATTGGATAAACAATGAAGAAAATATATGGTTTAACACTAAAGATGATAGTTACATCTTCAGGTTGTATGTGTATTAAATGAGATAATATATACCAAGTGTCGGGCAATATATTTATTGGCAGAACACTAGACAAAATTCTCAAAAAATGAGAGTACTGACAGATACTTGAGAGTACCTTTTTAAAAAAATTTTCCTCTGCTGTGTAATTCAGTAGCCAGGAGCCACATATGGCTATTGAGAATCTGAAATGTTCATCTGAATTAGGATGTCCTGTACAGAACATGTAAAATATACACCAGAATTCCGAATCTTTGTATCAAAAAAAAGTGTGTGGGGGGGAGTAAAATATCTCACTAATAATTTTTATGAACATATTCACAATATATTTTAAATATATTGGATTAGGTAAAATGTATTATTGAAATTAATTTCACTAGTTTCTTTTTACTCTTCGTAATGTAATTACTAGAAAACTAAAATCACGTATTTGCTCACATATCATTTCTATTACACAGCACTATGCTAGACAACAGGTACTCTGAACACAAATATAACTAAGGTAGGTCCTAGGCCAGTGATGGTGAACCTTTTGAGCTCGGCGTGTCAGCATTTTGAAAAACCCTAACTTAACTCTGGTGCTATGTCACATATAGAAATTTTTTGATATTTGCAACCATAGTAAAACAAAGATGTATATTTTTGATATTTATTTTATATATTTAAATGCCATTTAACAAAGAAAAATCAACCAAAAAAATGAGTTCACGTGTCACCTCTGACACGGGTGTCATAGGTTCGCCATTACTGGCCTAGGCACTCAAAGAGCTTCCAATTTACCTAGGAAATGAGGTTAATTGCTATATAACATGATAAGTATTCTTACAGCAGTATAAAAAAAGTCAGCAAAATCTTAGAAACAGAGCCACACTTTATGACCCTTGAAGAGTTTTGGACCACTGTATATATCAGATAGGAAAACCGGAGCAACTCTTTTGCCCACAGATCTTATTAAGGAACATTTTGGGTATGATCTGAAACATTTTGGGATCCAGATATGTTACACATGTCAATTCCTGTGTTTAGGAAAACATTGAAATGTCTGCTGTAACAACTTCAATTGTTGTTAAGATAATCTCGTACCAGAGGAGAAACCAAGATGGCAGCATAGGTAAAAACCGGAGTTTGCTGCCTCGAACAACCACTTCAAAAATACAACTAAAAGATGGAACGGACATCATCCAGAACCACAGGAAGGCTGGTTTAGTGGAAATTCTACAACTAGAAGGAAAGAGAAAAGCATACCAAGACTCAGAGGAGGCGCAGTGCGGAAGTA
>NW_006293951.1:3070805-3077925 GCF_000327345.1 Myotis davidii
AACACTCGAATTATAGGGGTGCCAGAAGAAGAGAGAGTTCAAGGAAGAACTAAAACTTACCCTCCTCAGACTATTCCAAAAAATTCAAGAGGAAGGAGCACTTCCAAGCTCGTCCTATGAAGCCAGCATCACCCTGATACCAAAACCAGATAAAGACAACACAATGAAAGAGAATTACAGGCCAATATCCCTCATGAACATAGATGAATAAAAACATATAAGATCAATAAAATAATAACAATACAAAATCAGACATCTATAATTCCAAAAAAAGTCCCTCTGCTCAACACACAACTGAGAGATGCACACATTGATACATCTAAAGAAGGGCATATTAGAATGATTAGGGGCGGCATAGAGGGGAAGAACAGGGATGGGGACAGTGGCAAAATATGCAGTTGGGCACCTGTGCCATCCCATTGAAGGAAAGAGCAGCAGAGGAGGTGAACTTCAGCAGGCACATATGGCCTACAGGGTTAAGAGGCACAAAACCAGAATCCATGCTAAGAAACCAGCTTCCTTCCCCACCCCTATTGCCACAGAACCTGGTAGCAATAGCTGAGAGGTGGTGCCAGTGGCAATTACTAACAAGGAGGCAGTGATGTAGACTGGCAAACAGGCCTCTCCCTAATCTCAGCAGAACACAGTAGAGGCAGCAGAGATGTGTCAAATAGTACAGTTGGCTTGGCTGCCATTAGTAACAAATAAGCGGCACTGGGAGCTTGCAAATCCGGTTACCCACCACCACCCAGTTACATGTCCCCACCCCTGTGATGTTGCCTAGAGACTGGGACAACTATAAACACAGAGGTGACACCAGCCCAGTGGGTACATGATCATTTCCATAATCAAAGCAACACAGCCCCACAGCTACCCTACAAGCAATGCCGGTAAAATAAAACAAAAACTTGCACCATAGCACCAGCTACTGGAAAACAAGAGACTTCAACTCATCAACCTTATGAATTAAGAGCAAAACGTTACCTAAATAACAGCAAAAATCCATGACCTCAAATGTACAGGAAGAGAAACAACCCAGAAAGTACTTAGGAAATAAAATTGTAACAAAGAAAGAAAATGAAAAATCTCCATAAACCAAACTCAGTAATGCAAAACTAATTTAAATAACAGAGAACACAAGACGATAATTATTTATAAAATCAACAAGATTCAAGAAAACTCAGGCAATTTAATGAACTCAAGAATAAAATTACTGAACAAAAGGAGTACTTTACCAAAGATGTTGAAACTATAAAACATGGTCAAACAGAACTCATGGAGCTCAAAAACTCAGCAAATGAGATGAAGAATGTGTTAACTGCACTGGAAATAAGTAGAACAGATGCAACAGAGAATGAGCAAGCCCTATGACAGAAACCAACAAATATTTCAGGTGGAGAGAGAACCAAGAGTTAAAAAAAAAAATTAAAGAACTCTACAAGAACCGTGACCTAGTAGCTCAGTTAGAGCATCATACCTATACGCCAAAGATGTGGGTTTGATTCCTGGCCAAGGTATATACAAGAGGCAACAAGTGAGTGCATAGATAAGTGGAAAAATAAGTTGGTGTTTCGCCCTAACTGGTTTGGCTCAGTGGATAGAGCGTCGGCTTGCGGACTGAAAGGTCCCAGGTTTGATTCCAGTCAAGGGCATGTACCTTGGTTGCGGGCACATCCCCAGTAGGAGGTGTGCAGGAGGCAGCTGATCAATGTTTCTCTCTCATTGATGTTTCTAACTCTCTCTCTGTAAAAAAATCAATAAAGTATATTAAAAAAATAAACAAAATAAATTGGTGTTTCCCTTACTCTCAAGAAGTAAAAGAAGAAAGGAGGTGGGAGGGGAGGAAGAAAGAAAACTCTATCAAAACAATAAAAAAGAAAGCAATATAAAGATAATGGGTACACCAGTAGAGAGGGAGCTAACAATTGATCAGAACTTCCCAAACCTGTGAAAGCTGTACATTCAAATACAACCTACCAGAACACCAAGTAACTCAATAGAAAAACATTTTCTCTAAGATCCATTATATTAAAACTGTCAAACCATAATGACAGTGTGCTCCCCATCCTGGAAGCACACTCATACCTTTCCTTTCCCAGACTTCTCCAAAAAGTGTACATCTTTGGCCCATGAGACCTGCAACCGGAAAGCAATGAGCAGCAGCAGCTTATCTCGGCTGAACACTTGAACCCATCCCTCAGGCACCCCTTTCCATGATTTCTCGGTGAGCCAAGCATGCAAACAACATTCAACTATATGTTCCCTTCAGGAGACCCATTTCAGCTCAAAAGACAAAGACAGGCTCAAAGTGAAAGGGTAGAAAATGATGCCTCAAGCAATTAGCATCCAGAGAAAAGTGGTGTAGCGAAACTTGTATCACACAGAACAGATTACAAGATTTTTTAAAAAAGGTAAAAGAGCCCTAGCTGGTTTGGCTCAGTACATAGAGCATCGGCCTGCACACCAAAGGGCCCTGAGAGTTCAGTTGCAGGCTCCTCCCTGGCCCAGGCCCTGGTCAAGGCTCCTGCAGGAGGCAGCCAATGGATGTTTCCTCTCCAATGAGGTTTCTCTGTGTCTTTCCTTCTCTCTCCCACTCTCTAAAAATCAATGGAAAAATATCCTCAGTTGAGGATTAACAACAACAAAAAATGGTAAGAGACAAGAGACAAATTGTTACAATAATAACAATTACACAATAGTAGAGGAAATTAATACCCAACTTACAGGAGAGATCGATCATCCAGACAGAAAGTCAACAGGAAAATATCAACTTTAAAAGACACATTAGACCACGTGGATTTATTTGATCTTTAGAGAACTTTCCATCCCAAGAGGACAGAAGACCCATTATTTTCATGTGCACATATAAACAGTCTCAAGCAAAGACCAGTTTTTGGGACATAAAACAAGTCTCAATAAATTTTAAGTGTTTGAAATCATACCACACATATTATTCACTCACAACTGTATGAAACTAAAAATGGACTCCAAAAAGAAAGCAGAAGAACCCCAAATATGTAGAGACTAAACAACATGTTACTGAAGAAACAAAAGCCAAAGAAAAATACACCTTGGCCGGTGTGGAGCGCTGTTCCATACAAGGAAAGGTCGTGGGTTGGATTTGCAGTTGGGACCACGCCTCAGTTGTAGGTTGTGATACAATCCAAACGAGAGGCAGCCAATCTGTGTTTCTCTCTCACATCAATGTTTCTCTCACTCCCTTACTCTCTCTAAAAATCAATAAACATATCCTCAGATGAGAATTTAAAAAAAAGAGACAAGTCCTTGCCAGTTTGGCTCAGTGAATAGAGCATCATCGGCCAGCAGACTGAAGGGTCTCAGGTTCAATTCCAGTCAGGGGCACATGCCTGGGTGAGGGCTTGATCCCCATTAGGGGAGGCAGGCAAGAGGAGTCAATCTATGATCCTCATCATTGATGTTTCTCTCTCTCCCTCTTCCTCCCTCTCTGAATTCAATAAAAAATATATTTTAGAAAATTTAAAAAGAGACACAAAAATATAACATACCAAATAGTTTAAGGTGCAGAAATATAATACTATGGCCTACATAGTAATACAGAACTATATGAAGAAATTGAGAAAAATCTCAAATGAGCAACCTAACATTACACCATAAAGAAACAGAAAAGAAACAAAGCCAAAAGTCAGAAGGAAGTAGACAATAAAAATTAGTAGAAATAAACAGAAAAGACGACAGAAAAAAATTAATGAGCCCTAGCCCAGTTTGGCTCAGTGGTTAGATTGTCAGCCCACAGGCTGAAGGGTCTTGGGTTCAATTCCTGGTCAAGGTCATGTATTTCAGTTACAAGCTCAATCCCTGGCCCAGGCAACCAAGAGATGTGTCTCTCTCACATTGATGTCTCCCTCTCCCTCTCCCTCTCTCTCCCTCTCTCTCCCTCTCTCTCTCCTAGCTCCTCCCTCCCTTTCAACTTCTCTTTAAAAAGAAAAAATCAATGGAAAAATACTGGTATCCTTGGGTGAGGATTTAAAAAATTACTGAAATGAAGAGATGAATCCTTAAAACACACACACACACACACACACTTTTACAGAGAGGAAAGGAGAGAGATAGAGAGCCAGAAACATCAACCAGCTGCCTCCTGCACACTCCCCACTGGGGATGTGCCCGCAACCAAGGTACATGCCCTTGACCGGAATCGAACCTGGGACCCTTCAGTCCGCAGGCCTGTGCAATCCTGAGAGAAAAAGGGCCTATGTATCCCACACCCAGACTTCAATCTAAAACTATATACTACTACATGCCCTAGCTGGTTTGGCTAAGTGGATAGAGTATCAGCCGAATGACTGAAGGTTCCTGGATTTGATTCCTATCTAGGACACATACTGGGTTGTAAGCTTGATCCCCGGCCGTCATGGTGCATGCAGGAGGCAAACAATCTACGTGTTTCTTCCACATCGATGTTTCTCTATCTCTCACCTATTCTTCTACTCTCTCTACGATCAATTGAAGCCTAGCTGGCGTGGCTCCGCAGTTGAACATCAACCCTAGAAGCAGGTGGTCACGGGATCAATTCCTGACAGGCCAACTTGCTCAGGTTGCTGGCTCAATCCCCACTGGGGATGCACGAAGAAGGCAGCCAATCAATGATGTTACTCTCTCATCAATGTTTCTATCTCTCTATCCCTCTCTCCCTTCCTCTCTCTGTAAAAATCAACAAAAACGTATTTTTTTAAAAAAATCAATTGAGCCCTGGCTAGTTTGGCTTAGTGGATAAAGAACTGGCCTGTGGACCAAAGGGTCCCAGGTTCGAGTCAGGTCAAGGGCACATGCCCAGAGTTGTGGGCTTGATCCCCAGTAGAGGGTGTGCAGGAGGAAGCCAATCAATAATTGTTTCTCAATGATGTTTCTCTCTATCCCACTCCCTTCCTCTCTGAAATCAATAAAAATATATTCTTTAAAAGTCAATTGAAAAATATCCTCAGGTGAGGATTAACCAATAATAATACTATATTACAAAGCTCTAGTAATCAAAATGGTATGGAATGGGCAGAACACACACACACACACACACACACACACACACACACACACACACACAATAGAAGAGAATTAAGGCCCCAGAAATAAACAAATATACATGGAAAGCTAATTTTCAATGAAGAAACCAAGAATATAGCATGGAGAATACAAAGTCTTGTGAATAATTTGTTGGGAAACTGAACAGCTATATGAAAACCAATAAAACTAAACTACTACCCTAAACTATGCACAAAAAATAACTCAAAGTGAATTAAAGACTTGAATTTAAGACCTGAAACAGTAAAATACATACAAGACAACATAGACACTGAGCTTATGGGCTCTGGTCTAGGAAGTGCTTTTGTGAACTTATATACTAAGGCAAGTAAAACAAAACAAAAATCGACTACACTAAAGTTTCTGCACAGGAAGAGAAAACAACAAAAAAGGCAACCTAATAACTTGGAGAAGATATCTGTAATGGTTATTTCCAAGAAGGGACTAAAATCCAAAATATGTAACTTATACAACTCCACAACCAAAAAGAATGTTAAAGCATTTTTTTAAAAGACATACAGATAGCTAACAGACACGTGGAAAGATGTTCACCGCAACTTATTATTAGGGTAATGAGATAACACCTCAAATCTCTTAGAATGATTATCAAAAACTCAGGAAATAAGTGTTAAAAAGGATGTAGAGGAAAATGAATCCTTGTACACTGTTGGTGGGAACGTAAATATGGAAAACAGCACATAAGTTCTTCTAATATCTAAAAATAGAACTACTGTATGATCCAGCAATTCTTCCTCTGGGTATTTACCTAAAAATTATAAAAACACTAATTCATAAACACATATAAACCCCTATGTTCACTGTAGCATTATTTACAATAGTTAAGACATGAATAAATCATGTATTCATGGATGGATTGGTGAACAGTGACATCACACACACACATATTAGCTGGATCAGTTAATAATTTGGACTTTTTTCAATAGATGGAGTTACACATACCTATACTACTAAAAGGGTAATATGCCAGTTGGGTGTGAATAAGCTGGCAGAGATGGGAGGGCAATTAGGGGTGATCAGTCCAGCAGAAGGGGGCAGCTGGAAGCAAGCAGGCCAGCAAGGGGGGGTGGGCAGTTAAGGGTCATTAGACCAGAAGGGCGGGAAGTTGGGGGTTTTCAGGCAGGCAGGTGAGCGATAAGGAGCCAGAGGTCCCAGATTGCAAGAGAGATGCCAGTTTAACCAGCAGTCGGACATCACCCAAGTGGTCCCAGATTGGATAGGGTACAGGCTGAGCTGAGGGACACTCCCCCTGCATGAATTTCATGCACCGGCTACTAGTGTTGACATATATGCCATTTGATATGAATGCTATTTTGTTGTATTGACAGCAAGCTTCAAAACTTCACATCAAATTTTCTGAAGGTGTTATCGGAGATATTTTTATGCTTAAAAATGTCAAATTAAGTGCCCCCCAAAGAGAGCATCTACGGCAAGTTTTAATTCATTACTTCATTTAGAAAAGTGATGCTAAAAGTTATCATATACTTGGAGAAGCTTATGGTGAACATGCTTCATCTCAAGATACTTATGAACACTGGTTTAAACGCTTTAAAAGTGATGATTTCGATGTGAAAGACAAAAACATCCAGATCAACCAAAAAAGTCTGAAGACCAACTATTACAAGCATTATAGGATAAAGGTGCGTGTCAAACTCACAAACAACTTGCAAGATTAAACGTTGCTCAGCCAAAGATATCCGATCATTCGCAAGCAATGGGAAAGACATTAAAGGGTGGAAAATGAATGCCACATCAACTGAACGAAAGACAAATGGAAAACCGAAATCATCAGTAAAATGCTGCTTCAACAGCACGAAAGTCTTTGTTGCATCGAATTTGTGACTGGCAATGAAAAGTGCATTTATTTTGAGAATCCCAAACGCACAAAACCTAAGGCAACCATCAACATCAACTTCAAGGCCAAATCCCTTTAGAAAGAAGACAATGCTCTGCGTTTGGTGGGATCAGGAAGGTGTGGTGTATTATGAGCTTCTAAAACTAGGTGAAGCTGTTAATACTGATCACTATCAACAACAAATAATCA
>NW_006293951.1:3078177-3104567 GCF_000327345.1 Myotis davidii
TAGGAGGTGTGCAGGAGGCAGCTGATCAATGTTTCTCTCTCATCGATATTTCTAACTCTCTATCTCTCTCCCTTCCTCTCTCTGAAAAAAATAAAAAATATATATATTTAAAAAAAAAAAACTTTTGGTTTTATCCACAAATTACCTGAAAGATGGGGAAAATATGTAGCTAGAGATGGACATTAAATAAAGCACTTTTGAAGTTTCTCTTGAAATTGTGTTTAATTACAAAATCCATATTACCCGTATACCTGATATATACATGATGGACTACTCAATCATAAAATAGATTAAATACTGCACTTTGAAACATGGATGGATCTTCAGTATTATAATTGCCCTAGCCCCGTGGTAGGCAAACTACGGCTCGCGAGCCACATGCAGCTCTGTGGCCCCTTGAGTGTGGCTCTTACTAAGCCTTAGGAGTACCTTAATTAAGTTAATAACAATGTACTTACCTATATAGTTTAAGAAATGTGGCTCTCAAAAGAAATTTCAATTGTTGTACTGTTGATATTTGGCTCTGTTGACTAATAGTTTGCAGACCACTGCCCTAGCTGATTTGGCTTAGTAGATGGAGTCAGCTTGTGGACTGAAGGGTAGCAGGTTCGATTCCAGTCAAGGACACATGGCCAGGTTATGGGCTTGGTCCCCAGTTGGGGGCGTGCAGTAGTCAGCCGATCAGTGATTTTCTCTCATCATTGATGTTTCCATCACTCTCTCCCCCTCCCATCCTCTCTGAAGTCAATAAAAGTCTTTAATAAAGAAAATATGAAACTTACATCAATAAGAACTGTTACTTTAATAAATTAAATTTAAACACCTTCCTAAAGTGTGTCCTCTCTTGAAGGTAGAAAAATCAAACACAAATCAATCCATTTTGATTCCAAATGTTTTTTAAAAAGTTTATTTCAAGTATAAAAAGTAATGTTTCAGTATTATCCAAAAATCTGTCAGTTTACTAAGTATAAAACAAGACTTCTGACCAAAAAAGTTAACAATTAGGCATAAAATACTTAGGCTATACTTTGACATTCACAGAGAGCACTTTTGAAAACTAAGTTCTGCCAGTAAGTTTTAAAGACAAAAATATATTTAAAGTCTCGCCTAAAATCACCAAGTCCTTAACTGAAGAATATTTTGCCTCACAAAAGGTAAATTAGCATTTCAAAATAAGATTTTTATAAGAACTCCTTTTAAAATAATGGTAAATAGGCTCAATACTTTTGTAATTCCATGCCTTATGGTTTCCCTGAAAATAGCATTTAGTTTTGTCTGTTACCCACAAATAAGGCTCTCAATGACATACATAGCCTAAATCATAACTAACTCTGACTGAGGCATTTTATCACTTAAATTATGTATATTTCCAACAAAGCATGCTGAACAGAAAATAATAAAAATTCATGCCAGTTACAAAATCATAAGAATTAAAGTCTCAGAATTCTTTTAAAGGACTGCTACCAAGGCTTTTGCTTCTTTTCTCCAGATACTTCTTCTGGTAGGCTTGAAATGTTGCTTTTGAATCCTTTACTGGGTTTTTTAGTGTCTCAAGTCCATCTGCACTGAAGGTTCTGTTGGTGTTTCTTGAATTAGCCAAGACATTGTCATCTACGGAAACAGAAATTTCATTTATTTACTTTGTTATTCTCTTAATGTTAGTGAGCAAAACAGAGAAACAATCTTCTCTGGTATAAAAAATTGGGAAAAGGAGTTAAAAGTTTGATGAACTATGGCTTTTCTCAATTAAACAGATTACACACAGAACTTCTTTCTTGCCTGTCCTTTGGGTTGTTTTTCTACTCATTGTCACTCCAAAGGTAAGGCTGTTCCGCTTTTTCCCTTGCTCAACAAAAATCTAATTTGACATTTGAACACAACTTGTGTGATCTTCTTCATTGCTATTTGAACAGCACAAACAGCAGCCAATTCCAGTTTTAAAATTCTGGTTTAGGCATTCCATAACATGCCTGTACTTTTACTTCATTAAACAGTTTCAGTGCTGTATTAGCCTCACTATTCCTTTAAATCCTGGGACCAGCTTTTCATGTGCACTTCTTGATGTGCCTCTTTATTTCACTAATGGTTCCCCAGGTGCAAAATTCCAATACTTTTCATCCCAGCTCCAGCCGTAACTTTCCACATGAGGTAGGTTTTACATTCTACAAGCCTGGGTGGGTCAAATAATCTATCCTCTTCATAATTCTTCTCCACCCTCATTCTTCTCATGGAGACAGAATTGCTGCTGCCTTAGGGGTGTCTCTCTGCTGCTTTCCATTCAAGCAAGTTATTTTCTTTTCTACAATACCCAGGACTGAAAGTTTTATAGGTTGCTTCAACCACACAAGGAAAGTTGATACCAAAATTAGGAATATAATCCTTTAAAAAGGTTTATAGTTCTTTGGGAGTCGTAGCATTCCTTATCTCACTTCACATAAGTTCACAATGTTCAGTTCATCTCTCTTTTCTCACGGAGTCTCATCAGAATGAACAGAGGTCTAAAACTTGTGTAACTCGGACTCCCCTCATCGTTAAAATAGATCACTGCTCCCCTCTCCACATATGATGGAGAAATTAGGAGAGCATGTCTTCCAACCATTCCCTTGTACAACTGCAAGTCTCATTGTGCTTCTTCCCTGGTTTATGTTTTTCTTCCTATCATGCTTCTAGGTATTGGTGTTTCACTGTTTATTGCTCATCCTGTTGGTGGTGGTTTTTATCTGTTACTTATCTCTTGCCTGAAGATAGTTGGACAACCCGTGCATCCATCTTCTGAATACTTTCATATTCAGATATCAAGTATGGCTCTCACTTTCTCTTTGGAGTAATACCTATGTCTCCTCTTTCTATGGACCTTTCTTGCTTTCATTTACATGCTCATTTTTATCACTGTTATTTTTGACTTTTGGTGTTCCAATTTCAAAAAAATTTTAATCTCGGGTCCGCTTTTCTGGTTGTTTTCCAATTCTGATTAATAAGAGTTCACGTCTCCTTTCAGTCAACTTTTTCCTAATTGCACATTCAATGTGTATGACTCAATTTCTACAAGTATTTGTGCTTTCCGCCTTTTTTTCAACTTGTCATTCTTTTCTGAAAATGTGCTTTCCTTTCTTGTTGCTTCTGGTGAAATTGTTTATTTTCAAGCGACTAAACTATTGCCTTGACATTCAATAAATCAAAACCAAAATAAAACTCCAGAACCCAAGCTTCTACTCAATGCAAAACCTTAAAAATTAACTAGATTCATTCCACCAATTAAACTGAATGTTAAAAGCTCTGGTATTTATGGTTGGTCCTCTGCCCAAATACCTCCCCAGCTATAAAAATCAGGATCAGTCTCATTATGAAAATAACTCAATTCCACACTTGGGAAATAGATCACCGCTTCGCTCCCCATATCTTTCTACTACTGATAAACACAAACACTGAATCTTCTGTTTTTATTTTTTCAGGATACAGAGTTTATTCAAAGTCTAGTACATACTGGCCAAACTGCCTTCAACAACATGAACAGAAAGCCTGAGGAAAAGGCAAAGTTGTTATAAAATCACTTTAATTCAGTTCTTTCCACATTACAAATTGTCAGGCAGGCAGTGGAATGTGCCATATTCCCCCCACATTAACAATACTGACCCTGTAAACAGCTGGTATAAAAATACAGTATTTGTAGCACTATAAAAAAATACATGCTGCACCTCATGTCTTACAATTTGTATAAAAACTTGTATTTATACCCTTGTCCCCACCCATACATGAAAGTTCAGGGTTCCAGGCACTAAAAGGATGGGCCAGTCCAGCCAGCATGAAGTCTGGTCTGTGCAGAGGGAAGACCCTAGGACCTGTGAATGCAGAACTGCACAAGGTAAAGGAAACAGCTCAAGAGGCAGGCAAAAAAAAAATCCCAAAAAACTTTGGTCCAAAAATTGCATGAAAAAAGAAACCATGCAAGTTTGAAGAACCCTGGTCCTCCCAGAGGACAGGTTAGGTGTAAGGCGTCTACATCCAGAAGACTCAAGTCTGGGGATTTCTAGAAAGAACCCAGGCTTCTCAGTAGCCCCCACTGTGTCTTCCCTGGACACTATATTCTGCCCTGCAACTTAACTCCAAGGAATAAGAAAATTTAGATTTGCACACATACCATTTTTATCATCTTGTTATATAGAAAGTTATTCCTTATTTCTTTTACATATAAATGAAGACTAGAATATTTTGTCAACCAGAAATATTGCTAGGAGCAAATGTCTGCAACTGCATCAAAGTACAATTAAGAGATTTATGATGAAACAAAGCTACAAGCTAAAGAAGCATCAGGGACACACACCTTCAGGTGTCTCATCACAGGAGGGATATCTTAAGCCAGGGGTGGGGAGAATGACACACTTGATAAAAAGGAAGATTGAAATGTGGGCACATCCTGTAGCTGGCAGCTTCTTGCCATGTCAGGTACATGATCCCTGAGGAAGGCAGTCCCCAAACCCCTGAGCATTACCACCACCAAGAAAGCCCGGCCAGAGCAGTGTATGTTAAGGCACAAAAAGGCCAATTGGAGGTTTGGGAATGCCCACGGGATAGGCTGCAAAAGCAACAGGCAAGGGGGCATCAGGGAGGAGCAGGTATCCTTTACACGTGTCACTGAAAACCTGAGGCTGGCACCCCATCTCCACAAGATGAGCAAGGTGAATTATATTAACACTAGAAAGACCGAAATTTAGTATATACCTATATTACCCAAAAGCAGTCAAAATGACTGCATTGTGAAAGAATAATATCGGAGCACTCTTCACTTCTGTTCCTTAGCTTTTCCAATAACTCACTTCTATTCGACATTTCTTTCATGAATTTAGGGCGCAAAAGAAATAAACAACTTAACTTATTAGAACAAGTATCACAAATGAAGGAGGGGAGATAACTACAATTATTAGTAAACGCATTTATATGTTGTATAAAAAGTGACAAAATTCTAAGAAATTCTGTCATTATATACATCATTGTTTTTCTAACTGAAATTAAAAAGCAGTCAAAATGACTTCCTTGGGCAATCTAGTGTTAAAAAACAGGTAAACTGATTTGTCTTTAAAAAAAAAAACAACTCTGGTATTTTAAGGTCACTTCAGCTGCTTTGAAAGTGGCTGTTTTCTAGAAAGATGAAAGTTGTCAACAGGTATTTTGGCAAAGGTCACCCAAAGGTGGTGGTTTTCTCCCAGTTCATAATAGTGCAGGTCGATGAGCGCCTGGATTGCCTCTTCCACTGAACCCATTGTGATCAGCGCCATGCTACTGTGCTTCTTGAAGAACTTGAGTTTTTTGACAAGTCTGCCGTTGCTGGAGAAGAGGGCCTTGAGGTTGTGTGCGGATGTGAAGGGTGGTATCTGGGAGAGGTACAGGTTCTCTGAGGGTGGGAAAACATTCTGGAACTTCTTGGGGCATGCATTCCTGAAGCGGTGCAGGGGTGAGTTGCTGTAGTCTTTGGTGAGGCCCAGGTCTGCCTGGCCCTCATGAAGAAGATGCACATTTTTGTACGGGGTGACCGTGATGAGCATAGGCTTTCCGTGCAGCTTATGCCCATTGAGGTGGCTCATGGCCAGCTGGGCCTGGATCCCATCAGCCATCTGCACCAGAGCTCGCGTCTTATTTTTAAAGAAAATCTTCGCCCGCTGGACATCGCCATACACACCAAAAATAATGAAGAGGTTTTGGATTGTGATTCTCTCAGGGTTGAGGTTCTTGACCAGCAGGACACAATTTCCAGCCCCTGCTGGGCCTGGGATGGCAATCTGACCTGCTTCTTCTGTTGATGCCCCCAACACCGAATGGTTGGCCACAGGTGCAGGGTCTGTGATGGCAGTCAGGCTTGCTTCCGCTGTTGCTACCCCTGACACCAATGGGATGGCCACAGGGGGCAGGGCCAGGAGCTCATTGGGATCACAGAGGCCTGCAGCTTGAGGAATATCAAGGGTGGAAGGAAAACCACCTCCTGATTTCACAGGGGCTGACATTATCGGAGCAGCACTGAAGGCCGAGGCCATGGCCTGGTTCTGTAAGGGCTGGCCGTCATGCCAGGGTAGGTCAGGATAGGTGTAGACTCGGCTCTTGCTGCTGTCGTACTTCACCTTGAGGATGGAAGAGGTGGAAAAGCTGACGCGAACTGTGCAACCGAAGATGTTCCAACTGTCCAGAAACACCTTTGCGAGCTCGGCGCTCCATGGTTCAGCAAACTGCAGCAGTGCCTCGAACATGTTGTTCTGGGTGAAAGTTGTGATTTTCAAAACTCTGCCAAAATTGGAAAAGATCTGGTGAAGCATGTCCAGGGAGAATGGGTGGGAGAGGTTCTCTAAGATAATCCTGAGCACTGGGCTCTGGCCAGTCATCACCGTACCTGCATCCACAGGGCCTGCATCATCAGTGCCTGAGCATACAGCACCCGTGCCCACAGAGCCTGCGCTCACAACTACTGAGCTCACAGGGCCCGCCCCCACATCCACAGCATCCACAGTGGCCGCATTCATAGCAACAACAGGACCTGCTTCTATAGTGCCTACACCCACAGCACCAGCCGAGGCAGCCGGAGCCACATTCTTGGACTTTACTGAGTTCAGAGCCTGCAAGGCTGATTGGACCTGTGCCTGGTTGTGTGAACTGCTGGTATTGAGTTCTTTCTGGTGGGAGAACTGGATGTAGATGGGCTGGCCTCGAAGCATGAGTTTCATGGAGGTATAGTAGTTCACCATGGTGATGGCAGCCTCCTCTGTGTTCATCTCAATGAATGCCTGGTTTTTCCATTTCATCATCAGGAAGTTGGTGACCTTCCCAAAAGGCAGTCCCAGAAAAATGACCTCATCCTCAGTGACATCCCCAGGGAGCTTCCCGATGCAGATCACTCTGGAGGGAACACCTGAACTTCTGTTGTCACCTGTGGAATTCTTACTGTTGCCTTTCGTTTTATTGCTGTCACCGTTCAACTTACTGCCATCACTTTTCAACTTCTCACTGTCAATTTTCAACTTATCACCATGAGATTTCCTGCTGTCACCTTTCAACTTCAACTTCTCCCTGTCACCTTTCAACTTCTTGCTGTCAATTTCCAACTTATTGTCACCATTCAACTTCTTGCTGTCAATTTCCAACTTATTGTCACCATTCAACTTCTTGCTGTCAATTTTCAACTTATTGTCACCATTCAACTTCTTGCTGTCAATTTTCAAATTATTGTCACCATTCAACTTCTTGCTGTCACCTTTCAACGTGGTGCTGTCACCTTTAAACTTCTTCCTGTCATTTTCATTTGCTGTGGAAGCTGAGTTAGGTCCTGTAGTTATGCAGGCAGAGGAGAGCTCATCAGGTCCCCGCTTTGTACCAGCTGCTTTGTCTAGGTCAATGCCATCCGTTGC
The DNA here is from genome assembly GCF_000327345.1 of Myotis davidii. Classification (NCBI taxonomy): domain Eukaryota; kingdom Metazoa; phylum Chordata; class Mammalia; order Chiroptera; family Vespertilionidae; genus Myotis; species Myotis davidii. The sequence continues at coordinate 3,085,566 of NW_006293951.1, forward strand.
ATACAGAAGAGACCCACGGGGGTTGGAGTGGAGGCGCCGGAACCGCTTATTGTCACCATTCAACTTCTTCCTGTCAATTTTCAACTTATTGTCACCATTCAAATTCTTGCTGTCAATTTTCAACTTATTGTCACCATTCAACTTCTTCCTGTCAATTTTCAAATTATTGTCACCATTCAAATTCTTGCTGTCAATTTTCAACTTATTGTCACCATTCAACTTCTTGCTGTCACCTTTCAACGTGGTGCTGTCACCTTTAAACTTCTTCCTGTCATTTTCATTTGCTGTGGAAGCTGAGTTAGGTCCTGTAGTTATGCAGGCAGAGGAGAGCTCATCAGGTCCCCGCTTTGTACCAGCTGCTTTGTCTAGGTCAATGCCATCCGTTGCATACAGAAGAGACCCACGGGGGTTGGAGTGGAGGCGCCGGAACCGAACCAACAACGGCTCTGAGTTACAGACTCCTGAATCATTTTCAAATGAATATGAATAAAAATAAAACTTCACAATAGTACCATAAATGTAATCCAGCTTATATATGACAGACTAACAGAGAAATAAAAAATATTAAAGAATTTGTAATTTTACCTATTTCTGGGTTGGCTTCTGGAATCCTTTTCTCCTCAGGTGCACCTTTTATCCAGTCTTCTTTGGAACTTTTTATTCCTGTAACTATTTAAATATTCATTTTGAGATATCCAGATATTGTTTCCACCAATTTTAGTACTACAATGAAGAAAATTTAGATTAAGCCTAAAAGGTATTATTATATTCAAATCATTCTACAACGGCTCAAAAGCTCTACCTAGTTTGGCTCCAGGGATAGAGCATTAGCCATAAACTGAAGGGTTCTGGTTCGACTCCAGTCAAGGGCATATACTTCGGTTGTAGGCTCAAAACCCCAGCCACAGTCAGGACATGTGTGGGAGGTAACCAATCAATGTGTCTCTCTCACATAGACTTTTCTCTCTCCATCTTTACCCCTCCCTTCAAATCTCTGTAGAAATCAATGGAAAATATCCTAAGGTAAGAAATTAGAAAAAAAGGGAGGGGGTGACACCAAGAAAATTCTTTCTCATATTTAAAGTGCCTAATTTCTCAAATTTGGGGAAAAATTTACTTCAAAAGTTCACCTGCACTATGCAACTACTTTCACTTCGGTTGAATAGCCATCACATTTCAAGTTATTAAAGGGCACATGACAAACATAATTCACATTGCCTCCACCCACTTTCAATATTAGCATTACTTCCAATCCATCAAATTCAATACACCTGGTTAAAAGCAGGAAGTGAAATTACCCATACTTTTAAAATAAGACCTCTCTCTGACCCTCTAAGAAAATGTGACTATTTCAGCTATAACTTTATGCAACTTAACAGATACTTGTCTGAAAAGCAGGAGAAACATTTCCATTCAGATCCTTCAAGTTTTTCAATCTGAATTTTTCAGCACAATACTTTTTACATAATATCCACAACGCCTGCTTCCATTATACCACAAATAGTCATCTATTTTCTCCTTTCTTCCTCTACGTTGAAAATTCTATAATTCAGTTAACCAACAGATAAAAGACCTATTTGCCACCCTGCGCTTGATGACATTCTTGCTTCATATGCCTCCCTCTTATGAGTAAAATGGATGTTACCACTGTTTCAAAGATGGTAAAAGATATCACTAATAATGATTACGTATCTCCTAATGTTTAAATCGAAATTTCTAATTCAGTGGACTATCATACTGGACCTTGCACAGGGGCTTGCTCCTTCCTAGGACAAGGTTGCAGATCCTTCTGTTCTTCAGTGGGATTTATCTTCGTATTTATCAGTCCATCTGGACATAATTTAAACTCCAGCATGCTTTGTTTTTCTGTGGTATTTTTCTGAGGTAAAGGTTTATTTTCCACTCTCTTCTCTTTATTAATATTTTTCGGCAAACTCTCAAGTTTTGTGAGACAAATGCTCTCTCGTTCAATACATTTAAATGCAACTCGGTTCAGATATTGTTTCCTTTGCTCCTTTGCTTGGGGAGACAAGTGGTTGCGTTCACCTCCATTGTTTATGTTATTTAAATTTTTATCTAATTTGGTTTTATCAATGAACATTTTATCAGGTTGCTTTCCATCAACTGTTTCTTTAGCATTCCCCAAAAGGTATGATTTAGAAACATGAGAATGGTGAATTTTTGTGTTTTTATCATGGCTTGAACAAATACTTAATGATTCTTCAGAAGTATGCACACTGCTACTGTGTCTCTCATCCAATTTCCCAGAACTCCCCACTTGCATAGAAAGTTTACTGGACCTCATGGGTTGAGAATCACACGGTATACTTTTCTCACAGTTTAATTTTGATGCTTTGACACCCATTGCTTCTTTATGCTTCTGCCTTTGCAAATACTGCTCTAACGTTATAACAACTTTAGGCAAATTATCCTTAGACGTAGAGCCTAATGATTTAACATTAGATACTGTCTTTTCTTTAACTTTGGATCTTCCATCGGGGTTTGACAAAGGAGTACACGTTTTCAAAGTACCATCTCCATTTTTATTTTGCTCTTGTTTAAAACACTTCATCTTCTTTACCTCTGAATTAAGTATGCTCCCTTCACCTAACTTCCTTTTTGCTGAAACTTTTCGCTGACGATCACCTGTTGCCAATTTTATCTTTTCTGGCAATAATTTCTGTACAAAAGTACCATTTTTTATATGCAAATCTTTATTTTTATTTGTCCAGAAACCTGGCTTTGCTTTAGGTGGACTTGAATTTTGTGCTATGATCTTTCTCTGCGAGCTCTCTTGGGAAAACTTTCTTTTAGCACTAGAATGAAAAGTCATCTCATGAAATTTCAGTTTTCTTTTCTTTTTGTGACATTTTAAGGAATCTAGTTTTTTATCCCCTTTAGAAAAAGATGGAGCGGATAATTCTTGTTCTGTCCTTATTGAGCTGCATTTTGGTTCTGATAGATCTTTCATAGTCCTGCCTTGTGCTGTTTCAGAAAAAGGGTTTTTCCCGATCGGAAAAGTCAGCGCAATCTTTGGATTGTTATTTGGAGAAATATTACATACTATGGAATAATCTTTATCAGAAGTACTCTCTCCTTGCTTATAACTGTTGGTCTCCAGAGAACACTGATCTTTCCCATTTTCGACCTTTGAAGTCAAGTTATTGATGGACTTACACTGGCACTGGGGAACTCCTTCATAAACATTAGAGAGCCAACCCAATGCACAGCAACGGACATCATCTTTCTCTGAATCCATAACAAAATTGGGACTTTCTCCATCTGTATGTACCGGTGAGTCACAGCGGATTCCTTTTTTTGTGACAGGGTTTTCTTTCTCAGAGTTTGTAAATTTGTCTAACGCAGATAGATCATTCTGTTCGGGAAATAATTCTTTCATTTGCTCTGAGTTTAATATTGTAATTTTTATGTGGTCAGCTGCATCTTTGGAGTCACAGCTGGTTTTATCACAAGACTCATCTTTTGAGTTTTTGTCTGTTATTTGTTTTGCTGGAGAATCTTCATGTGTAGTCACAGGTTCAATACCATAGGGAAATTCTTTTGAGAGTTCTGAAAGCTGATTGTGTGGGAAGAAAATGGGTGTCTTATCAAGAACCTCATTTACTGCAGGGTCCTGGGCAGTGTGATTGCAGGACACATCAATTTCCTGGAGGTTACTGTCCTGATTAAGAGCAGCTGATGAACACACATCTTTAGCTGTGCTTACTTTTTTACTATAATGCTTCAAATTGTTTTCCTCTTTATTTTCACTACTTGAATCAACATTCTTCAAATATGACTCTAGAGATTGTGGTGACTTTGATTGATCAGGTATTTTATGTAAAACATCTGTGTACTGTAAAAAATTATCTTTTTGTAAACCAAGCTCTATCTTTTCAGTGATATTGTCTAATTGTTCTTTTTGTTTTTTAGTACTAATCACTTGGAGATTAGGTAATGATTTCTGTGACTCAATCTGTTCAATAGGAGGTGAGTTGAATATCTTTGCTATTTGATAATTATAAGATGTATCACCTTCAACCAGAGAACATATATTGTCAATCTGCAACAACTCACTACTCACAGTATCATTGTCTTTAGAGTTAGATGAAGCTTGATGATCACTCACAGGATAGTGAATATTTGGTTCAGATTCTATTGGATTTCCTTGATTGGTATTAGGTACATCTTCTGAATTACCATTAGTTGAAGTATTTCGCTTTTCCTTCTGAATTAGTGGCAAAACCTTATTTGTTGTAACTGGGTCGTTCACTTTCAATACAGCAGTCACTCTTGTGTTTTCTTCCAATTGATTCTGCAAACTACATACACTGCCTTCTTTAATAACCGGATAGACTGTTTCAGGTAAAGGATCAGGTGTTATTCCTTTGACAGGCAATGTTTTGATATCTGAAATTAAGGGTGACACCACAGCAATCTGAAGTTCTGTTCCCTTAATAGTAGTTGCACCTGGAGATTCATAAGTTTGCACTGCCATTGGCAGAGTTGTTACTTGTGAGCAGTTTTCCATCTTATTCTGAGAATATCCCACAAGTGAAACTGGAGTTTTATCACAGATTTCCCCAGCTTTTGAGATTTCAACTGCTGTTCTCTGTGTTGTTAACTCATTACACGGTTTTTTCTCTGTAGGTTCAGAAGGGTTTTTTTTCCACAGATTAAGGCATGTTGCTAGCAATTCCAAATGACTGTCAGCATTCAGAGGTACTCCAGTTTTAGGGAATTTATGGTCCAGGCAAAAAGAATTTTCTGATACATTGGCAATAATATTACAAGAGCTTGGAGTTTCCATGGTTTTCAATTTCAGTTGGTTATTAGTGATTTGGGTATTAGCATTCATTTTAAAACTGTGTGGATTAGAATCCTTAATAGCTTCACAACCATCTTTCATTAACCTTTTCTCAATTTCATCTCCATGTGCAAGGAGACTGATAAGTAGCTTATTTTCATTTAGATATTTTGAAGCATATGACTCAGAGGCCATAGACTGAGGAACTAAAATTGTTTCAGAATTGGTTTGCACATTTTCAACACTGACTGTATTTCCTGATGAAAACTGGTTCTTCTCCATAGTTGGCATCTTGAAAGATGTGGTATCTTTTAAATTATGTAACTGGTCTGGCACTGGCCCCTTTCCCAAACACACAGAATTTAGTAAAATCGAATTAACCTGGTTAGAATTCCTGCAGTTCGTCTCTTGAATATTAGAATTCAATGTACTGCGCATTCTATTTGTTTCTTCTGCTATTTCCACTGCTTTTGGTGATTTATCCACTGCAGTCTCTGGAGTGGCTGGGGTTACATGGGGTCCAATCTGGGTTTTGCCAGTTTGTTTCAGAGACAGTTCAGAATTTTGAGGTGTTTCACTATTAGCCTTAGTACAACCTGCTAACATCAAAACATTTTTATTAATTTTAATTTTCCTTGCCAGTTCAGAAAATTTCTTTCTCATTTCTACTAATTGTTTAATATCCTTCACTAACTTCTCTTTTACAATATTTGTGTCCAGTGCTTGATCTGAAGTCATATTAGAAAAATCCACTCTTTCTTCTTGATTATTTTGATGAAGAATCTGAACATCGTCCACAGATCTAGTAGGCTCACTAACAGGCTGATTGACATTAGTATTTACTTTCATGTTACAAAAATTTCCAGGTATACTGACATTTTCATTGAGGCTTTGCTGTTGAAAGCCCCTGCAAAAGTCTTTCCTCATTTCAGAAGTATGAACTTTTTGACTCTGAGGAACTTCTGAAGAGTGAGTAATAATATGCTGAGTATTTTGTAATGTTTGGCTTGCGTACCTACAGTCATAAGGAGGAAGAAGTCTTTTTTCATTCTGAATAACTGCAACTTGATAGGATGGTAAAGATGCACTCTGCTTTGACTGTAATGTCAGTGCAGAATTTGAATGATGACTATTTTTAACGTGTACTGATGTAAGTTGCATAGTATTTTGTTTCTGAAGAGTAGGACTTTGCAAAAAGCTTTGTGGTGGATAACTGTATTGCTCTGGATGCGGTCTGTAATCTGCATAAGTCAGTCCATTGGATGTATACTGTTGTGCCCAGTCAGCCTGTCGCTCTGATAAAGATGAGGTAAGTCTCTGGTGTCCTTGATAAGTTACAGGAACTCTTACAGAATTAGAAGGGACCGTCTGTCCTTGCATAGGATAGATTTCTGATGTTACAAATTGATTCTGTAGTGCATTTACATTTGGTGGATTAGTTCTAAAACCAGTTTGTTGAGAAACAGCTGCCCCTGTATGAGAAAACATAGAATTTCTCACTGGTGAGTTTGCCCACACATTTTGTGCAACTCCTGGAGACATTTGCAAACTGTTATTTAGTTGATTGGGTCCATTTACATTTGCATAAGTTTTTCTTTCCAATGAAGCTTGTGAGGCAAAAATTGTCCTACTATGTTTATCAGAAGCAGAGATTTGTTGGGAAGTTGTATTTCTGATGTTGAGAGGTGACTGTGAAACTGGATTTGAGTTACTCCGAAACATACATGGAGGATGGTTACTTCCAGGAGGGTTTAAAGGAACTTGAGATGGTGTGTTCATTATACTCGGCTCCAAAAGAGATGACTGTTTTTTAGGATACATTGGTTGTAAGGTGACACTATTCGGTTTAGCATTCCAATCCATTGTTGATTGATTAAAGTAGTAGAAGTGTATTAAAAATCACGTTTTTTTGAATGTCAGGAATCTGTAAAAAATAAAGGCGTTTATTAATAAGCTATTTGACTGGACAGAACATCTTTTAAAATTAGTTTACCTGAACACCAATGCTGACTATATCTATCATAATTCCTGAAAATTCAGATTACACCAATCCTCATTTTAATTTCCGAAAGAGAAATAGAAAAGGAGGATGCAACAATAAAGATGGCAAATGTCAATAATATTTCTATGATATTTAACAGGAATTCATCCCACATTTAAGTGGTGATTACTTTCTGATTTTTTTATTAAGTACCTCTTTATTCTAAGTATTCATATTCACTATTTTAAAAAGACAAAAAATGTTATTATCTATCACTACTTTCTATGCACCATAAGGGGATTGTCAGCTGTTAACACCTCCTCTATCAGAAAATTTTGATACACTAAAAAACCACTAATACACAGCCCTTGCTGGTGTGCCTGAGTTGATTGTCATGGCACACATACTCAGGTTGCAGGTTTGATGCTTGTGGAATCTTCACAACTTGTTTAATGAGGGGTGCAGATGGAAGGCAACCCCTTGATGTTTCTCTCTCTTCCCCCTTTTTCTCCCTTCCCCTCTCTAGAAAAATCAATAAAAACGTATTTTAAAAATAAAAAACAAAACAAACAAAAAATAAAAATAAATAAAAAACTAATATATAAATGAAGACTCATTTTTTAAACAAACAGAATCCTACCAAACTGTCCACAATTTGCCTGATTTTCATTAGGATATCTTATCATTTCACTAACATATCTGCCTCATTGTCTGGATAAGATTCTACTTTATGGTTGCACCACCATTTAACCAGTCCTCTATCGACCAAATACAGGTGTACCTCATATTGAAGAGGCTTCATCAAAACCAAACTACATAATAGGAAAAAGACAGGTAAAATAAAACTAAACAACCTTATATTAATAGTATACCCAACAACTTCAGAATATACATTCTTTTGAAGTGCACATAAATTTTATCAATATTGATCATATGGTTATGCAACAAATAAATCTCATATTTCAAAGGATTAAAAATGATTCAGATTAATTCACTGGAAATCACCAAGAAATTATGGAGCAAAGGTAACTATAAATTGCAAAATAATTGAGAAATAAAGAAAGCTTGATACACTTGAAGGGAGAGAGAGAATGAATCTGAGGTCTCTTATTCTACTTACAATGACACAAGTCCTTTGGATTAAGGACCTACTCTTATGACCTCATTTAAATTTAATTGCATCCCTAAAAGGCCCAAGTCAAATACAATCGCATTGGATGTTAGGGCTGGGAGTGTGGGAACACAATTTAGTTCATAATTGTCTCCTATCATGCCAATGGAGAGGGGTGAGGGGAAAGGGCTGGAAGAAGTTAATGGGGAACCCTAAGTAATACTTCCAAAAATAAAGATGGTTTTTTAAAAAGAACAGAAGATAATTTATAGCATTAAACAGACTAGAACAAAGAAAGTGAGAAATAATCGGCACATCAAAAGAACTGAGAATAAATTGAACCATAGAAATGAAATACAGTAAAATAAACAAAAAAACGAACAAAAATACAGAGATTCAACAAACTCAAGCAGATTCTTTCAAAAAACACACACACAAAATCATTAAAAGCTTCAGTTCTGACAACACTGACCATGGAAAAAAGACAACACAATATTAGAGAAGGCTATCACTAAACCATACATTAAAATGATAAATATCCTATCTAATAATAGACAAACATGGTAATTAACCATACCTTCGCTATGCTTCCCATTGGCTAATCAGGGTGGTATGCAAATTAACTGCCAAACAAGATGGCAGCTGTCAGCCACACAGCTTAATTGAGCAGGAGGAAGCCAAGGTTGCCCACCAGCCGCGACCTGGCTCTGAACTCCAAAAGCAACTAAGTTTCCATTATAGAAGCTAAACAAACTCCAGATACCTGCTTTCAGCAGGCCGTGGCCTCAGAGCAGTGACAGCAACAAAGTTTCAATTATAGAAGGTAAATAAATCCCAAAATAAAAAGAGAAAAAAGGAGAGGATGAGAGGTTCAGTCGCCAGCCAGCCTAAAAACGGCCCTCAGCCCCTCACCCAGAATGGCCAGGAACCCCAGTGGGGACCCCCACCCTAAAAGGGGTGTGGCCAGCCTGAAAACAGCCATCAGCCCCTCACCCAGGCTGGCCAGGCACCCCAGTGGGGACTCCTCCTCAGCAGTGTTAAGGATGTCCGACTGCAGTTTAGGCCTGCTCCCCGCTGGCAAGTGGACATCCCCCAAGCGCTGCCGGGCTGCCAGAGGGATGTCTGATTGCCATCTTAGACCCAATCCCCCGGGAGCAGGCCTAAGCAGCAGGTGGTCATCCCCCGAGGGGTCCCAGACTGCGAGAGGGCACAAGTTGGGCATAAGGGGACACCCCCTGCCGCGAATGCACAAATTTTTGTGCACTGGTCCTCTAGTTTACTATAAGTAACTATATTCCAATACATTCATAATTAGGTGAAAAGACGACATTCCTTTAAAAACACACCTCACCAGGACTAACATAATACCATCTCTTTTAACATCTTTTAACAAAAAGAAAATGTTAGGCCCATATGTCTTTACTGGCGCATTCTAACAATCATTTATAGAATCATTAATCCAATATAACCTCTTCTAAAGGAAAAAAGGGGATAATTTACAACTCATTTAATAACTCTGGCATACCAAAAGCTGAAAAGGAAAATTAACAAGCCAATCTCCATCAAAAAGACAAATGTGAAAATCCTAAGCAAAATGTTAGCTAACTATATGGAGTAACATATGAAAGAACACATCATGATTAAATCGGGTTTTAGGCACACAAAATTTGCCATTTGAATATTAACCAAAGTAATTACATTACAATTTTTAAAAATCATGATCACTTTAATAGATGGAAAGAACTTGATAATATTCAATATCTATTCATTGAAAGAACAATTATATCAAACCAACAATAAAAATTTATTACATTTTGATAAATGGCAGCTTCAAAACTTTAGATAGTAAGACAAAGACGTCACTATCATCCCATTATTGGACCAGAAAGCCTAGGAAGCAAAAGCTGAGAAGAACAACAAACCTGACTATACTCATACACGTTATATTGAAAATCCAATTGTATATACCTCCTAGACCAGTGGTTCTCAACCTGTGGGTCGCAACCCCTTTGCGGGTCAAACCACCTTTTCACAGGGGTCACACCTAAGACCATTGGAAAACACATATATAATTACATATTGTTTTTGTGATTAATCACTATGCTTAAATTATGTTCCATTTGTAACAATGAAATTGGGGGTCACCACAACATGAGGAACTATATTAAAGGGTTGTGGCATGAGGAAGGTTGAGAACCACTGTTCTAGACCAATGAATTTAATCTTTTTCATATCATGATGTACAAACTAATTACTACAATACCCAGGGCACACTAAACATATTTTGCAGATCTGACAAAAATAACAAAGATGTAAGTGTAAGAATAAGCCATATTCAAATATTTGAAGACAAATAAGTAGAGTAATTATCTCACAATTTATCTATAAACTAGAGGCCCAGTGCACGAAATTCGTGCACGGGAGGCGGGGGGAGGGGGGTCGTTCCCCCCGGCCCCCAGCTGGCCTGTGCCCTCTCATAGTACAGGAGCCCCAAAGAGTTAGGCCTGGCTCACCCATCCAGAGCTCAAAAAACAAGAATAACAAAGCAAATTTTTATTTGTATAGATGTCAATTGGGACAAGATCAGATGATAGAATGGGTTGTAGTTTTTTCACTAAACTCAAGAAATATGAAATTCAAGGTATGCAAAAGATATAAGGAGAAAAATCTATGTATTCCTTACATGTTTTCTCCTAGTAAAGGTCCTTAATAAGATAACTAGAAATCTATCTCTGGTAAAGTCTAGTTTTTGCATTTCCATGTGAAAGGTATAAGACTAAGTACACTGTATTCAAAAGTAAAGACTGAAATAAAAAAGTCAGAAAACAACACCTTCCCTCTAATTTCAGGGATGTTTGTGCAGTCCTTCAGTGTCTTTTGTGTCTTCAAAGGCGAGAGAAGGGCTAAAATATGCCAAATTACTCAGGTAGAAGTGTAATTCAAAATTAAAAGCAACACGTCTAAAAATTATTGATACCTAATGAATTCTCCCATCTCTGAACTTGGGGGTAGTCTTTAATGAATTGAATTGTGTGTCCTACAAGATTCATGACTGAAGGCCTAAACCCATTGTGACTGCATTTGGAGATAGGGCCTTTAGGATGGTAATTAGTGTTAAATGAGGCCATTAGGGTTAAGTCCCTAACCCAACGGGACCAGTGTCCTTATAAGAGAAAAACTAGGTGTATGCACATAAAGGAAAGATGACATGAGGTCAAAAAGAGAAGGTGGCTATCTGCAAGCCAAGGAGAGACACCTCAGGTGAAACCAAACACCTGATTTTATGCATCAAGATTCTAGAACTGTGAGCCATCCAGGCTGTCGTTATTTTGTTAGAGCAGTCCTAGCAGACTAATATAGAACATATGGGTATGAAGAGAAATGACCTTTCTGAGTTATTTGGCATATTTTAGCCCTCCTCTCTCCTTGAGGACACAAAAGACACTGAAGGCCTGCAAAAGCATCCCTGAAATTAGAGGGAAGGGGTTCTGTTTTCTGACTTTTTTATTGCAGTCTCTACTTTTGAATAAATACAATGTACTTAGTCTTGTACCTTTTACATGTAAATGCAAAAAATGGACTTTAGCAGAGACAGATTTCCAGTCTATTGTTTTAATTTCTCTTGGAAAAAGAAATCATTTGGCATGAAAATCTCCCCCTTGCCTGCATCCCTTATCAAACCCTTACCTGTTAAACAGTGGCACTCACCTGAAAAACTCCAGCTATGACTGAACATATGAATCTCCTCTACAAAGGAGCAGCCCGTTTTCTGGAGAAAACAAAAAAGAAATCACTAAGCCAGCAGACCAATTTTACTTCATGAACATAAAGATCAAACTTAACATTAGCCCTAATTGGTTTGGCTGAATGAGCACAGTGTTGGCCTGTGGACACAATGTCCCAGGTTCAATTCCAGTCAAGGGAACATGCCTATTGTGGGCTCGATCCCCAGTAGGAAATGTGCAGAAGGCAGCCAATCAACGATTCTCTCATCATTGATGTTTCTATCTCCCTCTCCCTCCTTTTCTAAAATCAATAAAAATATATATTTAAAAAATAAAATAATTTTACTAAAACCTTTCCTCTCCTCCCTAGTACCATACCTTCCAAACTACACAGATGCTTCCCTTATTCAGAACATCAGTCAATGATAATGGCGGAACCCGAAAGCAGGAATTCTTCCTGGGGCCACATCTCACAGAATTGAAAAATGAAGCGTTCAAGCAAGGCAGAACTTTATTGCAAGCAAACACAGGGCCTTCCCGACCCCCCACTCAGGGAAGGGACCCAAATTTAGGTTGCCATTAAAGCATTCTGCTCTTCCCCCTTCTATCTGCTAAAAGCTGGTCTTTGTCTATGCCGCTGATTGGTTCGCAGCCTAGAACAATTTCAAAATCTATCTTGCGCTGCTCCTCCTCCTTCCCTCTTCCTTCCTGTCTTTTGTAACGTTTTATTTTGCTTTGCAAGTAAAACATCCTTGTCTCATAACATCCTGTATCTCTACAAAACATTTTGTGGTTTCAGCTAGCTCCAACTGTCCTGTCCACACTTCCTTCTTCTACCCGTTACCGTGTCTGTCTAATCCTGCTTCTAACTCCTATCAGCAAGTTGCCCCTACCATCAGATGTACAAAAAATGCATCCTTGGAGAACGCTGGGAAGGAGGTGTCGGTGCCTGGCCGAGGTGCACGGTGAGGAGGGGGCGAGCCCGACAGCTTGTAAGGATGGAGTGGGGAAGGGTGCGGCAGGGTGGAGATCCCTGGGGTGGGATAGGGCGTGTGTGGGGGGGTGGTTCAGGAAGGGGCGGTTCCCCAGAATGACCTTAGTCCAGTCTACTTCACTCTCTGGGCCTCGGTTTCCCCTTCCTGGCGTAATGGGAGCTGAGGAATTTGAGCCTCCGGCAGCACACTGCTACCTCCTGGCACACAGCCAGATCCCCATCGAACTCCAGCCCCGCTGAGGAGCCCGTTGCTCAGGGAGCGGGTCGAAACGGGGAGCCACACCGTCTGCATGCCCCCATTAGAGCATGTCCCAAGCCATTTCTGATGTCCCGTTATAACGAGCCAGGCTGCTCCCTTAGACTCATAGCCCGAAGCAATCAGAAACCTAATGAACCCCCTTCAGGTTCGTGGAGGCCCGGGGCGGGTGCACAGGCCCTGGGGGTGGATACGGGAGAGGGGAAGCCTCGGGCACCTGCGTCCAGACGCACCTAGGCTTTGTTCCCAGTGCGTCAATGTACTCCCTCCCTGTGGGCCTTCTGGGGGTTGGCCTGCCCTGCCTGTGTGTTGTTTCCTTCTGTAAAATGGAGCTGGCTAGCTTTCCTCCTCCAGGGACTGAGGATTGTGGCCTCATGCATGGCTAGCACTCAGCTCCATGCTCAGCTCTCCACAGTTGCCCAATAAATGCTTATTGTTAGCATCATGGTGCTTGCATCCCTGCTCCCCCTCCCCACTCCCACCGGCAGCCCCAACCACAAGCCCCTGGCACTGGGGGCAAGGGATCACTCACTCTGGCCCTCACCCCGAGTTCTTTGTGAGATGCTTGGCTGCCCAAACTCTAGGCAGGGACCCCACCATCTCTGGGGGACAAGCCAGTAAAGGAAGGAAAGCCGGAGAGGGGATTGGGTTGTGGCTCATACCAGGGTAAGGGCGGGAAGAGGTGGCTGGCCATTCGGCAATAAATTGGGCCACCAGACAGTTGTGCTGATCGAAAAGGATGGACCTCAGAACTGGCTTAGCCAAAAAATAAAATTGCATCCTTGTAATGTGCACTTAGAGTGGTGAAGCTAACCTTCCTATCAAATATCTACACTTAAAATCCTATTTCCCTTTTATTCCCAGTGGCACAAATAGCCTCACTGACCCCCACATTCCTCACCTCTCCATCCCACACCAGTGACAGTCTTTTCACTTTGTTAAAAAACACAAATATAACAAATCAAGTTTTAAATGCTTAACATCTTTAAAGGCATAAATAAAAACAACTTTTAAAGTAATCTGCACTTCCATCAAATGATTTTAAAAATCATTAAATAAATTTAAATGCTACATTAGAAAATATCAGGCCACATGCCTGGGTTGTGGGCTCAATCCCTGCTGAGGGGCGTGGATGAGGCAGCCAATCAATGATTCTCATCCTTGATGTTTCTATCTCTTTCCATTTAAAAATTTAAAAATAAAAATAAAAGCCTGAATGATATGCTGTCTCCAATAGACAGACTTTAGATACAAATATACAAATAGGTTGAAAGTAAAAGGGGAGAAATGACTATTAATTATCAGACAAAACAGTAATAAAACACAAAAATATTAGAGATTAAGAGAGACATTTTATAACCACACAAGGATCAAGCCACCAAGAAATTATCAATTATATTCACCTAACAGAGCATTAAAATACAAGAAGGAAAAACATAAACAAGGGAGAAGTAGCAATTCAGATTCCAAGACTTCCATTCCCCCCTTTCAACAAATTGGCAGAAAATAAGAAAAATATGTTTTGAACACATTATACACTCCTAAATTCACCTTTCTTTCCCTTTTCTCGTCCCTCCCCTCCCCTCACTCCACCACCCATGGCACCATTAACTTCCGCACTCCCAAGCTCCAAGTGACCTTCCTTTGCCTCTAATACTTGTTTCCTAAACCCATTTATTCTAGGAATTACTTTTACAACCTCTGGGATTTTTATAAAGTAGTGTCACGGTGCACAAAATTGGTACACATTAAAAGGGAATTAATTAGAGGAAGTGTTTTTGTTTGCCCTTTCTCTACAATAGAAGTGTCAGAGATGAAAGAAAATTCGTAAAATGTATATGAAAATCTTCCTCCTGTCAGAGTCTGGGGTACGCCACAGGAACCAGAGTCAAGTCCCCGCCCACCCACATGCACCTCAAAATCCCACAAGACCCAGACCCAGCCGGCCCCACCCCCATTTGGGCTAGATCCAAACAGATGACACGGCCTGAGGTACCCTGTCAAAACCAGAATATGCCAGAAGACATGGCAAAGTAATTTTGCTTCATGGTAACGCACCATCACACACTTCAAAACCAGTTAAAGACACGTTAAAAGATATTGCCTGGGAAGTATTAACCCACCCACTGTATGCACCAGACCTTGCTCCTTCAGATTACCACTTGTTCTGATAGATGGCACATGCACTTTCTGAGCAACACTTGGAAACATGCTTAGTGGAAAACTGGGTCTCTGAATGGTTTGCCACAAAACAAGAAACGTTCTATTGGAGCATTATCCACAAATTACCTGAAAGATGGGGGAAATGTGTAGCCAGCAATGGACATTACTTTGAATAAAGCACTTTTGATGTTTCTCTTGAAATTATCATGTTTTCTTTTATTACAAGATCTGCATTATTAACCAATACACCTAGTATGCACCCCCATGTTCATAGCAGCATAATTTACCACATGATCTCGTTCATTTGTGGAATATAATGAACATAAACTGATGAACAAAAACAAAACCAGAGATATAAAAACATCAAACATGCTGTCCAACCTATGAGGGAAGGTGGTGGGTAAGAGGGTAAGAGATCAACCAAAGGACTTCTATGCATGATAATGAGCATAATCAATGGACACAGACAGTAGGGAGTGAGGACATGTGCTGGGTGGTGGGAGCAGCCGGGAGAGGTCAATGGGGGAAAAAGAAGATTCATGTAATACTTTAAACAATAAAGAATTTGAATAAATAAATTAAGACTTATGCCCTAGCAGATTTGGCTCAGTGGATAATGCCATGGCCTGCAGACCAAAAGATCCCAGGTTCTATTCCAGTCCAGGGTAAGTACCTTAACCCCTTCCCCAGCAGAAACGTGTATACACGTTTTCACAAAATGTTCTTTTTCAGTCGTCGACGAGTATACTAAGAAAATATGGTAAAAAAATATGGTTTATAGGAAGACGAGTTACAAACTGTTTTCATAACCAGCATCAAAAATACTATACAGAACCAAAATAAAAAAATTAGTCTGAAAAAGAAACGTTTTTAACAAAAAAATTGTTGGGGAAGGGGTTAATTGCAGGCTCCTCCCAGGCCCAGGGCCAGGACCCCGGTTGGGGCTTGTGCTGGAGGCAACCAATCGATATGTTTCTCTTACATCAATGTTTCTCTGTCTTTCCCTCTCTCTACCACTATACCCCCCCCCCGCTCCCAAAAAATCCTCAGGCGAGGATTAACGACAAAAAAGATTTATGAAATATTTTTTCACTTTAAAATATTTTATATCCATGCAAAGCAAAGGATGTGGTTTAACTGAAAAATTGTCAACCCAGCAGCTTCCTTTATTTCTAGGTCAGCCTTACTATAAAAATTACACAGCAAAAAATAAGTTATAGCCAAAATGGAAGGCATAAAAAAGAGACTGACTTGGGGTAACACAAATACAAAGATGCATATTTAGACAATATCTAGCAGGCTTCAATGAATGAATAAACATCTGTAGTTGCTGAAAATTTAAGAGAAGTCCTTATTTTAATTTATAGATGGGAAACAGTCCTGCCTCTCCCTTCTTCACATCTATGCCAATCGTGATTTCAATTGTATTTCAATACCTTCTTAAAAAAAAACAAAAACCTATGTACATACACACACACACATTTAACATGATAAACGACTTCTCAACTGAAAAGGAAAGCAACAGAAAATTTGTTTTGGCATTAAAACAAGTTTTTTTTTTTTATTGATTTCAAAGAGAAAATGGGAGAGATAGAAACATCAAAGGTGAAAAGAGAATCATTGATTGGTTCCTGCATGCCCCACATTATGGATCCAGCCAGCAACCCCAGCAAATGTGCTCTGACCAGGAATCATACCATGACCTCCTGGTTTATAGGTCAACGCTCAACCACTGAGTCATGCAGGCTAGGCTGTTTTGGCATTTTTAATTGAAATTTTCCATTATGTCTTTCTAACTTCCACAAACCAAAGTTTATTTGGAGAGTACCTACTGATGTGCTTAAATTAAGGAAAACCAGCATTTTTCATTGAAAAACTGATTTGTATTAGAAAAAAGCTATATTAAAAAACCTCTACTAAAAACAATTCACTAACACCAACATTCTAAGTGTAAGAGCCACTTTTCAGGAATTCCAAAAGTATTATGATTTATTGAACCTGTTGTAGCTCTGAGTTTCTGTATCCTCAATCATCAGAGAAGTTAGGTTACCAGTCCTTGAAATAGGCTTTGAAGACTAGAGTATTCTAAATTTTACAATATTTATAATACAACACTATTATTTATAAAACAACTTCATTAATACTAATAGCTAACATTTGAGAACTTACTTTATGCCAAGAACTTTCCTGAATGCTCTAAATACATTATCACATTTAATTGTCACAACAAATGAACTTAAGCAGTCTTCCCTAAGCAGTAGCACCATGCTCAGCAGGGCTAGAAGTCCTCCTATCACAGCTGTAAAGCTGGTGGTTCTCCATATTGCCACATAGAAAGGAGAAAGACCAAAGGGATTCACATGCAGTTTCTTACTGAAACCGCAAAACCAGTAGCGGTGTTCCCAATCATAGAAGGTCATACTGAGGTCCATGAGAACACAGGCTTTGGAGGAGCCACCTGTAGTCATTGTAAAGCCTTGCAGCTACACCCCCCAGGGCAAGGGTGGTAAAATCCTGTGCTCACCTGAAAGTGGGCAGGCACACAAGAAACACTGTGGATATTTCTCATAAGGCTGCGTATCAACATTTGTTCTGGGAGGACTTGCAGGGTGCCCTGCCAAAGTGTGGGTCAGACCGAGATGAACTGTGCAGTGCATGGGAAGGCCAAAGTCATCAGAGCACCGTGGTGAAGCGGTTCGCCTACACCCCTATTCTCCAATCTTTCATCTATCCAGCTAAATGCTCTCTTCAGAATCTCAGACCACTCAATCAAATACTCTAATTTCGTATTTTCTCTTAGGCAACACCAGGCTGAGTGACTAGACTGCGACTCTGAGCAGGAAGACCAGGCCTTTTTTGGAGGTCAGCCCACAACCAGACTCCCTGCTACCTAAGTATGTCCCAGATACCATGCTGGTTCACCAGTGAGAGCCACATAAAACACAGGAGTGGGAAGTAAACTGCTCTCTTTTTCCTGATTATACCTATAATCCAGGTATAGCATAGGATATTCGAAATTACTATATCCCATCATCACTGGCTAGCAGAGCAATACAACTACCATTCTGTAACAAAGTTTTCACTTTAGATAACCCTTGAACAACATAGGGGTTAGAGGCACTGACTCCCCCCTGCCACCTCCACCCCCTAAAACTGAAAATCCAAGTATAACTTTTGACTCCAAAACCTTAACTAGTCTACTGTTGACTGAAAAGCCTTACTAATAACAACACACTTTGTATGTCATATGTATGATATACTGTATTCTTACAACAAAGTTACACTACTATATTTGTTGAAAAGTAAATCCATGTATAAATGGATCTTCAGTTTAAGTTTCCCACCTTTTCTAGTTATGTTATTTCCTGAAGTGGGAATTAAAGATAAGAGAGTACACGTGAAGGAGTCACTTAACCATCCTTGGAGTTCTGCCTAATAACTCACTTTAGGTACCCAACTCAAAAAACACGATCCATTAGAGCAGCGGTTCTCAACCTTTCTAATGCCTCAACCCTTTTTTTTTTCACTTTAATATATTTTTTATTGATTAAGATATTACATATGTGTCCTTGTCCCCACATTACCCTCTCCCCCCCCCCCCGCTCTTGCCCTCCCCCCCGTTGTCCGTGTCCATTGGTTAGGCCTATATGCCTGCATGTAAGTCCTGTAGTTGATCTTTCCCCCTTACCCCCCCCCTCCCCTACCTTCCCTCCGGGGATCGATAGTCTGATCACTATTTCTCTGTCTTTGGATCCGTTCCTGTTCGTCAGTCTATGTTGTTTTCTATATTTCACAAAAGAGTGAGATCATGTGGTATTTATCTTTCTCTGACTGGCTTATTTCACTTAGCATAATGCTCTCCAGTTCCATCCATGCTGTTGCAAAAGGCAAGAGTTCCTTTTTTTTAACTGCAGCATAGTATTCCATTGTGTATATGTACCACAGTTTTCTAATCCACTCATATC
>NW_006293951.1:3106262-3110843 GCF_000327345.1 Myotis davidii
CTTTCATTCTAGACCAGTGGTTCTCAACCTTCCGTGTTGTTGTGACCCCCCAACCATAAAATTATTTTCGTTGCTACTTCATAACTGTAATTTTGCTACTGTTATGAATCGTCATGTAAATATCTGATATGCAGAATGTATTTTCATTGTTACAAACTGAACATAATTAAAGCATAGTGATTAATCACAAAAACAATATGTAATTATATGTTTTCCCGATGGTCTTAAGCAACCCCTGTTGAAGGGGTCGCGACCCACAGGTTGAGAACCGCTGCATTAGAGGGTTGGTGGTCTCAAACCTCTAAAAATCTCTGACAACTCCAAGTCACAGATTTGTGTTTAGCAGCCAAGTATAAGCGATATAAGATGCAGTATTCTGTTAGGATACAAACTGTATTAGGAATGTTAAGTATCACCTATTAAAATGAGTGAGCTAATTTTGTGCCTTCTGACATAGAAAAATTCTTTCCATAAAAGTGATCAATTCCCATAAAACAGGCTGAAATGCCACTGAAGAGAAACCTGATAAAACTGTTACTTCCTGTTAGTTACACCGTCACTATCAATCACATTCTAGTTGTCCAGATTCTGTTGAGAGGGTAGCAAGAACCACAATACAGGCATTTTATTGGGATGGGTTAATAGTCAGACTTCATAAAATTGAACATTGAGATTAATGATGCAAGGAGACCTCAAGTACCAGAAGAGACCTATAGGACAGAATATACTTTGTCAGCAGGATCAATTAAGGGATGACAGATCCAGCAACCAGTTAAATGCAGAGCCATAATTATCGCCTAGTTAATACATATAAGAATGTTCTGCTTTCCCTTAATCAGGAACCACAGGAAATCCATGACTAATAGGATGAGGTATTCAGGGCTTTGCCCAAGGACACAACTCCCAAGGACATTCACTCCCAAAGTCAGCCTCTGCTGAAAGTTTCTAAGTGTCCTTGGGTTAAGATCTCCCATTGGCCAGCAGTTATGTTGAGGTTGTGACAACCTTGGAGAAATTAGATTAATGGTTGAGCCTCTCACCCTCCCCTCTCCCGGGTCTATTGTCTTCCTTCCCTAACAAACTTGGGAGCTATGCAAGTTTTGCTAGGTGAGAAAGGATGGCAATCACTCAATTGTGAAACTAACTGATCCCATGCTCTAAGTCACCCTAGCCACAACACACTTTGTCCAATGACATGGTGATGTAGGGGAAAAAGGTGAATGCTGATAAGATAGCATGGCAGTGAATCTTTAGGACCATAATGAAACAATCACCTACCTGAGAGGATTTTCTATCATTCAATAAACACCTTTCAACTATTTTAACCAAAACTACATGTGGCATTAAAGAGATTTGCAAAAATACAAGACAGTGCTACTCTTCTCACTATTAGTTTTGGAAAAGATTTTATATAAACATGTAAGGTTTTTTTTTTTAATATATTTTATTGATTCTTTTTACAGAGAGGAAAGGAGCGAGATAGAGATAGAGAGTTAGAAACATCGATCAGCTGCCTCCTGCACATCCCCCACTAGGGAAGTGCACGCAACCCAGGTACATGCCCTTGACCGGAACCGAACCCGGGACCCTTCAGTCCGCAGGCCGACGCTCCATCCACTGAGCCAAACCGGTTTTGGCTAAACATGTAAGGTTTTATTGTACTTTAAAATTTCCTCAATTTTAGTTTCTAATGTAGTAACTATTGTTGTAACCTACATAAACGAATGTTTTTTAGGATCCTGAAGAGTTTTCTTCTTGAGTCCATGTGCCCCTGCAGTTTACAGCTGCAGAAAGAATATGCCCATGCAATTCTTATGCAGGAAGAAGCCAGAAGTAGACACCTGATCTCTGGAATTTGCCTGTGCATATTTTTTTCCTATTGGGTCTATATTATGTCATAAAGTTTCACCAAAATAACACAAAAATAGAGAAAAGGTTCAAATCCACAAGTTAGGTCTTTGAAAAAAATCAATTAAATTGGTAAACCTTGTTTTGCTACACTAACCAAGGAAAACACACACACATGATCAGCACAACAAGTGAAGTCAACATCTAATGTGAATGACATTTAATGCAGCTTAAAATCCAACACCTTTCATGGTAAAAACAGACAGTAGACATAGAAGGAAATCTAGGGAGAGCAACATGGTAGGAGACACCTCAACTTGATAAGAGATATCTACAAAACCACAGCTTTCAGAGTTGATGGTGAAAGACTGAATGCTTTCCCTATAAGAAAGAAACAAGACAATGATGTCTGCTCTTGCCACTTCTATTCATAGAAGAGTCTGAAGCAGGATTAGGCAAGAAAGAATTAGGGCCGAGACCAGTTTGGCTCAGTGGCTAGAACGTCGGCCTGCGGACTGAAAGGTCACAGGTTCGATTCCGGTCAAGGGCATGTACCTTGGTTGCCGGCACATCCCCAGCGGGAGGTGTGCAGGAGGCAGCTGATCGATGTTTCTAACTATCTCTCTCCCTTTCTCTCTGTAAAAAATCAATAAAATATATATTTTTTTTAAAAAAAAGAAAGAATTAGGGGTGGAAAGAGGAGGCATGGACATGACAGCTGGAGCTGAAACCACAAAACGTTTCCCAGAAAAACATCAGGAAAACTGAATGTTTTGTGACAAGGATTTTTTTCTTGCAAGTGGAAAATGAAATGTTGCAAAAAGGCCAGATACCAATCAGAGAGCCACACAAAGAAAGGGCCTTTATCAGATACTAGAGGCCCAACGCATGAAGATTCATGCAAGAATAGGCCTTCCTTCCCCTGGCTGCATGAAGATTCATGCAAAAATAGGCCTTCCTTCCCCTGGCTGCCAGCACCACCTTCACTTTGGCCTGGAGGCGCCTTTCTGCCATGGCTCTAGCCAGAGCCGCCTTCCGCCTCATCACGTCAATTTGCATATTCCCTCCTTATTGGTTGTGGGTACCAGCCATCTTTATGGCAAAGACAATTTGCATAGTACTCTTTTATTAGGTAGGATAAGGGGAAAGTGCAGAATGCTTTAATGGCAATCCATCTGGGTCCCCTTCCTAAGTGGCAAGCTTGTGTTTGCCTGCAATAAACTCCTGCCTAGCCTGAACTCCTCTAGTCCTTGCTTTATTCTTCAATTCCTTGAGAGAAGACCAGGAAAGTACTCCCACTCACCGGTTCTAGTATCAATACTGTACCAGGGCAGTTAGATGGAAAAGGAAAAGCAAAAGACATCCAGACTAGAAACAAAAAAGGAAAACTATCTCTTCTTGTAGAAGACCTCTTGCATTTTAAGAAAACTGTTTAGGAATCCAAAAAAAAAAACTAATACAACTAATAAAATTAGCTTGTCCAGGTTGTCTAATACAAGCTCAATATACAAAAGCCAAATGTATCTAGAAAACATTCCATTTAAAGTAACATTAATTTTAAAAAAGCCTGAAACGCGGCTCCTGCGACGGGTCAGCAGTAACAATGCCAGGGCACCTTCCACTGTGTCTTGGATGGCATGACAGCAAAGCTTAAAACATCCTCAACATCTTGGTCCCCACTACTGTCCCATCCACCACCAAACTGTAAGCATTCTGGCCAAAGATGTCTCTCTTTGGGAAAACATCCACTCCAAAGACTCCTGCTCGGAAATCTGCCCCTCTCTCCAACCTGCATAGACAAACAAGTGAGGTGGAGATGGGCCTCGACTATGGAAGCCCCATTATGAACCTGACGGGAGAAAGCCTGAAGTGTGGAAATGGCCACTGGGTAGCAGAGACTGGGATTAGTGGAAGTGTGGACCACAGGGAGATTCAACACCTCCGGAAAAGGAACAATCTCTTGCAGGCGGACATAGATGTCCTGCTTGACAAGTTCTGAGACAACTGCCAAGTCCCAAATGAAGGAACTGGAAGAACTGAAGAGTGTCAATCGGAAAAGGAAATGAAGAGCTCTGAGATATTCATTTAGGAAAACAGGGAGAACTCGACTAATCAGGATTCAAATAGAGCTGAGGGGTTTCGTTTTGTTTTTTTTAGCCAAACTAGTAGAGTGGGTCCTGAGAGAGAGTACCCCAAATGGGGCCAAAAGGCACTGGCATCCTTGAGTTGGCAATAGAAGGGGGACAATATGATGGAGGAAATCAGGATTCCAGGCCAGGGCAATTAAGCAGCAATGTTCAGTAACTGCAAAGCGAAGGGAGGCCAGGCTGTGAACTAGGCCTCAGGGAGGTCTGGAGCGATGCTAAGATTTGGGTGCTCTCCAGTCACTTATCGTATTAATGCACTTACCCCAGGCTCACTCTCATTGGACAGACTCTTGGGAGAAGCAGCTGGAGTTCATCATAGCTTCCCCTCCCATTGGTGTTTGGGGTGTGGCCCCAGTTCTAAAGAGCCCGGTCCTTTGCCCTTCAGGCCACTCTCTTTGTGAATGAGTGTGTGTTCCCCAAATCCACATCCTCTGGCTTTAGTTTCTCAGCAGCAATCACCAGTCTTTTATGCACCTCTGTATTTTTGTGCTACTTTCTTGTTTACACTACTTTTTTCTTTTCTTTAAAGATTTAAATTAAAAAATAAAAAACTTTTCCCCTTATGTTAATAATTTCATGCCCCAAG
>NW_006293951.1:3110908-3118612 GCF_000327345.1 Myotis davidii
GAAGAAAGAGGGGGACTTATGTATTACTGTCAATAAAGATTTTTTTCAAAAAAATTTTCTTGCCCCAACCAGTTTCCTATAAAATCCTTCCATTTCCACCTATTTTTATTTAATTTTTCAATTATGTTGACATGTAATACTATATTAATTTTCTACTACTTCTGCAGTACCTCTGTATTTACTAGATGGGATCATTCAACAAAGGCAATCAGATCTTCAAATTTATTCGGCTTAATTTTAATAATACAAAACTACAGTAAATAAGACTATGTGGTACTGACATAGAAGAGACATTAATCAATGAAATAGAAACCAAATAAAAACCACATTTATGGTCACCAGTAAGAAACTAGAATTCAGAATATACAAATTCTTACAATTCAATAACACAAAGACAACTCAAATTTAAAGTCCATAAAATTTTGCCCCACAGGTGCAGTTCTTCAAACTATGAACCAGGAGGTCATGTCCGTGAACCCATGAAACAAGAGGTCACAGTTCGACTCAAGGTGAGGGCACATGCCCAGGTTTGGAGCTTGATCCTCAGTAGGGGCATGCAGGAGGCAGCCAATAAATGATTCTCATCATTGACGTTTCTATTTCTCCCTCTCCTTCCCTCTCTGAAATCAATAAAAACATTTTTTAAAGAACATAAAGTCTATAAAGGTTTTGGATAGCCACTTCTTCCAAAACAGATACACAAATAGCTAAATAAGATGATAGTCATTAATCATCAAGGAAGTGCAATAAAAACTCACAATGGGGTACACCACTTCTTGCTCACTATGATGGCTATAATTAAAAACACAAGTGTTGCCCTAACTGGTTTGGCTCAGTGGACAGAGCATCAGCCTGCGGACTCAAGGGTCCCAGGTTCGATTCCGGTCAAAGGCATGTACCTTGGTTGCGGGCACATCCCCAGTAGAGAGTGTGCAGGAGGCAGCTGATCGATGTTTCTAACTCTCTATCCCTCTCCCTTCCTCTCTGTAAAAAAATTAATAAAATATATTTTTTAAAAAAAACACAAGTGTTGATATGGATGTGGGCAAACTGGATAGAACTCATGCTTTGCTACTGAGAATATAAGTGGCTCACCTCCTTTGAGTAATAGTCTGGCAGTTTCTCAAAAGGTCAAATGGAAAAAATGCCCTCAGGGAAGATTTTAAAATAAAACCTAAAAACTTTCATATTGAACCGAGTCCAGCATGGCCAATGGTGAACTTGAGGAGGGGCGGTAAAGGATTAAAGAAAACAGACAAGAGAATATAGTTGGGGCCAGGTGGATCACTGTGCCTGGATGAGAACACAGTGACCCCACCTATAACCAGAATTATTTTATAGTCCGATCACACAAATGAAAATAAGAGAGTGGTCAAGATATTTACAATGTTCTCTTTCGAGTTTCAAATCTGCTTCTTTCCTGTTATTGCAATTCTCTGAACTCTCTATCAAGCTTTGTTTTGGCAGCACTTGCTCTACCTCCCACAGCCGACACCCCTAAGCTACCTAGGACTACTAGGTCTATAAGGTCAAGCTTCGGTACAACCATAGCCTTTGGCTGTAATTGTGCTGGGAGGACTTTGCCCTCCAAGCAGGGACTTGTATGTGGCTTTGCCACAAGAACACCTTAATAGCTGCTTTCCACACATATAAATTTTTACTTATTTGAAAATAAAAACTTTCAAATGTTACCATGTGACAAAGCAATTCCACTCCTAGGTATACATACCCAAGGCCCAAAAATGTCTATACTAACACTTGTACATTAATACTCACAGCAGCATTACTCATAGTAGCCAAAACGTAAAAACAACACAATGTCTATTAACATGAAAGATAAAAACAAAATTTGGCATATCTACACAATGTACCATTCTTTAGCCATAAAAAGGAATGATGTACATATATATATATCAACATGGATAAACCTTGAAAATACTGTTCTAGGTCAGAGAAGAGGACAAAAGACCACATGACTTCATCTATGATATTCATATATGTGAATATACTTAAAACCATTGTACACTGTAAATGGGTTAATTGGATATGAACGTGGTATATGAATTCTATCTCTAAGCTACTTTACAAAAACAAAAATACATACAGCATTTTCCTGTTACTAGCAACAGACATATACATGCCCCAATGAGAGCCAATGGAATTTGAATTTTTGGTGGAGCAAGCAGACAAAGGGCATGATCAATGCAAGTTGAAATTGATTGGATATGTGAACAAAAGCATGTCGATGAAGTTAACCTAACAAGCTCAGTGACCAACATAACCTCACAGGATAATCTCATCAAATTCCTATCTAGTATATGGATAGCCCATGGACAGACAATAGTTTTGTGAAGACCTGAGGAGAAGGGGGGTGGAAGGTGCGGGGGAGGAGGACAGAATATTTTCAACAATAAAGATAAATTTAAAAAATAAAATAAAAAATTTCTAACTGGGCAGGCCATGGTGGGTAGTTACTCCAGGCCTAAGACTTCCTCAGTAAAAGATGTATCTTCCCCTTAAGCAAGGGCTGTCCATTGTTCTTGTGCACCTACGGCAAAACACCTTTGAAATGCCAGAGTAATTTTGCCAGTCCCCTACCAGGGGAACTAACCTGGAGGGAGCACAAGATTTTATCACCTATATATCAGCCCTATTTATTGTAAAATGTTAACATCCTGTACCCAGCAATGTATGTATCTCTCCATTTTACTTTTTATCCAGTGATCCCCTCCTTGCTTTCTCCAGCCTCTCTAATGGACAGCCAATTAATTTCATGTAATCCTTTTTTCTTACAAATGCATAAAAACAACTGCATAATTAACATTCTCCACAGCATTTTCTTAGTCTGTTGAGGTCTTGCTATGTTTGGACACTCATTGACAGATAAATGCCTAGAGATACTGGGGCCACACTTTGAAGGGAACTGTACCTGAGAACGAAGTCAATGCTGAAGCCAACCTCAATTCAGAGATGCAGAGGAGGCCATACCTGAAGGTCAAGTTACATAATCTTTAAATTATGTGATCCAATACATTTCTTTGGGGGCTTAAAAAAGACATACAGAAATCTATTTATGATTTCTCTCTTAAAATTTAACAGTACCATAATTCCTTGTAACAGTTTGCAACTTTAATCACAAGTTAAAACCTTTATTTACAAATACAGTCTTGTAATTTAAGAACCATAGTAACTCTCATTAAATCTGCAATCAATATTAACTATTAACAAATGTCTCACTTGCTTTTCAATTTACAAGGACACTTAGGATATTAAGAATAAACAGCTACATAGCTGCCTCCCAACAAAGCATTTAGAATTCTTCAAGGTCCACATGATTTCGTCTTTCTTTACAAGGCTTATTACAAAGTAAATGTTTGAAAACTTTTGTAATGTGTTTTTATTGATTTCTGAGAGGGGAAGGAAGAGGGAGAGGATAGAAACATCAATGAGAATTCTTGA
This sequence comes from Myotis davidii, assembly GCF_000327345.1. Lineage (NCBI taxonomy): Eukaryota > Metazoa > Chordata > Mammalia > Chiroptera > Vespertilionidae > Myotis > Myotis davidii. Next base: position 3,114,368 of record NW_006293951.1, read on the forward strand.
TAGGGTGCCTCCTGCACACCTCCCACTGTGGATCAAGCCAACAACCTGGACATGTGCCCTGACCGGAAACCAAATGCATGACTCAACCACTGAGCCACACAGGCCAAGCATAAAGTAAATTTTAACTTGCATTTCTATAAACAAAGTTGGTAAATTATTGTCTCTATCTCATATTGAATGTTTTCTCTGTCTCTTTCACACAGTATGCCTCCAGTGGGGGATGAGGGATGTGGCAAAAAAAACCTAGGTAGACAAAAGTCTTGAAATTCACGTTTATAAAAGCCTTTTAAAACAGGTTAGATCAATTCTCTAGATATTTATGTTACTATTGTGTCCAAAACCACAATAATATAAAGGATATGGGAGCTTCCAACACTTAAGGGAAGTAATATAGAAAATATAGAAAAGTACAGTTTTGGAGCAAATTAGCCCTGGGTGGAGAATTTAATGGAGGCATTCATGATTTCAAAAAGGCCTGCAGGTAAAAACTATAGTTGTGTCTGGTACTTCCTTATAAAAACAGAACCTATAATAGGATCGATAGTGAAAACTTCATACAAAGCTGGGTAAGTTCATGTAGAGCTTAAATTAACAAACTGAATTTTGTATAATATCTAGTATATTGTCTTAGCCAGGGGTGGGCAAACTGACTCGAGGGCCACAATGGGTTCTTAAACTGGACCGGAGGGCTGGAACAAAAGCATGGATGGAGTGTTTGTGTGAACTAATATAAATTCAAAGTAAACATCATTACATAAAATGGTACAGTTTTTTTTTTTTTTTTTTTTAGTTTTATTCATTTCAAATGGGCCAGATCCCGCCCGCGGGCTGTAGTTTGCCCACGGCTGTCTTAGGCCATAAAATGTATTTCCTCTAACATGGCAACAGCTAAAATTTATTAAGCAATTACCATGTCAGGAGCTGTTCCAAGTGCATGCGTATTATGACAACAATCCAAGAGGCAGTTACTACTGTTATCCTCATTTTACAGATCAGATAACTGAGACAAAGAAGTTAAATATCTTCCCAAGGTTACTTTTACTGAGAGTAAAAGTAATAGAGCCAAGATCTGAAGCTCAGCAGTGTAATTGCAAACACAGTGGTCTTAATCACTCTTTTATATATATATATATATGTATGTATTTTTTTTTTGATTTTTTACAGAGAGGGAGAGAGATAGTTAGAAACATCAATGAGAGAGAAACATCAATCAGCTGCCTCCTGCATTACCTCCTACTGGGGATGTGCCCGCAATCAAGGTACATGCCATTGACCGGGATCGAACCGGGGACCCTTGAATCCGCAGGCCGACACTTTATCCACTGAGCCAAACCGGTCAGGGCTTAATCATCACTCTTGAATTTTATAAGATGAAAGCCCAGGAGATGATCACTTTGGCTTTATTGGTTGGTATCTCACGGAATGGCTCACCCAAAGTTGTGATGTCTTCAACACCATGTGCCAGAAATAATAAATAAAAGCAACCAAATAAGAAACAGAGCAGCACATCAAAATTAAAATGCCAAAGGTGAATACAAAGAAGGAATCTTAAAAAAACAGCAAGGGAGACCCTGCAGGATTGGATCAATGGACAGAGCACCGGCCTTCGGACTTCAAGGGTCCCAGGTTCAATTCTGGTCAAGGGCACATACCTGGGTTGCAGGCTCGATTCCCAAGATGGGGCATGCAGGAGGCAGTCGATCAATGATTCTCTCATCATCATTGATGTGCGCTCTCTCTCTCTCCCTCTCCCTTCCTCTTTGAAATAATATATTTTAAAAAAAAACACAACAGCAAGGGAGCTTAGTTACCTACGAGGGAATTAGTTCCGTATAATTGAGCGCCCATATGATTGTCAGCTGATTTCAACAATAGTTGTTTCAACAGCAAGAAACGAAACAACAAAAACTTTCAGGTCAGAGGGGAGTGGCAAGAACTATTCAGTGATGAATATCAAGGATCTAGAAAGCAAGATTACTATACCCAGGAAAGCTATCACTTAGAATTTCAAGTCAGATAAGGAGCTTCACAATCAAGAAAAAGCTAAAGTAGTTTATCACCACCAAGCAGTATTACATGAAATGTTCGTCTTCTTGAAGATGAATAAGAGATAAAAATTTGAACAAGAGTCTGGGCATGGACCTATGAACCAGGAGGTCAAGGCACATGCCTGGGTTGCAGGCTGGATCCCCAATAGGGGGCGTGCAGGAGGCAGTCTTATCATTGATGTTTCCATCTCCCTTCTCCCTCCTCCCTTCCTCTCTGAAATCAATAGAAATATATTGGGAAAAAGAAAGAATCTCTTCCATATCTTGCAAAGATGAATAACTCACTCCATGCTAAGCTAACCACATTATTTCTAAGTTTTGTCATCAAATCCATTGTGTACTAGTTTAATTTTTAGCCAGTGCAGATTCATTTAATTATTAATTTTGTTCCACAGCAGATATATTAGGCTACTTAGAAGTAAAATACTTACCTTTCAATGTTACTCTTTCATTGTATGTGTTCCCATTTCTCTCCAAACATGTCAGTGTCCCTCCACAATGTTTACTTTTTTGATCCTGGAATAGCAAGAAACTACTATGTAATTACTCAATATAAAATTTATATATCACCTTTACTTATATTAAATTTACAATAAAAATACATGCCCATCTGCTCCCTTGATGACACTGCTGTGCGAAGCTCTGTTACTTAAAGTTGCACGAAAAGCATACTAATTTTCTTGAATTCTGAAGTCTGCAAAGAAACAAATACTAGGTCAGGCCCCACAGGTGTGGCTCAGTGGTTCAGCATAGACCCATGAACCAGGATCAGGACAACCAATCACTGATTCTGGTGTTTTTGAATCTCTCTCCCTCTCCCTCCCTCTCTGAAAAAAAAATCAAATAAAAATGCATTTATTTTTTATTTTTATTTTATTTTTTTTCTCCCATATGTGCCCCAACCAGGGATCAGACCCAAAACTTTGTGTATGGGATGATCCTCCAACAAACTGAGCCACCTGGCGGGGGCTAAAAATGCATTTTTAAACACAAACACACACACACCTTGGTCTGGCCTAAATTGCCGCTCACTTTTCAAGTTAGAATTCATATACCCTTCTTCCAGGTCTACTACTGTCCTTCCATTCCCAAGCAAAAATACTTTGGCCGGGTGGCTCAGTTAGTTGGTGTGTACCCCATTACACCAAAGGCTCGTGGTTCATTCCTGGTTAAGGCACAGACCGACGTTACGGGTTCCATTCCCGGTTGGGGTAAGCGAGGCAACCAAAGGATGTTACATACACATCGATGTCTCACTCTCTCCAAAATCAATAAAAATGTATCCTTGAGTGAAACTTTTAAAAAAGTTCTTGACCTTAACCATTCTCTTTAATGAGATTAATAAAAATACATAACTGAAACCTAAACATTCGTGCATGTTAATAATGAATAAAATTTAAATTTACAGCTCACATTAAGGTCTGCAACCCGAACGATTTAAAATGCACTCTAGCCCTAACCAGTTTGGCTCAGTGGATAGAGCATCGGCCTGCGGACTGAAAGGTCTCAGGTTCGATTCCGGTCAAGGGTATATACCTGGTTGCGGGCACATCCCCAGTAGGTGTGCAGGAGGCAGCTGATCAATGTTTCTCTCTCATGGATGTTTCTACCTCTCTATCCCTTTTCCTTCCTCTCTGTAAAATATCAATAAAGTATATTTAAAAATGCGCTCTAAGCTCCTGCAGCATCCCGTTCTCCTTACAGTGCAGGCAGACGCTGCAAGTATTATGAATTAAATGGTGCTCACTGGAGGACTCCCCGAAAGCTGGCTGCGGAGCTCGGGATCCTCCGGGCCAGTGCCGAGGGACCCCGCGACCCCGCGCCCCTACACACACACACACACACACACACACACACAAGAGCCCAATGTGCACTCGTGCACTTGAAAACGCCTCCAGGAGCCAACGACTGCGAGGAGCGAAAACCCGGGCATCGGGGCCCCCGTCCGAGGGCCACTTGGCGTTCCAGTGGGTCGTTTGTTTCGGGAGGAACCGCTTTAATAATGGGGGCGGGGAGGAAGGAAACGGTCCAGATATACGAAGCGAAAAACAAAGATTTTTTTTTCACCCCAGCCGACAGGAAATAATTAAAAACAGAAGCTGCTCTTACACCTCCCCATCTAAGCAACCTCCCTGCAGTTGAACCAAACGCGTTTTCGCGGGCGCTCCCGGCGGCCTCCTACGGCGAGGCGGCGCCC
>NW_006293951.1:3118823-3119248 GCF_000327345.1 Myotis davidii
GCCGCCGCCGGCCCCCGCCGCCGCCAGCCCCGCCCTCCAGTGGATCACGCGGAAGTTTGCAAAGCGTAGCCGCGCTTCCAGTGCTGTAAACGTCTCCAGCCAGGGTTCGCTCCTTTTAATGTGAATCAGAATCGTCCGTGGCGGCTTGTTGGGTTAAAAGGGGATCAAAGAGCACCACCTGCGGGATCACCTACTCATAACGTCTGTTGCTGCTGATCTCAGGACCAGTGAGTCAGTTATGAGGTCGGCAAACTTTCTATCAAGCATGTGAAAGAAAGTGCACCAAGTGAAGCCTAAGGGTTTGTGTTGTTTGTTTGTCTTTAGCCTATTGCAGTAGGGAGAATGTCCATTAATGCAGAGGAACCTTCTCAAAAAAAGGGGGGGAGAAATAGATCTTTATTTTTATTTTCCTCTTTTTTTAAGGC
>NW_006293951.1:3119654-3120465 GCF_000327345.1 Myotis davidii
CCCACCCCGCGATGCTCGCTGGCTGATACACACACAGGGGTAGACGGCGCCGTTGGCTGCTGGCTCCTTCGTCGATGGACAGTTAATTGGGCAGAGTCTCCTGTTGGGAACCGAGCTGTGAGCACACACAGGTCCTCACGCTCTGTCGACAGGTGAGCTGTGCGCTGCTGGGTCGATCAGACTGTCTGGTTATATACCCCTCTGTAGACGTGGTCTTCTTTGGTGTGTGTGTTATCAGCGGCTGCCATGTGTGGATCCCGCCGGGGTCTGTTAATCTATGGGTGTGTACAGGCTTTGGGCGTTCCCATCAGATAGATGGTTTACAAGTACTAGTTGGATTCCAAGGGTGCATTCTTGGGTCTCACACAGTATTCCTATGTCTAACATTAGATACTATAATAATTACTATAACAGTCCCCACAGGGTTACATACTTTAAGTCTTACATTCTAAGGTCCTAACATTAGTACCATAATGATTACTATAACAAGCACCACCTGTGGAATCATCAATTCATTAGATCTGTTGCTGCTGGTCTCAGGACCAGTGAGTGAGTCAGTTATGAGGTCGGCAGACTTTCTATCAAGGATGTGAAAGAAAGTGCACCAAGTGAAGCCTAAGGGTTTGTGTTGTTTGTTTGTTTTTAGCCTATTGCAGTAGGGAGAATGTCCATTAATGCAGAGGAACCTTCTCAAAAAAAGGGGGGGGGAAATAGATCTTTATTTTTATTTTCCTCTTTTTTTAAGGCCTTTTTTTTTATAGGAGGGTTTTTATAGGAGGAAATAAACAAGGGGATCCTGTCCGAGTGACTT
>NW_006293951.1:3120883-3124467 GCF_000327345.1 Myotis davidii
GAAGAGATCAACCAAAGACTGGTATGCATTTATGCAATAGGGTGGTGAAGGGGGTGGGGTGGGGGTGGGGGAACTAAAAGAGGTCAAGGGGACATATGTAATACTTTCAGCAATAAAGATTTTTTAAAAAGATTTGTGAATGGAAAGGGAGCTATGTAGTAAATCTGACATATTCAGTGACTGAAAGTAATCTCAAAGCGTGATCTGATCATAAATTCCTAACTGAGCAGGTCATTGTGGACAGTCATCCCCCAGATCTATAAAATGTTTATCTTTTCCTTAAGCAAGCCCTGCCCATTGTTCTTGTGCAGCTAGGTTAACACACCTTTGAAAAGCCAAAAGTAATCTTTTTTTCCAGACCTTAAGGCAACCACCCTTAAGGGACACATGATTTTGTAAACTATCCTATAATCCAATCACAGAGATTTCCCTCCAGGCTTTCTCCTACCTTCTTGTAATTTTACAATTTGTAATTCCAAATGCTTAAAAAGAACTGCAAAACTGTCATTCTCCAGAGCACTTGAGATCTTGCTTTCCAGCATGTCAGTTGTTTGTCTCAAATAAGCTCTTATAAAAATTATCTACATGCTTCCAACATTCTTGTATCAAAAATCCATCATTATAGCAGCCCTGAGAAGTCACTAGGAAGGAGACTTGCAAAGGGAGGGCACACCTGAAAGTGAGCTTAATCAAGGGCTGGGCTTTGCATAGTCTTCTCTTCTGATACTTTCAGCTCTGTCAAACAAAGAACTTTATTATCTATCTGGTCTGGCTGGGGAGAGATTCCCCTAAAAGATTAGATAGCTCTCCTGGCTGGTGTGACTCAGTGATTGAGCATTGATCCATGAACCAGGAGGTTCATGATTCTGAGGAAGGTCGTCCAGAAGGATGTCCGGTCTAATTAGCATATTATGCTTTTATTATTATAGTTAATGAAGATAAACTAGAACTATCATTTATGTCCATCAGTTTCAAAATCACAGTTGTTAGATCTGCTACTAGATCTTACTTATTGTGTAAGAAATAATTTATTAAATTTTTTTGGATAACTTTCACATTGAATTAACTTCCTTTGTAATCTTATGTATTTTATTTTAAGCATTTCAAAGCATCGTTCTAAGAAGGGATCTATTGGCTCCACCAAACTGTCAAAGAGATTTGTGGCATTAGAAAAATGAAAATAGCCCTGGCCAGGGAACATACAAGTGTTAATGTAATAACATTAAAACCTGTAAAGAATTTTTGTAAGTTTATTTGAGCCAAACTGTCGACAATTGCTGGGAAGCAGAACCTCAACAGATTGAGATAATGCTCCAGAGAATGTCAAGTTTTCATCTATTTTTATACATTGCACTCAAAGGAGGGGACATAGGTAGGTTACATGAAATCCATTGGTGATAGATTAGAGAGGGGGTAGAAAGCAAAGGGCAGGGGCAGGGAAATTCTGGGATTGAATAAATACTAAAATGATGGACACATACTTAGGTGGGTGCAGGATAGTCAACAGTCAACAATTAACATGATAATAATAACAATGAAGGACCCCAAGGGGTCTGGAAAAAGGGAAGTTACAAGTTACCCAGACATTTCAAGGGTTATAGATGCAAAAAGAAGATAGGCTCAGTTAAGGTAAAGGTTGACCTTGTCAGTGAAGATACTGGCCTAGGAGGTAACTACCAACCCTTACTGCTTTTAGTTAAAGTTTAACTTCAGACCATCCTTTGTGGTTACTTTTAGGTCTCTGAGTTTGCAAGACCACCGCCATGCAAGCCTTCCCTGAGCTTGTTAGGTTAGCATGTGACCCCTTTCATCCACACAAGAAACAACTGATGAATGCATACTAAATAAGTGGAACAACAAATCAATGTTTCTCTTTCTCTCTCTCTCAAATCAATAAATTTTAAAAAATTAAAAGAAAAATTATCTCAGGGTTATATCCTTTGCATGGATCTAATTAGGTTACTGCCATGACTACATTCCAAATCCTAACAAATGAAGAAAGATAAAGGAATTTCAGAGTAAGACAGTTTGGTGGAGCCAACTGACCCCTTCTTAGAATGATGCTTTGAAATGCTTAAAATAAAATTCATAAGATTACTAAGGAAGTTAATTCAATGTGAAAGTTATCCAAAAAAATTTAATAAATTGTTTCTTACACAATAAGTAAGATCTAGTAGCAGATCTAACAACTGTTATTTTGAAACTGATGGATATAAATGATAGTTCCAGAGGCTGAAGGGAAGCCCAGGTCCTGGGTGCCAGAAGGAAGCTGGTACTGGCAGCCAGGGGAAGGAAGGCCTACTCTTGCACGAATTTCGTGCGTTCGTGCATCGGGTCTCTAGTGATAATATAAGAATACAGTGGGGCCTTGACTTACGAGTGTCCCGACTAACTAGTTTTTCGAGATATGACCTGTCTCTCCACCGATTTTTTGCTTTGAGTTGCAAGCTAAAATTCGGGTCATGAGCCAGCTTCAGATACCCCACCAATAGTTGGCGCAGCGAACGTCACAGTGAACGCCACAACATCAGCCCAGCATCATGTGTCTCACTCGTTCACTTTAACGTCACAGTGATTTGACATAGGAGTAATTTGAGTTAGGAGCTCTGTCATGGAACAAATTAAACTCGTTAAGTCAAGGCCCCACTGTACCTGTGATATTATGGTGAAAATTTTACTATTAATACTGCTATGTTACTGTGCCTTTGTTGCCAGCACTCATAATTGAAGGAAACAGTATATTCCAAACTGGCTGGGTGGCTCAAGGTTGGTTAGAGTATCATCTGAATGCAACAAGGTTTCAGATTCAATCAAACCAGGGCACATATGGTGTTCCTAAGTGGTTAGAACACGATTAAGGGTTCAATTCCCAGTCAAGGGCACATACCTGAGTTGTAGGCTTCAACCCTGCTAGCGGGGCACATGCAGGAGGCAACTGATCAATGTATTTTTCTCACATAGATATTTTTCTCTCTCAAAAATTGTTGGGGTCCAGCCCAACAGGTCCAGGGGTTCCCAAAGGTGTGGACAGAGTCGGCAAAGAAGGAATGACAAGGTGACAGTATTCAGTTGATAAGCATAGCCAGGTTCTCTCTTTATTGTCCTGTTACATCTGTATTTATACCATTTGATCCTATAAGCATGCCTCTATAATCACATCATGGTATGTTTTGGGTAACCTTCTACAGTTTCTTGTTTCATTTCTAGTTTCTTATCTGACCTTTACCAAAAATCCTGTTTTTATCTAGTTCTGTTGATTTTAATCTTGTCTAGGTTAATCTCTGTTTTCCATTATAAGGGCTATTCCAAGGTTACTGCTCTACTGATAAGCTACAAGGAAGTGACTAAAGGAGATTCTCCTACCCAGTAAAGGTTATGTCCTCCCAGCCTCCCTCCTTGCTTTCCCTGGGACTTCCCTGTGTCGGTGGATCTCCAGGGGTATAGGCTTCCATTATAAGCTATTCCAAGGTTACTGCTCTACTGATAAGCTACAAGGAAGTGACTAAAGGAGATTCTCCTACCCAGTAAAGGTTATGTCCTCCCAGCCTCCCTCCTTGCTTTCCCTGGGACTTCCCTGTGTCGCG
>NW_006293951.1:3127466-3130290 GCF_000327345.1 Myotis davidii
ATAGAGATTGATAGGATTGGAATCAACTGGTATAAAAATACAGATGTAACAAGACAACAGGACACAGAACCTAGAGACAGAACCTAGCGAGAGAACCTGGCCAAAGAACCTAGAGACAGAACCTGGCTACAGAACCTGGATAGAACATGGCAAGAGAACCTGACTAGAGCCTGGTGACTGAACCTGGCTCGAGAACCTAGTGAGGGAACATGGCTACAGAACCTGGCTGGAGAACCTGGCTGGAGAACCTAGCAAGAGAACATGGACACAGAACTTCGCTGGAGATCCAGACTAGAACTTGGCTGGAGATCCTGGCTAGAAATCCTGGCTAGGCTGCTGATCAACTGAATGTTGTCTCCGTGTCATTCCTTCTTCGCCGACTCCGTCCACACCTTTGGGGACCCTTGGACCTGCTGGGATTGGACCCCAGAAAAGAGGGAGCTACAAAAGGAGGCCAAAGAGATGTAGGAAGGCAGGTCTGAGATTGAAAGCATGAGAAGGACTCAACTCAGTGGAGGGGCCACATGGAAGCAGGAGAAGGAAATGAATTCTGCCAACAACCTGAATGAGCTTGGAAAATAATTAGTTGTGCTAGGCCAGCACAACCAAGGGTTCGGTGAGCCTGAGGAGGCATGGCAAAGGATGTAGAAAAAACAGACAAAGAGAATAAGCTGGGTCTAGGTCAATGATGGCGAACCTTTTGAGCTCAGCGTGTCAGCATTTTGGAAAACCCTACCTTAACTCTGGTGCCGTGTCACATATAGAAATTTTTGATATTTGCAACCATAGTAAAACAAAGATTTATATTTTTGATATTTATTTTATATATTTAAATGCCATTTAACAAAGAAAAATCAACCAAAAAAATGAGTTCGCATGTCAACTCTGACACGCATGTCATAGGTTCGCTATCACTGGTCTAGGTGGATCTCCTGTGCCTGGCTGAGGCCACAGAGAGATATCCAGAGGCAAGCTGAGCCTTTATTTTATAACCAGAGGTAAACAAGGTGTGGTCACCATAGTTACAATGTTCTTGTGAGTTTCACTTGTTTTGGCAGCACTTGCTGCACCTCCCACAGCCCATTAGCTTCCCAGATAAGATCTAGGGAGCCATAAGTTCAAGCCTAATTATGCTAAGCAGGCTATGCCCTCTAAGCTGGGACTTGCTTGTGCCTTTGCCAACAGGTCAGTTTGAGGCTTAACCCTATACCCGCTCCCTACAATTAGTGTATTGTTTAAGGAGTTCAGTTCACAGTAATTTATTATGCCATAATAATACGTTTCCTCCCACATGCAAAGCTCTTCTGGCTGGGCTAATAATCAAATTAACAGAGACAGATTAATAGGAGAAAAACAAAATTGAAATACATGCCCTTGGGGAATTCTCATCAGCATGAAAATTCCAAAGATACTGAGGCAACATTAGATATAGATGATATTTTGGACAAAGGAGAAAAGGGAAGTGGGGAGAGGTTTTAGATTTCAGAAGTGAAAATGGGCAATTCACAGGTGGAGGGAGAGTGGAGCAACCATGGAAGGCAAATCCTTGCTAGGCAACCCAAAAACAATGGGACACAGGCAATGAGTAGATAAGAGGTCCCTCCAAAAGCCCCTCCAATTTACTATGCATATATTCAAATTAGGCTGAGGTGAACATCCTAAGATTTCCTTTCTGAAGCAGATTTTTTTTCTGTCTGAACCTCTTGAGCAAGAAAGGGGAGATAGTCAAAGGTCCTTTCCAAGTTTTTTTCACTTCTGAATAACCAGCTTAAAATCAATATCCCCAAAGGAGTTTCATGGCATTAAGACTTTGCTCCCCTTCAGTAGCAATAGAAAACTATTAAAATAGTGGACTCCAGGTTGTAACACCTGCTCATGGGAATGTTTAAGGAACAAAATTGAAGGAAACTAGATGCTGAGAGGTCTGTAAAGAAGATGACTTCCAGTCTGGACCAGCTAGACTATTACTGAGAGAGACATACATTTCTGTCTTTTTAAAAAAACATATTTTTATTGATTTCAGAGAGGAAAGGAGAGAGAGATAGAAGCATCAATGATGAGAAAGAATCATTGATCGGCTGCCTCCCACACACCCCACAATGGGGACGGAACCTGCAACCCAGGTATGTGTCCTGACCAGTAATAGAACCGTTACCTTCTAGTTCCGTGGTCGGCAACCTGCGGCTCGCGAGCCACATGCGGCTCTTTGGCCCCTTGAGTGTGGCTCTTCCTAAGCCTTAGGAGTACCCTACTTAAGTTAATAACAATGTACCTACCTATATAGTTTAAGTTTAAAAAAATTTGGCTCTCAAAAGAAATTTCAATCGTTGTTCTATTGACATTTGGCTCTGTTGACTAATGAGTTTGCCAAACACTGTCCTAGTTCATAACTATGCTTAACCACTGAACAACATTGTCTGGGCTACATTTCTGCCTTTTAAAAGTTGATTAAAACTCTGACTATGAAAGTATTACTTGATGTAAAGTGTAGAATGAGAAAAGGGACACAGGACCAAGTCTTGAAAAACTCCAGTTGTAACCATACAATTCAAGTGTCCCAGCTGCCTGTCACTACTTAAGCCAATTCAGCAGAGACAGGGTTGAATCATATATGAGTGTTTATTCCAATAATGCCAGCAGAATGGGAGAGCAGCAGGTCATCCACAAAAATCTGTTCTGCCCTGCCTCCCACCATAAGCCAGCTGTTTATACTGGGTAAAAGGTTGAAGATTACATGGGGAAGTAGTCAAAGGGTTGAAAGGAAAAAATGCTACTAGCCGCCTGTTTTATCTCAACTCCCAAGGCTCCCCCTCCCCAGGCTTCC
>NW_006293951.1:3130566-3131260 GCF_000327345.1 Myotis davidii
CTGGAAATCTTCAGAGGGCTGCCAGCTCTGGTTTCTGCAACAAGGTTAATTTTTCCAGGATAATAAGCAGCTCCCAGATGTGGAGAATGGGCCACATTTCCAGGTGAGCTCCCATGTCCCACATGCAACACCCAGCCAGGTTAGAATGTGCCTTCCTCCAACACATGCCCTCATCCCCCCACCCCCTACTGTCTGTATCCATTGGTTATACTCATATGCATACATACAAGTCCTTTGGTTGATCTCTTACCACCACCACCACCACCACCACTCTCTTCTGCCTTTCCTCTGAGGACAGTCTGTTTGATGCCCTCCTTCCCCTCCTTCCCTCTTAAATTGGATGGTCTGTTCAATGCTTCTGGCTCTATTTTTGTTCTAGGTGTTTATGTTATTCATTATATTCCACAAATGAGTGAGATCATGTGATATTTATCTTTCTCTGACTGATAACTTTATTTTGCTTAGCATAATACTCTCTAGTTCCATAACAAAGCAGTTACAGTTAAGAGAGCATGATTAATATTTGTTATAATTATAGCTGGTCCCCAATATTCTATTTCTGCCCCTATCACAATCTTTTTTTATTATTATTTAAATTCTTTATTGTTTAAAGTATTACATAAGTCTCCTTTCCCCCCCATTGACTTCTCCCTGGCCCTTCCCACCCTCCAACACATGCCCTCATCCCCCCACC
>NW_006293951.1:3131695-3133719 GCF_000327345.1 Myotis davidii
TCTATTCCTAGAAGTGGGATTGCTGGATCAAATGGAAGTTCCACTTTTAATTTTTTGAGGAAACTCCATACTGTTTTCCACAGTGGCTGCACCAGTCCCTATCATGATCTTTAATGGCAAGGGAAGAGGGAGGATAAGACTTAAAGAGATAAGGAAATAACCTGAAAGACAGAAGGCAAGGAAAGAGAATAATCCACATGAGTGAAAAATGTTAAGCCATGTTGTTACTAGACCTTAATGCCAGGTTCTTGAGTCTCAATGTCATAGAAATGAGCACTGAACTCAGAACAAGATCAAGCTGATAGTTTATTGAAAAGAGCTTGTGCAGTATGCACATATGCATAACCCATAGGCACAGACAATAGGGTGCTGAAGGCGTGGGCCAGGGGTCACATAGGGGCTGGAGAGGGTCAATGGGGGGAAAAAGGGAACAATTGTAATATTTTCAACATCAGGAATTATTTAAAATAAATAAATAAATTAAATTAAATTAAAAAGAGCTTGTGCACATGGGAATCAACCAGAAAAAGGTCGAGCTCCCGAAGGGTTGCTGTGGATGGCTTATATAGGGGTCTTGGAGTGGGTATAGGGCTTGGGAGTGAGGATGAGGTCAGTTGCCCCAGGATCATCACCTGGCAGTGGTTGATCCTTGCCTGGGTAGTCAAGATGTTTTCCAGTGGACCACCCAAAGGGCCTGTAAAATAATGTTTGTGCAGACATTCTGATTACCTTTTAATTGACAGAACAACTATTTTGCAGGACGTGATGTTAAGAAAGATGTTATCATCATACATTCTTTTCTTTAAGGATGTGATGAGGTTTATTTAACTATGGAATTTTACTGAAAAGAAGAAGTCCAGCCTCGAAGATGGAGTTTTTTCAGTCAAGATGGAGTCCAAATGTTACCCCTAGACTGTCTCACTGTTAAAGATGAAAATAAGAGTAAACTCGAAAACACCCTTCGGATACGACAAGAAGAGGATAATTGGAGACCTTAGCTTGGAAAATCAAAGGACCAAAGTAACTGCAGAAACAGCTCAAAAATGGTCCTCTTCTGTTTAACAAGATATTGAGTAGCTTTTCAGAGACAATAGACCAAAAGCACATCATGCAACCAAAGCACGTGCAGAGGAGAGAACTTCGGCCTCCAGCTGAACCCAACCAAAGTCTTACCCCTCTCTTGTTCCCCCTCCAAAGAACTAAAAGACCAGGACATAACCAGAACTTGAACGCTGGAACCCTTTCAGAAGTGAAGGGTCCGTGGTCTATGAAGATCCAGTGCTGATGCCCTTTATCATAAAAGACCAAGTTGCAAATTCCTCTAATTAAAACTTACCCCACCAGCACTTTGCATACCTGTCCCCCTAAAGCCTTAAAAAACTTTAACCTAGTCTATTGAGCAAGGTGGATTTGAGGCATCATTAAGTCTCCCATCTTCCCAGTTGGTGCCTTCTCCACCAATAAATTTTTCCAAACTTTGATGTTTTGAGTTCTGGCCTTTTATCATCAGGAAAAAGAAATTGGGTTTGGTAATGAGACAAGCTAGTAAGCCAGGACAACCAGAATAGGGAAACCGAGACAGATAGTTAAATGGCCAAGCAGCCTACAGCCATCTAGTAAATCACAAAATTCTATCTCCCCTAAACCAAGAACACTTAAGAGTAAATGGTTAAGGCCTGGGCAGGTCACTTAATTAGTTAGAGCGGCATCCTTGTACACCAAGGTTGTGGGTTTGATCCCGTTCAGGGCACATACAAGAATCAACCAACGAATGCATAAATAAGAGTAACAACACATCGATGTTTCTCTCTCTTTCTCTCAAATCACAGAAAAATAAGGATCAAATAGCATCCCTGCAGACAATAGAGCATGCCAGGGAATCACGGAGGTGGAAACCATCACTGAATATTTCAGATTGGCCGAGGAAGGAGGGGAGATGGAATGGGAGCCTGCAGCTTAAAGGAGAGCTAACAGACATTCAAAAAAGAAAAGTACAAGAAGGGAAAGCTAAGTTTGCATTTTTA
>NW_006293951.1:3134059-3137558 GCF_000327345.1 Myotis davidii
GATACCAAAGAATATAAGGACACTAGAGGAAAAGAATATTAAAGGTCAACATCCCTGATGAATATTAATGCAAAAATTCTTAACTGCCTCCCACACATGGCCTGGCAGGGGATTGAACCTGTAGCATGGGTATATGCCCTGTGCAGGATTCGAACCCGCCACCTTTTGGTGTGTGTGAGGACACTTCAAACAACCAGCACAACGGCCAGGGCAATAAATAAAAAAATTTTTGAATGGTAAATGGTTTACACTTCTTCCCAGCCAGAGAATAAAGAGCTGCAATCCCCTACTTGGGGAGCTAGAAAGCAGAAACCCAATTAATGCTGAAATAGGAATTTTAGGGGAATATAGGCAGGTTTGGGGAATTTTTTAGAATTGGGGTCCATGGAAAAAAACAGGGCTACAGACTGGGAGAAGTTACATTTCCCTAAGACAAAAGAGCTGGGAGAAGTTACATCTCCATAAGACAAGGGAGCAGCAACAGTTACATTTCCATAAGACAAGGAAACTGGGAATAGCAGAAAGGTCTATATTTACAAAATAAAGAAGGAAAAAAGCCCAGAGGGAATAAGAGGACAATGAGGGAGGAGGGCCTCCGGAATTACTATAGTAACCAATTCAAAAGGGAATATTGACCAATCAGAAGGGATATCAGGACACAGGGATTTTTCCTTTATAAACCATGGAAACAGGAAGTCAGCGGGACTCTTTCGCCCTCCCCACATGGTAGTCTGTACTTGTTCTTCAATAAATTTCCACCTTTACTATACCATCTTCTGTCTGTGGACTCATTCTTCAATTCCTACAGACAAAGAATCTGGGGAACCATCCTGCCCAGGGGAACACCGTGTGTTTCAATCCAAAAATCATGTATCAGTGCCATTTGCCAACCACGCCAAAGAACGGAAGAAGTTAAGGGAATAAATCTCATTTTGGCATATCAGCATAAAACTGATGAATATTCTACTGAGATCCTCTCCTAAGACCTCGCCTAAACTCCCAGCCTTTAAAACCCTCAAACCTAAAATCCCTGCATACACTCCACCTCCCAGGAGCATGCCCTCGCCTTTCCCTCCCCCTTCTTACCCCCTCCCCCAACCCCCCTCAGGCATGCATCTCCTAAACTCCAAGGGACCCCCATGAGACTTGCAACCTGGGGAGCAATAGGCAGGAGTAGCTCCTCTGAGCTAACGAAGGCCCCCTTTTCTTTGACTTCCCAGTGAGTTAAAGTCGCCTAACTTAGGCTTCCTTTTGCTTCTTCCATGCTAAGCCCTTCCTTGTTCAGCTGTCCCCAGCTTTATTAGACGTACTCTCATACTCACCTGGACTCCTGCTGTGAAATTTTTTCTGCATGAAGTCAAACACCCATACACTATCAGCCAGTCCTAGGCAGACCCACTCAGGGCCAGGTCCCTGTCTAGTAACAGTAACACCAAGAACAGCAAAAAAGAGTACTGAAGAACAGTTGAAGGACTTTCACAACCTAATTTCAAGACTTACTATATAACATACAGGAAATCTGGAATTGGTGTAAGGATAAACCAGCAATATACTAATCAATGTATACTTCTGTACTTCTCATTTAACCATATATTAACAAATATAGAAGTATTTTAGTCACTGTTTCACTAAATAGCATATGGTACATACTCCCCTGATTCTTGCTTTATTCAACACACCATAACAATCTCCCTGGGTCACAGTGACAGCTCTAAGTCATTTTTCATAATCACTTAAAATTCATCCTTATCCTATTGAAATTCACTTTGTTTGCAATTTTGGCCACTTGTGAGCAATCTAAAAGTACTGGAAAGATTCCCAACACATAGATTGCTGGATTGGAGTATAACTTCAACATAACAAATATTGCCAGAATACTTCCTTTCATTAACACCCGGAAAGTTAATCTTTCCCCATCATTGACAATGGGTACCAACTTCTCAATCTATGTCATCTCATTGTTGTGTTTATTGAACAGGAAAAAGATCTGGTTCATTGAAGAAAACAAATTCAAGGCCAATTTGGAAAACAGAGAACAGCAAGCTTAGCCATTGACCACAGGGTTCAGTCATCAAGAAGGAAAATAGCCCGGCCATTGTGGCCCATGAACCAAGAGATCACCAGTTGGATTCTCGGTCAAGACACATGCCTGGGGATTGTGGGTTCCATCCCCTGTGGGGACTGTGCAAGAGGCAGCTGCTCAATGATATTTTTCTCTCATCAATGTTTCTATCTTTCTATTCTCTCTTTCTCTCTCTCTAAAAATAAATACATAAATAAGTAAATAAATAAATAATGGAAAATAGCCCAGCAATTCAGGTGCTTAGAGCTTTGAAGGTGTTTTGTTTTGTTTGGGGTGAGGGGGTGGGGAGTTCTACCTCTCCTGACATGTAAGTATATATAGCCCCTACTTATCATCCCTCTAAATTCCTCTCAACTAAACCATAGTTCATCTACAAGAATTACTCCTCTCTTTCCCAACAACCTATCTTTGACCAACCATTCTGCAAATCAGCCAAAGTTCACCTGACTCCTCCTGCTAAGATGCCATCCTTCACAGGTTAGATTGCTCATTTGAAGCCTTCTCATACCCAGCATTCTTGAATAAAGTTTTATGCTAACAGTGTTCTGATCCATTTTCTAAAATAGTGGTGCCTCAGTTTTTTCAGAACTGGACCCTCTGCTGCTCAGCCCCCAGCCACATCAAGAAGAGAACGTCACCCAAGACCCCTTGACACTGAGTGACACCGTAATTGATAAACCATTCTTCTTCCGTCAGCGAGGAGCAAAGCAGCGTGGAGTGTGGACCAAGAGGATGATTGATGTCTGAAGTTGGGGACCCATTTTTAAGCCTGTTTTGGCCCACGGCAATCCAGGTAGCTCTCAGTAACATACGTCATCACACAAGTGTTAATCAGAGTACAAGCTGGTTACCAATCACAGTGTCACTCAGAAGGTGTCTATCAGGTTTACATACGTCATTCCTAAGGGTAGCATTAAGCTATGGTCTTAGCTATATGGTGCAGCTAGGGCTTTCCCTGTGCTCCTTACTATTTCACAAAAAATAATTTTTCTACATTTCCTATAACACTCTTTGTTTTCTATTGCTATAAAATTGTAACACTCTCTTCTTATTTCCTATCATTATCACTATTACTATGATACAGAGGCAAGAGTGTTTATTTGAGATCCAAGAAGAATTGTAATTCTGGGAGGCACCATTCATGTAGAAACCCAAATAGTGTTCCCATTAAGAGAAAGCAAGGGGCATTTATGAGAACAGAAAGGTGAATAATTACAGGAAGAGAGGGAAGGAATTTCTATGGGTGCAGATAAGCTAGCATAGTGATGCTAATTATAAAGAATGTCTTTAATTTCAGTCCTGTAGCTATGTGGGCTCTCCTGCAAACTTTGCAAATAATAGTTAGAAATACAGTGTTACTGTAGGCCTCTTCCAAAAGTTATTTTGCCCAGTTTTAACATTCCAAAGGTTGTTTTT
>NW_006293951.1:3137672-3144964 GCF_000327345.1 Myotis davidii
ATGGGGATGTGCCCGCAACCAAGGTACATGCCCTTGACCGGAATCGAACCTGGGACCTTTCAGTCCTCAGGCCGATGCTCTATCCACTGAGCCAAACCAGTTAGGGCTTCCAAAGGTTTTTGAGGAGTAAGACTTACAAGGCACCATCCTTCAGGCAGGGCCTGTGTTTCAATTGTCTCAAAGTTTGATACCACTGCATATTCAGCTCGTCTTTTTCCTCCATTTAAGAAGCTGCTGCCATCTGTGAACAATACCAAGTCCGCGTTTTGCAGGGGCCTATCCCTTAGGTCTGGCCGGCTGGAATAAACCTCCTCTAGGACTTCCAGGCAATCATGCTCAGGGGCCCCCTCAGTGATGGGTAGAAAGGTGGCAGGATTAAGTGTTCTCACTGCTTCGAATCATACCCGCGGATTCTCACATAACAGCCCTTGATACTGAGTCATTTGAGCATGACTCAGCTAGTGCTACCTGCTTGCTTCCATCAGCAGCATGAGGTACTTCTACATTTAACTTTTGTCCTAAGGTAAGCTAATCTGCTTCCTTGACTAATAATGCCGTGGCTGCAAGGGCCCTGAGGCACGGGGCCACCCGGAGGCAACTGGGTCAATCCGCTTGTAGAGATAGGCTACTGGTCTTTGCCAGGGTCCAAACTCCTGGGTTAGAACTCATAGGGCTACCCCGCTGTTCTCGTGAACAAAATAATTAAAGTCTTATGTCCCATCTGGTAGCCCTAGTGGCGGGGCCTCAGTGAGCTTTGCCTTTATGGTGACGAAGGCTTTCTCCGGTTCAGGACCCCAGTCGATGGGTGCCTTCTCTTCTCCTCTTAAAGCTTCATAGAGAGGCTTGGCCAGGTCTGAAACCCCCGGGATCCAAATTCGACAGAATCCTGCCGCTCCCAGGAATTCCCGAATCTGCCGCTGGGTGCTAGTGACTGGGATGGCACATACTGCCTGCCTCCTTTCAGTCCCTAGCATTTGTTTCCCTTGGGTGATCCAGAAGCCTAGATACTTGACTTCTCTCTGAAAAATCTGTGCCTTTTTCTTAGACACCCTATAACCTGTTTCAGTTAGTAGTCTCAGAAGGGCTCGTGTTCCCTCCCAGCACTGAGCTCGTGTGGAGCTGGCCAGTAGGAGGTCGTCTTCATACTGGAGTAGAACACACCCCAAGTCCTGTCCTGGGAACTTAGATCAGATGCTAGTGCTCCACTAAAAAGAGTAGGGTAGTTCTTGAGCCCTTGTGGCAGTCTGGTCCAGGTGCACTGCTCCTTGGCCACTGTAGTTGGGTTTTCCCATTCAAAAGTGAAGAGAGGCTGACTGGAAGGTATCTTTCAGATCTAAGCATGTAAACCATTCCGCCTCTGATGGGATGAGTCCCAGAAGAGTGTAGGGGTTCGGCAGTGCTAAATGCAGGGTTATAACTGCCTCATTAACAGCCCGTAGATCCTGCACCGGGCAGTAGTCGTTAGTCCCAGGCTTTTTGACAGGTAAGATAGGTGTGTTCCATGGAGACCTGCATCATTTAACAAGTCCCCACTGAAGCAGCCTGTCTAAGTGGACCTGGATTCCTAGGCGTGCTTCCCTTGGAATTGGATATTGGCGGATTTTAACAGGCTGTGCCCCAACTTTAACTCGATTAGCACCAGGGCATGGTCCTTAGCCAGGCCTGGAGGATTCCCTTCTGCCCAGATTAGTGGGAATTCCTTCTCTAATTCAGGTTCTAATGGTGAGGCCTTTGTCTGGAGGGTATAAACTCTCCATTCTTCCTCCCTCGGCACTGCTAAGGACTGAGGAGGTCTCCTCACCTAGGTGAAGCTGTGCTGAGTCATCTGGAGCAAAAGTGATTTCTGCCCCCATTTTGGCTAAAATGTCTCTACCCATTAGAGGCACTGGACAGTCTGGCAAATACAGGAATTCTTGAATTACTTGATGACCACCAAGTTGGCATCAGCTAGGGCGGCAGAATGGTCTACAGGTCTGGTCCCCAGTAGCTCCAATAATGGTGACCTCCTTTCCTGAGAGAGGTACTACTTTCTGTGTGACTACTGAGTGCTCACTCAGCTCCTGTATCAACCATAAAGTCCACAGTCCGGCCCCCAATTTTCATTCTGACCCTGGGCTTGTGTGGGCCAAGGGGGCCCAGTCTTTTTACTTTGCCATTTGGGACATTCATTTTTCCAGTGTCCAGTTTCCTTACAATAGGCACACTAGTCTCATCTCAGGCTTGCTCTTCCTTTTCAACCTGGTCTGTATCCTTGCTGATCTGTCTGGGAGCCTGAGCCTCTAAAAGCCACTGCTATTATATTGGCCCTTCTTTGTATTCTCTTGCCTTCCTCCTTCCGTGCTGCACTGTCTCGATTGATGAAAACCTTGTTAGCTATCTCTAGCAGTTCAGTAGCATTCTTTCCTGCAAGCCCTTCCAGTTTCTGTAATTTTCTCCTGATGTCAGGCTAGGCTTGGCCTACAAAAGTGGCATTTACCATGGTTTGATTTTCTGGGGCCACAGGTCTAAAGGGGGTGTAGATCCGGTATGCCTCACATAGTCGCTCATAGAAAGCTGCTGGACTTTCATCAAGCTTCTGGAAAACCTAGAGATTTTAGCCATGTTGATGGGCTTCTTGGCTCCGGCCCTGACCCCCTGGAGGACGGTCAGCCGATATCTTTCTAGCCCGGTTATTCCATCTTCTGAGTTCGGGTTCCAATCGGGTTCCTCATCTGGGAAGGCCTTCCTGGCCCGTCTGTCTGTATCTAATATTCCTGCCGGGGCCTGGGTCTGGAGCCACTTCTGAGCCTCTGTTACTACTCTCATGTGCTCCTCAGTGTTAAAGAATGTGAAAAGTTGCTGCTTGCAGTCCACCCTGGTGGGCTTCTGGGTCTGGAAGATCATTTCTAGGAGGTCTATCATGGCCTGAGGTTTTTCAGAATAAGCTGGGGTGTGATGTTTCCAATTCAAGATGTCACTGGTGGTAAAGGGCTGATAATAATAGACTGGCCAATGTGTTATGAATATAGAATTTATGAAATTGGCGTGGAAGTGACAGTCAGACACTGTGAGGTTCTAAAAAGAGCCTTTAATGCAGCGCTGCTGGTTCAGGGGACTCTAAGATCCAGATCTTGAATAGCCTGGACAATGAGATTTTCTCTATATATATTGAAGGAGTTAAAAAGAACAAAACAGGGCAGAGAAAGATTTATTGTGCTTAGCAGATATCTTGTAGAAAGCTTGCAGCCTTGAGCACAGCATCGCTTAGATAACCAGGAGACACCTGGCATGGGAGGAACTAAGGACGGACCAGACCTGTCTCCCACATTCTTTCACAAATGAAGTTAATTATCGGCTAGTAAGAGAGTGCAGTAGAAAGCAGCTTACTGGGACTAATTCAGATTGCTAGCCCCCCGAAAATGTCCCATTTTCCCTATTAAATGCTCAACCACTGAGCCATGCCAGCTGGGTGCACAGGTTACATTTTTGTTTTCTTGTTCCTTTATGTCCTTTATTACCCATAAAATTTCTGTTATCAGAAAGGGGTAGGGAAGTGAGCCATCTCAATTTCTGACTGACCCTCCAGCTACCAGCAAATGTACATTCTCTTTTTTCACCTGTATTCTTGTGGCCTTACTACCCTGCACAAAGTGTTTATTATTGTATGTTAGCTATTAAGATCAAAAAAAGACTTGCTTGAGTTGGAGTTATGCTCCTATAGAAGATATCGTGACATATTTAGGGGATCATCTAGAAAAATATTTGTGTTTCTGTAAGGCCCTAAGACCCCCGGAGAGTCCGACGGAGGAGGCGACGACCCCGAGTCAAACGCAGAGACCAGAACTTGATGCAAAAGCAAGAGGTTCTTTATTACAAGCGCAGCGCAGGGGCTCCCAGGCAGGCAGGCAGCAACCCGAGGGAAGTGCTGGCTGACTGGAGCCCCGAGCAATTGCAGAACAAGAGTTTATAAAGGCAAAAACCACATGCAGGTGGCCTGGAATGTAAACCACACACAGGTGGCCTGGAATGTCAGGAAACTGGGTTATCAGTTAACTCATCTCCTGAGGGGACAGGCCTGTGTTAGCAGTTGAGTCATTTCCTGAGGGGCCAGGGTGGTCTGTCTTGCATAAACCCACCCCAGGGAGAGATAAAACAATTCTGCTGTGACTACACCAGAGCACCAGGCTTACTGGAAAGGTCAGTTAGCACAGACCGATCCCAGGAAGAGATAAAATAACTCTGCTATGACTACACTAGGGCCGGGGCTTGCAAGAAAGGTCTGGGGGAGGGAGAGGCTTCTCCCTGGCCTTACATTTCCAACTCTAGTCACACTTGAGATTAGCTACAATCTCCCATCATGATGCCAGTGGGAATTATAACTTCAATAAAAGTATTCCAACATTCTTCACTCTCTATCTTATTTGTATCTTAGGTAATAGTTATAATAACGAAAACCAATATATTTCCCTGTCTTTGTGTTAAATGATTCTGGAATGAAGCAGTCTTTTCTGCTTTTGTGCTAAACAATACTAAGATCAAACAAAAATAACTTTGATACTCTCTCTAAGAAATACTTGCTCATAGAAAGCAAAATTATGAACCAACTAACGGCTTATTCATCAAGCTTACTGGTCAATATGAAGTATGGTAGCAATCATCTCAGTTAGAAACTTTAGTTTAACTCTAACCCTGCTGTTTGGTTTCTGTACTTATTTTCTTACTAAAATAATAAAAAAGTTATTTTAATTTTCTGAATTATATAAATCACCCCATTCGATTAAATACCCTATTGATTGTAATGTGAATATCCCATGGGTTGTGGTCATACTGGTCTCAGAAAGCACATTTTCCTTTACGTGGGAAGGACAGCACAATTATCCCAAGGTCAGAGGGCTCCAATTAATGTGTCCCTGTTGACTCCAGTGTTCTGGAGACCCAAAAACTGTAATTAAGATAACATGCTTAAGTAAACTGTTTCTGCTTCTGTAAACTGCTTTTTTGCAAAGCAGGTTCCTCATTCCAGACCTGAGAGCTCTAGATAATGTGTTTCTGTCAATTCAGTGATCTGGAGACCCAAAACTATAATTTAGATAACATGCTGCTTCTGCTTCTGTAAACTGCTTTTTGCAAACCAGGTTCCTCATTCCAAACCTTGGGATGTGATCAATACCTTTGTGATCTTTGCCTATATAAGTCTGGTGTTGGGGCTGGGGCAGGCACTGTGAGATCTGGGAGAGCGAAATGCTCCCCCATAGTCCTGGATTTGCAATAAATGTGACTCTTTAATTCGACTTCTTGAGGCATCCTTGTGTGATTTGCGGGGTACATTACAACAAATAGTTACCTTATGACTGTCATCTGGGTCTTCTAAACAACTAAAAGCCAGTATGGGCACACTTTGTCTAATCCTACTCAATTCCCTGCTTTTTAAGGTCCATTATAAAATCACCTTGCCCTCATCCTAAAACCCTAGAAATACTGTCTTTAGGTTTTTCTTTTTCTTTTTTTAAATATATTTTATTGATTTTTTACAGAGAGGAAGGGAGAGAGATAGAGAGTTAGAAACATCGATGAGAGAGAAACATCGATCAGCTGCCTCCTGCACATCTCCTACTGGGGATGTGCCCGCAACCAACGTACATGCCCTTGACCGGAATTGAACCTGGGACCCTCCAGTCCGCAGTCCGACGCTCTATCCACTGAGCCAAACCGGTTTCGGCTAGGTTTTTCTTTTTGAGATGCTACTAAGATTCTATCAAGGTGGTGTCTTTCCTTATTGTAGTTCCAATGAACTTAGCCTAGCTTGATCCGTGGGGCTTTTTGATGGGCTTCTAAGAAGTAGATGGACAATTACAAAGTAAGAAGGAAAGTCCTGATTATACGAAGGTAATTTCCCTACCTCTCCCTCCCCGCTTCCCAAAGGAAACACTCTCCTGGTCCTTCTCTCCAGATTTTTATATGAATCATTTCCTTGCTTTTCTTTATAACTCGTACAACTTGTTTTTAATAATAATTATGATATAAAGCAATTGGCAATGAGCTCCCTGGTCCCCGGAATTCCCAGGGAGCTGACTGTCCAGACACCCTTGGTTGTTGTGGAATTGGCTCCAAGGAAGAAACAGTTGGAGGTATCAGGAAAGAGGCCTTTGATCAAAGCATCGCTGCTGGCTCAGGGGACTCAAAAGATCCAAAGGCTGAACAACTTATACAATTGCCGGGGTCCAGCCCCAGGGGTCCAGGGGTTCCCAAAGGTGTGGACCGAGTCCTTGAAGAATGAAGGACATGGACACAGCGTTCAGATGATCAGCATAGTCAGGTTCTCGGTAGGTACATTGTTATTAACTTAATTAGGGTACTCTTAAGGCTTAGGGGCCAAAGAGCCGCATGTGGCTTGCGAGCCGCAGTTTGCTTACCACTGGTCTAAGTTCTTCATAAGTAGTACACGGTATTTCTGTAACACTAGGGGGTTTTTACTAATTTATTCCCTTCCTTAGTCCTGTCAGTTCCTAACTCCAGGGTAATATCCCCACCCGGGAAACAACCTTTCTCGGGGAGGTGGCCCTGGTTAGAACACATAGCACTAAGAAGGGGAGCAAACATATTAAGAACAGTATGCCATATACGCCAGGTCCCTTGAAACATATGCTGTGCAGATGTTTCTTCCCTGCAGCGACTGTGTCAAGCAACAAGGATGGACCGGCCTCTGGCATACAGTGAGATTTCTCCTTATATATATTCCTGAGTTTCTTTGTTTCCTAACTACCAGGCATCTGGGGTGGGCTTTCACAGCCCTTCCTAAGTCAGTTAGAATGGGGAATTCAGATTGTATCTAAGTGCCTAACCTGGATGGCGCCAGTGACCTCCCTCTAGTTAAGCTGTTACATCCTTTGTTTATGGCCCTTGTAAATTGGGAGTATTTAGGTAAATAGGCCTTGCAAGACCAGATAATTAAGGAAGGGGCGGTGACTTGATTATAGGCTAACGAGAATGTGCATTAGGGATATTGATTAACTAGGTACAGGCTGCTAGCCCCCTACATTTTTTCACATGGTCATTTCATAATTCTGGCAATAACAAGACCCCCAATCTTATGCAATTCAATATTTTTGTCATGCATTAAGAAAAAATTTACTGTACCTTTTGGTTGTGAAACACTGAGTAGCAAGAAGAAAGCTATCTGGATAAGAAAAATACAATATTGTCACTGTTGAAAATGTCCAAGGCAAACTAAGTGTCTTCAAAGAGCTAATAAAAGTTTAATCTGGGGCAGTTTGAAAAACATACACCAGTTGCAGTGTGGGCCTAGGAATGGA
>NW_006293951.1:3145022-3151475 GCF_000327345.1 Myotis davidii
AGCGTAGAATTCTGTAATTTTCTATTTCTAGCTAACTGCGGCCTACATCTAGGTCTCAGAAGTTGATCAAAACAAAGCCCTTCGGTGAGGTAAAATGCAGATTCTCAGGCGATCCAGGCAGCCAGGGGGAAGGGGCAAGCAATAGAAACAAGCCGAGCCCTAACTGGTTTGGCTCAGTGGATAGAGTGCCAGCCTGTGGACTGAAGGGTCCCAGGTTCGATTCCGGTCAAGGGCATGTACCTTGGTTCCGGGCACATCCCCAGTAGGAGGTGTGCAGGAGACAGCTGATCAATGTTTCTCTTTGATGTTTCTAACTCTCTATCCCTCTTTCTTCCTCTCTGTAAAAAATCAATAAAATACATTTAAAAAAAGAAAAAAAAGAGAAATGAAGCCTTTTAAAAAAAAAAGAGAGAAGAAACAAGCCGAGTGCCAACAAGATTCTGACCTCAGGTTAAAAATGGGATGACCTTCTCAACATATAGGTCTCTTGAGTTATAAGACTTTCAGTCTGAATCACCTAGTTTCCATCCTGTGATTTTTCTCTCACTGTCATCTCGGGCATACCTTTTGGCTCCTTTTCATTTGCTACATTTCATACCTTCTATATTGGTCTCTTGAGTTATAAGACTTTCAGTCTGAATCACCTAGTTTCCATCCTGTGATTTTTCTCTCACTGTCATCTCAGGCATGCCTTTTGGCTCCTTTTCATTTGCTACATTTCATACCTTCTTCTTTCTTAGTTTTCTCATTTTGGTGGCATATATCCTTCAGTCGTGTCTTCAGGAAGGAGATATGGAAAGTATTTTTTCACTCTTTGTAAATCTTTATATGCAACTGAGTCACCAGGCCAGGGCTTACTGTTACTTCTTCCTCCTTTACAATATTTTATTTGTTTGTTTGATTTTGAGAGGATGTTGATTAAAGCTGGAGACAGTGAAATAAGGAAGGGCTTAGAATGGAAGAAACAACAGGAGAGCCTAGGCTGGGCTGCTTTGGCTCACTGGGAAGTCAGAGAAAAGGGGGCCTTGGAGACAGGTTCAGGGGGTGAGCCCAGGAGGAGCTGCCGCTGCCCATTGCTCTCCTGTGTGCAAGTCTCATGGGGATCCTGAGAGGTTAGGAGATGCTTGCCTTGGAGGAAGAGGAAGGGGAAGGGAAAGGTGCAGCATGCTCCTGGGAGGGAGAGGGCACTGTCCTAAATGCTTTAAGTTTCACCATCATATGTTTTGGTTAGAACAATTTTAATCTGTTATTGAGAGGGTTAGCTTGATACACAAGCACACTGGCAGAGGTCTGGTGGAAAACAAAGGCAGGTGGAACATAGCAGGGGCAGACACGGCACTTTGAGCAAGCCTAATAACAGAAACCAAGCAGGCAGAAATAATAGAATGTTTTTGGACACAGAGCAGGAGGCATGGAAAACCAAGGCAGGGCTTGGAGCAACAAGGTGTAAGAACACATAGAAACAGGGAAAGTTCAGGTCCCTTGCTGGGCAAGAACAATGAGGTAATCAATCAGGTGTCGACTCAGGTAGATATAGAGCAGGCTTGTAGCAAATATATACCGCTGGACTACAAGGCTTCATGGGCAGCCCATTATTGGGCCCCGTAATACATTTCCCACTCTTTTGCTTAAATCTTCTGCTCCCCGGAGCTCATTCTTTGGCGTTGCGAGACAGGACTCCAGGAGAAAACCTTGGATCACCATTATCATTATGATAGGCTCTTTCAATTTGGAAATTTGTGTCTTGCAGTTCTGAGAATTTTTCTTGAATTATTTCACTGTTGATTTCTACCCCTCTGTTTTTCCTTCCTGA
This sequence comes from Myotis davidii, assembly GCF_000327345.1. Classification (NCBI taxonomy): domain Eukaryota; kingdom Metazoa; phylum Chordata; class Mammalia; order Chiroptera; family Vespertilionidae; genus Myotis; species Myotis davidii. The sequence continues at coordinate 3,146,836 of NW_006293951.1, forward strand.
AAATTCCATTATTTGGCTGCTGAACTTTTTAGACTGGTTTAATTTTCTTATCCCCCCCCCCACCCCCTCGCCCCCTATTTCTTATCTCCTTGTGTTTTTGCTGTTCTTTATTGTGTAACTTCCTCGATTTTATTTCAATTCTTTCTTAAGTTTTCATTTGTTATCGTAGTTTTAACTTTCAAAAACTCGTTTTTACTCTATGAATGCTCCTCTTGTAATTAATTAATTATTTTTTTAATTGATTTTAGGGAGAGAGGAAAGGAGAGAGAGAAAAAACCACACATTAATTGGTTGTATGACATAAGTTCATTGGTTCATTCTTTTATGTGCCCTGATTGGGGATCAAGCCCACAGTCTTAGTGTAAGGATGATGCTATAAAGCAATTGGCCTACCCAGACAGGGCCAATGTTCCTCTTTTTAAAAAGAACATCCTGTTCTTGTTTTAAGGATGCAACTTCTTTCCTCACCTCTCTCAGGACTGAGAAATAGAAAGCTACAGAAACCACAACTTGAAAAACTGCCCTGAAACCACAATTTGCAAAACAGGCCAACGGTGTCAGCAACAGCTCAGCACGCACCCCTGTGCTTGGTAAAGATAAAACCAGACTTTTTTCACAAACAGCCTGGCCTGGCCTATCAAAGCTGTCTTAGACTCCACTCAATTGCAAAACCTAACCAGTTCTTTCCTGCTTGAGCCCCACCCTTCCTTCCTGCCCCTCCTCCACCTTTGCCAACTGTTCATCTCAAACCATCTCTTCACTAACTCCTCCCCAACCAAACTTTCTAACACTCAAGTCCCAAAGCTTCTCCGTCAGTCTTTTTGAAAGACTTCGTTTGGCCGGTGTCTCCCTTGCTCCGCACATTTCTAGTAGGATAAGTTTGATGTTTGTTGTAATCATTTTTTTTGGTGATCTCCTCTCTCAAAGCAACTGAACCTGTTATATAAAGTTTTCTTTCATCTACATTTGCTACTTTCTCCAATGTGTTTATTTCTGCTGGTTTGGTCTTTGTCTTGCATGATAGAGACTTTCTCTGGTGTTCTGGTAATCTGGTTTTCTGCTCATGATTAAATTCCATTATTTGGCTGCTGGACTTCATAGACTGGTTTAATTTTCTTATCTTTTTTCTCTTGTTTCATATCTTCTTGTCCTTTTTGCTGTTCCTTTTTTTTTTCCTTTTCTTTTTGTGTGTAATTTCCTCAACTTTATCTTTCAACTCTTTATTAAAGAAGAAGTTCTGAGTTCATGGAGAGCTGTTCCGTATTCTGAGTTTACTGTAGGGCCACTTCTTTGTTGGGTAACCCCAAATGTCAGTTTCTCTACTTCCTCTCTCTTGGGTTCTTGCACACATTTCTCCAGAGAAAGGTTTGCCGGTCTCCTGCCTAGAGGGGTAAAGACCTGGCTGCTATGGTTTGAGGACCAAGTAGTTGATGGGAGTGGTAGAGCAGGAGGTGGAGCTCAGCCCGCAGGACACATGTGATTATGTAAACTCCATTTTGCTGGGTACCAATGTCCTCAACTGTGCCTGCTGTGCCCCAGCCTAGAGACTTTCATATTCATCCTCTTCAGGGACTCCAACTTCTACTGCAGTCAAGGAGAAACAGTCATCTAGGACCATGGAGATAGGGAGAAGACAGGGGGAAGGATTTGAGTCTGTGAGTCTATGGGTGATGATGCAGTATAATAGTGTCTGTTTTCAATTTTATATACTGTTGCCATAGAATTCAGCTTTCTCCATTCTTCTAACTTAGCTTGCTTTCTGGCTCCCAAAAGTTTATTGTTGTGCTCCCATCTTTTTACCTTCATGTCTTTTTTTTTAATATATTTTTTATAGATTTCAGAGAGGAAGGGAGAGGAAGAGAGAGAAAGATACATCAATGATGAGCGTAAAGAACCATTGATTGGCTGCCTCCTGCACGCCACACTGGGGAGTCTGCAACCCTGGCACGTGTCCTGACCAGGAATTGAAATGTGACTTTCTGGTTCATACATTGACATTCAACTACTGAGTAACATCAGCTGGGCTCTTTTTTGTTTAATATCAATATTGTAGTGTTAGGGATGGGAATAAATTCAGTTGGTGTGTTCTAGCCACCATCTTAACCCAGAAGACTTGAGGTGCTGTTTGCATTAGCCATGTGTCCCACCCCCTTTGGCATTCTACCAAAAACACATCTGCAGAGTTAATAGTCTTTTTGTAAAAGCTCATTCACTAGTAGCCAAAATGTTTTTGGAACATTTAAGTAGGTCATAAGATTAAACAATGAATACTTTTAACTACTGAGCACTCACATCTCTTTCAATGAATGGTTTAGGACACGGGTGAGCAACCCCTGGCATGCGTGCCAAATATGGCACGCCAGTAACTTTTGCTGGCACGCAAAACCCTCTTTTATAATCTTCCATTTACAATTTTTTTCTTAGTATCACCTTTTTTTTTTTCAGATAAATTCAGTGTAGGCGCATCTTAGATAAATAAATAAATTTACATAACAAGTTATCTTAAAGACCGTAGACATGGATTGACGAGAGAGGAGAAGAGCAATTTCTATGCCTCTGCCTTAATTCTCCCTGCCTTCCTAGATCCGACCAGTGTTTTGGTTTCATCCACATACGCTTGTGAATCTTTGTTCTCAGTGATGAATTTTGTTAAGTCTCGTGATAGGAGTAGCCTGAAGGATGAAAGTAGTAGCTCATGCATATCTCTGAAGGTCACGAAATATAAACCTGATGTAAAATCTCTGTCATCAGTGATGCAGCAGCAAAAGTCCCACTGATAACATCAAACGGAGTCATAAAGTTTTCTGTCGGACTATCAGTGTACATGTATACATTAAAAAATAAATGTATTTTCATCATCATATACTGTGTTTTTGTCGCTCGAATGAATTTTATTATTTCTTCAAGGTTCTTCACATACGTACACCTTAAGAGATATCAAGGAGGTGTAACATATTCTCAAAAAATTAGGGTTGGCACGCAGAAGAATTTTGAGTCAGAGATTTTGCTGGTTTTGGCACGCACTCACAAAAAGGTTGCCCACCCTGGGTTAGGAAATGGATTGCAGAAGCTTCCTCTTTCTCCTCCTTTGCATTTTCAGAATCACAAGTCAAAAGTGTTGGAGTTTAAAGAATGCACTGGGTTTGCAGAGGGAAGAAGAGAGGAAAAGAAGGAGAAGAATGACATTTTGCCTGAAGAGGGTATCGATAGGAAAGACTATCCCTCCACCCTTATAGGTTCAATAGCTGGGTCTATGATATACACTGGCAACAGGCAGATGAACAAGAGAAAAGGTAAACACATTTATTAATTTCTAATATTAGGAGCACTTAGAAAATATAGTACTCCCAAAAGCAGTGAAATTTGAGAATTTACATATCATCCCAATAGGGGAATGGGAAGGAGGATTAGGCCTCTCAGGTGAAAGTAAATGATTTTATTTATTTATTAGAGTTTAAAGTGGAAGAGTTGATCAGTGAAGCAGAGAAAAGGCTACTCCACAGACAGAGCAGCCGAGAGTAAATTATTCTGAAAAAAGATGAATGAGCCCTTAGAAAAATAGATGGAGATATGATGGTTTGCAACCAAGTGTACCAAGATGCAGTGTGTTCTGGACTTCTAGTCTCCTCCCCATTTGCATGTGTTTTTTTAAAAAATATATTTTATTGATTTGTTATAGAGAGGAAGGGAGAGGGATAGAGTGTCAGAAAAATCGATGAGAGAGGAACATCGATCAGCTGCCTCCTGCACACTCCCCACTGGGGATGTGACTGCAACCAAGGTACATGCCCTTGACCAGAATCGAACCCGGGACCCTTCAGTCTGCAGGCTGACGCTCTATCCACTGAGCCAAACCAGGTAGGGCCCCATTTGCATGTTGGAAACAAGATTGCGGCTACATCCATGTTCCAGCCAGCAGGAAACAGTAAAATGGGCACATGTGGTCTATTAAGGGAAGGACACTGCACTTAAAAAATAAATAAAAAAAATTATATATATATATTTCAGAGAGGAAGGGAGAGGGAGAGAGAAATAGAAACATCAATGACGAGAGAGAATCATTGGTCAGCTGCCTCCTGCACAACCCCTACTGGGGATCAAGCCCACAACCAGGGCATGTGCCCTTGATCAGAATCAGGCATGTGCCCTTCACTCTCAGGCCAATGTTCTATCCACTGAGCCAAACCAGCTAGGGCGACACTGCACTTTTAACGTCTGCTCACTTGGGGAGAACCTACTCATATAACCATAGCTAATGACAATAGAGGGAGAAACAGTCTGCAGACATTTGGGGTGGGGAGGCTAGCAATGTGAACCTGTGCCAATAACTTAATGTACATTCTTGATAGCCTATAATTAAGTCACTGCCCCTTTCTCCACAATCTGTTCTGTGAAGTTCTTTATCTGACCTTCAATTCTGAATGTTAGCTTTGCTGGATACAGTAATCTTGGTTGTAGGTTCTTGGCATTCATCACTTTAAATATTTCTTGCCACTTCCTTCTGGCCTGCAAAGTTTCTGTTGAGAAATCAACTGACAGTCCTATGGGCGCTCCATTGTAGGTAACTAACTGCTTTTCTCTTGCTGCTTTTAAGATTCTCTTTCTGTCTTTAAGCCTTGGCATTTTAATTATGATGAGTC
>NW_006293951.1:3152272-3163569 GCF_000327345.1 Myotis davidii
TGCCCCCTCAGCCGCCAGCCTGCTCCGCATGCACCTCTGCACCTTAGTATTTTACTCCCATACTGCGCCTTCTCCGAGTCCCGGTATGCTTTTCTCTTTCCTTCTAGTTGTAGAATTTCCACTCAGCCAGCCTTCCTGTGGTTCTGGGTGATGTCCGTTCCATCTTTTAGTTGTATTTTTGAAGTGGTTGTGCGAGCAGCAATCTCTGGTGTTTACCATGCCGCCATCTTGGTTTCTCTCAAAACCCTCATTTTGCAGAGAAGGAAATTGAGGGACCAAATAATTAAATAACTTTTCCTAAGGCACCCATCTGCAAGTGGTAGCACCAAGAGTGTTTGTCAGCCCCACAGCCTATGCTTTGTGAACACTCACATGAGGTTTGTTGAACAAAGAATTTTCCCTTTCTGTAGTCAACAGCTGAAATGCCGTTTATTGCCCTGTGTCATGCATTCACTTAATACTCTATTATCACTTTACATAAAATATTTAACACTTGTTGAAAACACTCAGACATTTGAAATTATCTTCCTTTTGGACTATTTCAAGTCATCACTGAAGCAATATTATAAAAATTATAAAACTGCTGCTACCTATCTTTTAATATCAGATGTTTTGGAGAGCAGGGTAACAAAGAACTAGCTCTGGGGAGTTGACCTCCCCAAACCAGTTTTAAATGCAATAGAGAAAATAAACCCTTGCTACTGGATAGAGAATCCGTATAGCCTCAGAGACCAACCCCAAAACACTGCTACCCAGAGGCTGAGCCACAAACTGACTCTTAGCTAAACACAAATTAGGCAGTCTGGGACACAAGTACGGCCTGCTTTAAAATCAGGACTGTGGTTTTTTTCTTTTTTCAGATGTTTTGGTGTTACATGTTTTTCTGATACTAACAGACACCCTCTAACCACATTTTTTTTCTTAATAGTCCCTGTTAAAGCTCAGTGAATGTTCTAAATTGATTAAGATGATTTTCAATCTTATCCAACAGATACTTTTTGTTGTTTCTTCTTTCACATAACTTTTCTTGTTCCTCATGGTAGATGGCATTTTCCACAACCAATTCCACATATATTTGTTTTTTATTACATATTTATGTACATGGGTATAAAAATTTAAAAATAAGAAAAGCTGAATACATATTATGGAGTATATTTTATTACTCATTTAGAAATATTTTTATTGATTTCAGAGAGAGAGAGGAAAGGGAGAAGGAGAGAGAGAACTATCAACGATGAGAGAGAACATTGATTGGCTGACTCCTGCAAGCCCCCCACTGGGGATCAAGCCCATAATCTGGGCATGTGCCCTGACTAGAAATTGAACCCCAACCTCTTGGTTCATGAGTCAACACTCAACCACTTAGCCACACCAGCCGGGGTTTATTACTCATTTTTAAAAGTTTGTAAGGTTTTTTTTAATTTTGGTGTTTCCCTCTTGAATTTAATGACAACAAGAAATATTTTAAATTATCTGTTTATTTTAATTATCTACTAACTATGCTGCCATAAAATGAAAGAAAAACTTACACTTATATATAAGTTAAAATAATAGAGCTAGCACTGTGCTGGTGTGGCTCAGTTGGTTGGGTGTTGCTGGTTTTGGGCACATCCGGGGTTGTGGGCTCGTCCCCCAATACCAGGGGTGTGCAGGAGGCAGCCAATTGGTGTTTCCCACTCCTCACATCTCTCTCCCCCCTCTTTCTTCTCCCTTCTTCTTGCTCCAAAAATAAATAAAAATAATAGACCTAAAATGTTAATCATCTACATTTAAAAATATATATATATATATATTTTTTTTTTTTCTCTCCTCAGAAAAAATCTTGAAACTCCATTCAGAGAGGAATATACAATGTTTCATTTCTAATGGCTCAGGTAAGATTGGTCTTTTTAAAAAATATATCTTTATAGATTTCAGAGAGGAAGGGAGAGGGAGTGGGAGAGAGAGATAGAAACATCAATGATGAAAGAGAATCATTAATTGGCTGCCTCCTGCACACCTCCTATTGGGGACTGAGCCCGCAACCTGAGCAAGTGCTGTGACCAGAATTGAACTCGGGATCTTCCAGTCCGCAGTCTAATGCTCTATCCACTGAGCCAAACCAGCTAGTGCTGGGGTCCAACCCCAGCAGGTCCAGGGGTCCCCAAAGGTGAGGACAGAGTCGGCGAAGAAGGAATGAATGGCACAGAGGCAGCGTTCAGTTCATCAGCATAGTTGGGTTCTCTCACCTGGTTCTATCCAGGATCTCCAGCCAGGTTCTGTCCATGTTCTCCAGCCAGGTTCGGTCACCAGGTTCTGTCCAGGTTCTGTTGCCATGTTCTCTCGCTAGGTTTTCCAGCCAGGTTCTGTCGCCAGGTTCTGTCCAGGTTCTCCTGCCAGGATCTCCAGCCAAGTTCTCCAACCAAGATCTGTCTAGGATCTCCAGCCAAGTTCTGTTGCCATGTTCTCTCGCTAGGTTCTCCAGTCAGGTTCTCTAGGTTCTCCAGCCAGGTTTGGTCGTCAGGTTCTCCTGCCAGGATCTCCAGCCAAGTTCTCCAACCAAGATCTGTCTAGGATCTCCAGCCAAGTTCTGTTGCCATGTTCTCTCGCTAGGTTCTCCAGTCAGGTTCTCTAGGTTCTCCAGCCAGGTTTGGTCGTCAGGTTCTGTTGCCAGGTTCTTCACCCAGGTTCTTCACCCAGGTTCTATCCAGGATCTTTTGCCATGTTCTCTTGCTAAGTTCTGTCTCTAGGTTCTGTGTACATTTTTTATTGTGGTAATATATCTATATGGAGAGCGGCTACAGCGTTCACACAGGATCAAGACTCAGACTGACTTGTGGCAAAGCCAAATACACGTCCCTCCCAAGAGAGCAAAGCCCTCCCAGCATAATTATAGCCAAAAGGCTATGGTTGTAAGCTTGACCTTATAGTCTGACCCTGCAGTCCTAGGTAGCTAAGGGATGTAGGCTGGATGGAAGTGGGGAGGCGGGATGCAGCAAGTGCTGCCAAAACAAGGTTTGATAGAGTTCAGAGAATGGCAACAACAGGAAAAAAGTAGATTTGAAATTCACAAGAACATTGTAAACATCTTGCCCTCGTTTTGCTTTGTGTGATCAGACTACAAAACAAAGCTTCTTCTTACAGGCTGGGTCACTGTTTCCTCATCCTCATCCCAACTGTATTCTCTTGTCTGTTTTCTTTAATCCTGTTATAGTAATAAGTTTAGTTAGTATAAGATAGTATAATCAAATTTCAGTTCTATTTGCTTGTAATTCAAGTGTTCAACCTCCATCACTGAAGAATTCCATAGTTTAGTATTGAGAATTCTTAGAACAGTAACTGCATTTAGAGAGTGTTCTGAGCTTTTGTCTCTAATGCCAGAAAATGAAATTAAATGCATCCAAATTGGAAAAGAAGTAAAACTGTATTCACAAATGACATGATTTTTAGATAGAAAAATCTTAAGAAATCCACTAAAAGCCTATTAGAACATATAATTAAGTTCAGCAACATTTCAGGATTCAAGATCGATGTACAAAAATCAACATTTCTGTACACTATTAATGAAAAATCTGACACTGCCAAGCTGGCTGTGTATAACGTGGGACCTCTGCAGGTACCTGAGAATTAGAGGTGAGGTCATTGCATGAGACACCCATCTCCCGACTTGCAGTGCTGAGTTCATGCCTGCAGAAGGCGGCCTCAAGAACAGCCCCAGACAGCTTCCCAGCTACCTGCAAGCGACGCCATGTGCATCGGTACCCTTAAGTTTAGGTTAAGCTCGGCCATATTAATTAATAGTAAGTGCCCTTTTACGTCTGTATTGGTACATCCAAATGAGGCGCCTTGGGTCACTTGTGTGTACGTTCCCAAGAAGTGGAACAAATCCTTCACTGCCCCTCCTCAGGTTCACCCCTGGCTGTGCTGGACGCGGTTTTATATATATATGACATAAAATTTACCATGGTAATTATTTTTAAGCATAAAATTCAGTGGCACTTACTACATTCACAGTGTTGTACAACTGATACTGGACACAATTGAGTCCAACGTATGAGCGTTCATTCCAATAATGCCAGCGGTAGGGGGAGAGCAGTTGGTCAAGCTGGAAATTCTGCTCTCACTCCCCTCGCCAGTTGGCTGATTATATGTATATGCGTGAGGGAGAAGATAAGTGCAGCAGCTGCAAGCTGCAAGTGTGTGTAGCAAGGAAAGGGGAGGGAAGTCCAGCCTTTAGGAGCTCCAAGTTCTGAAACAAGGTAGTTAATCTTGTATGATGTTACAAACAGCTCAGCCTGTTCCTGGGACCAGAGAATAGTCAGCATTCCTGAGGCAAACTCCCGGAGGGGTCAGGATAGGGCACAGCAACCAAATCAAAGCCTGTCCTGTCCTTCGTCTCTTCACAAAATGTATTTCTTTTCTGAGTAATGGACCCATCTAGGCATCTTATCTTTTTACAGCCTTGTTTCCTCCTCCAGTTTCCCAGGGTCTGTAAGAAAGCCTCTTATCTATAGTTAGTGAAGTGAATAATTATTAAACAACTGTGGCTCTACTCTTATTACATGCCCGTTCCCCCTATCACAACTATCACCACTGTCCCTTTGTAGGACTTTCTCATCATTCCAAATTGAAACTCTTCACCTATTAAACAATAGCCTCTGATACACCCCTCATTTTTTCTCCTGATAATCTCTATTATACTTTCTGTCTCTATGAATTTCCCTATTCTACATGCCTCATATTAGGGAAATCAGATATTTATCTTCTGTGTCTGATTTATTTAAATTATTTATTTTATTTAAATAAAACCATTTATTTAAATGGTTTTAAGTTTTATCCATGTTATAGCATGTGTCAGAATTTCATTCCTTTTAGAGGCGAAATAATATTCCATTGGGTATATACAACATTTTATTTAACCATTCATCTATTGATAGATACTTGGGTTGTTTCTATCTAATGTGGATAGTGCTTCTATGAACATTGGTGTACAAGTTTCTATTTGAGTCCTTGCTTTCAATCCTCTGGGGTGTATTCCTAGGAGTAGAATTGCTGGATCATGTGAGAATTCTATGTTTAGCATTTTGAGGAGCCTCCAAACTGTTTCCATAGCACTGCATCATGTTACATTCCCACCAGCAATGCACAAGGGTTTCAAGTTCTCCCCATCCTTATTTTGTGTTTTGTTCTCTATGATATGATAAGGTTATCCTAGTGGGTATGATGCGGTATCTCATTGTGACATAATTGTCTACATTTGAACTCTTGAGAGGCAAGGGAATTGAAATTCGGATTTAGCCTGGCCAGTGTTGCTCAGTGGTTGAGCATCAACCTATGAACCAGGAGGTCAGGGTTAGATTCCCAGGCAGGGCACATGCCTGAGTTTTGAGCCCGATCCCCAGTGTGAGGTATGCAGGAGGTAGCAGATCAATGATTCTCTTTCATCGTTATTATTTATCTCGCTCTCCCTCTTCCTTCCTCTCTCTGAAATCAATAAAAACATTTAAAAAATCAAAGTAAAATAAAAGCAATTTATTATTTTTTTAAAGGAAATATTTGTAATGATGTGGGCAGGGTGAAGGCAAACCAGGAAAGGATGGGGAAGCTTCTCAGGGTTAGCAAGAGACTGGAGAAGCCATAGCCCTTGGGCCTTAGAGGGCAAGGGGAGGAAATAGTTATTAGAACCCAAAGAATGTAGCTGGAGCTGGAAGAGGGCTGGCAGATAGGAATCATGGCCTCCAGAAAGAGACATAGTGACCAGCAGGTAGGGAGCCAGAGAAAGAAATACTTTAGACTTCCTCTCCTCGTGCTTTGAACTCTCTAGCAGTGCCCCCCCGTTGGCCAAATCCAATTGGAAATGACGTTAGGCACAATAAGGACCCTCCAAGATGCCCATGTTCTAATCCAGGGGTCCTCAAACTACGGCCCACGGGCCACATGCAAATACAAATATTGTATTTGTTCCCGTTTTGATTTTTTACTTCAAAATAAGATATGTGCAGTGTGCATAGGAATTTGTTCATAGTTTTTTTTATAAACTATAGTCCGGCCCTCCAACGGTCTGAGGGACAGTGAACTGGCCCCGTTTAAAAAGTTTGAGGACCCCTGTTCTAATCCCTAAAACTTGTGAATATGTTACTTTACAAAGCAAGAGACCTTACAGGTGTGAGGAAGAATCTTGAGACGGGGAATGCCCAGGTGGACCCACTGTAATCATAAAAGTCCTTGAGAGTGAAAGAGGGGCAGGCGTGTCAGAGAAAGGGAGAGAGAAAGAGAGGGGGGAAGGAGGAGACTGAAGATGCTCTGCTGCTGAATTTGAAGACAGAGGCCAGGGCCATAAGCCAAGGAATGCAGATGGCCTTTAGAAGCTAGAAAAGCCAAATAAACAGATGCAGCCAAGCCAACACACTGATCTTAGCCTAGTGCAACTCGTTTCAGAGTTCTAACAAGTGTGTGTTGTTTTAAGCCATTAAATTTGTGATACTTTGTTATAGCAGCATTACAAAACTAATCCAGAAACCAAGGGCAAACCGACTGACGTAGACCATAATGACCCAATCCCATAGACACAGAACGCGGTGGAAAGGGGCAGGGTGTTGACGCATGGGGCAAACAGAAACTACACAGCACATTTTCCACACTTTTTTTTTAAAGGTCAACAAGTAAACTTTAATGAATAATTTTGGTAAAAGTGTTTTTGCACAGATATGCAAGTCTAAAGCATATAAAAATGAACAAAAAGATTCTGTCTCTCCTTAAGTACTGCTTGGTACAGCTATGACTCAGTTTAACTTATCTATTTCAGAGCTTAAAAACCAAGAAACTAACACATTTTTGCAGTTAAACTTGAGACACCTACATTTATTGTCCTAACACTGGACACACTGTAATTTGTTACTCTTATTGATAGGTTTGCCTTTTAAAAGTTTTCCTAGGAAAAAAATATAAGAAAAAAGTAACTATATATATTAGTGTCATTCTTTGAACATTATTTAGGAATAACACAGTCTTAAATATAGCTCAAATATTAAAAACATTGACAAAATGCTGGAATGTTATTCTTATTTTCAGGATCTCTTTTTGAAAAATACATGAGTATTAAAAAAATACTTTTGTCCTGGCACTGGTAGGATGAACTACATCTATACTGTTCACAAATTCAACACACTATAGTGTCTGCTTTAAAAGAGATCAATACTAACAGGTAACATGAAAAAGAGAAGCGAATTTGTGGAGGTGCATTCATTCCAGTGTACTGTTAATTAACTGCAAAAAGTGCCCCAACACATTTTTTCATCACAGGTAGCTATATCAGTGTTTCTTAAGAGGGCCACTCCAAATACTGCAGAACATGTAGCATTCCTGGCTCATTCACTAAAAGCCAGCAGGTTTCACAGTCACTGAAACATACCCATAACATTTCCAACTGCCCCTTGATGAGAACCACTGAGTTAGATCCAAGATTAATGTCAATTAAAACTTCATAACTTTCACAGAAAGTAACTGCTTCAAAATCTTCAGTAACAATGACAGAAGAACATTTTGTTAAAAACACATTGTAATTAAATGTTATTTTGAAAAGATAAGCTGATTTCTTCAAATTTATGATGGTCTGAAAAGATCAGTTGCATAAAGTGCAATTCCTATTTATCCCCAAATGCACACATATATTTACAGGAAAATAACTGCTTATGTTCTGGCACATCTTACCCCACTTATCTTAGTATAAAAATATTTTTGTCTACTACAATAAGATAAAAAAAAACACATGTAGAGCTTCTTAATAAATTCCCTCACACTGATGTTTCTGAAAACTGTTGTTGTCTTTGCTCCAAAACTTGCTGATTTAATAGCTGTTGTTGTTTCTGTAAAAACTGCACCACTTCTGGGCTTCCTAATAATGACAATCTTTTTTCATTTAACACTTGCTCTAAAAGTGTTAGGTTTTGCAGGACGATCCCCCAAAGCTTCTGTTCTTTGTTTAACAATTGAGAAAATGCTATTGAAAGGACAGGCTGTGTCCCTGACCCCTCTTCCAAGAAAAAAACCACAGAATGTATCAGTTACTCAGCCCGCCCTTGAATCAGCCAATAGGAATGCAAGGGGAACTAACCTAAGGCCAAAAGTATGCTGACCACCCCCCTGTCTTTGTGTAACCAGACCCTAGCCGCACCCTGCCCTTGTGTCACTATCCCCCCAGCCCTCACCCAACCAACTGGAATCCGCCAAATCAGTGGTCCGAGTGTGCCACCACCCCCCGAACCCAAGCCCTATAAAATCTTTGTTCTTTTGAGACTCGGGGCTCTTCGCATGCTGCCGCTGCTTTGGTAGAGGTGGAGAGACCGGGCTTGACCTTGAATAAAGGCTCTTCGTTCTTGCATCGGACTTGGCTCCCTGGTGGTCTTTGGGGATCTTGAAATCTGGGCATAACACTATCTGCACTTCCCTCCAGTTTGACGTTCCCCGCACTGCCAGCTGTGGGGGCTCCACCGCAATTCAGGGCCTGGTCACTTTTCTTCTTTTTGTCCTTGTCCTTGTCCATCTTGTTGCAGTGTTTCTTGCACATCCACGGCTTGCGTTGCTTGGCCACCTGGCTTGTGGTTTCGCTGCAGCCCTCGTAAGTGCAGGTCTTGCACATGCTGCCCCCACCGCTGGCCCGCCTCTGGGCTCTCCTGCTGCCGCCCTCGCCCCCGGAGTGGGATGAGGACCCATCCCAACATCTTCATTTTAACTCAATTACCTCTTTAAAGACCCTATTTCCAAATACAGTTATATTCTGAAGTTATGAGGGTTAGGGCTTCAACATATGATTTTAGTGGAACACTATTCAGTCCATAACACTATGCCTTCTGGACAATCAAAAGTCATGTCTTTCTCATATGCAAAATACAGTCACCTTTATTCCAATGGCACTAGAGTCTTAACCCACTTCGGCCATCTGTCTACCTGAGCTCTGTCCCTCAGAGTAGATGCCCTCTGGTAGCACTTACATGACATTATATACCCATTCTGAGAAGTCCATCCTACTGGCTATCCCCCTAGCCTCTGTTCTCAATCTTCTAATTCTCTTATCAAGTCTCTGCATAACTAGTGAACCATTAGTCACAATCTATGAATCAGTTTAGATACATATCTCAAGTTACCTCTTTTTTTATATGAAGTGCACAATCAAATATATCTTCCAGATTTCTCAACCATTCTCAGAATCACCCCCAAGTGGGGCTAACCAGCAGTGGCCTTCATTTTTCGCTCAGGGTCAGGTTAGCATTTTTTTCTACTCTAGGCATAGAAAACTCCATGTAAAGCCTTGTAAGATGAAGAGAAGGCAGCAAAGTAGTACATGCATTTACTAAAAAGTTCTGACTCATGTGGGCAATTTAATTGCAACTCCTAAACCTACATGGACCCAGTGTTTTAATTTTTTATATATTTTTATTGATTTCAGAGATGGAGAGAGAGATAGATACATCAACGATGACAGAAAATTATTGATTGGTTGCCTCCTACACTCCCCTGACTGAAGATGGAGCCCACAATGTGGGCACGTACGCTGACTGGGAATTGAACCATGACCACCTGGTTCATAGTCAATGCTCAACCACTGAGCCACACCAGCTGGATGACACAGTGGTTTATATAATACTAGCGGCCTGGTACATGAAATTCATGCACTCGGGAAAGGGGGCGGGGATCCTCAGCCTGGTCTGCACCCTTTCACAGTCCAGGAGCCTTGGGGGATGTCCTGATCACTTGATCAGGGCCAGGCCCTGGGTTGGGACAAGGAACTGGGGATGGGTGGTGATGACCAACCTCCCACGGCACCCAGGCGGGGGGCTGTGACCTCTCGCTGGCTACCTGGGAGAGGGAGTAATGGGAACGGAGGTGCTGTGGGAATTCGGGGTGTCTGCCGAGCTCACTCTCACTCCCCCTACTACCCTCCCCCAGAACACCAGGGTTTGCGCACTGGGGAAGCCCCCACGCTCAGGTGCTGGGCGCCCATGAGGAGCACACCCCACATCCACATGGCTTCTTCCTGGTGAGCCGGACTGCAGCCACTGGGACCACAGGAGCCAGTTGGGCTCCATGTGGATTCGCACAGGAGCTGGTCTATGAGGCCGGCCAGGAGAGACCGTACTGCCCTCCAGGCTTTCATGCACTGCCGCTAGGTAGCCCAGAGGCCCATGCTGCACCCTGGCCCACGGCATCCAGCTTAGTTCATCGCATCTCTGTGTGGGGATTCAGGCACTGTGACTCAGTCTGGGGGGGGGCGGGAAGGGGGGGGTGCGTGGCAGCCCAGGTGCCCAGGTGCTGCCCAGGGCCCAGAGGTCAGCTGGGACCTCCCTTTCAGGCCAGGCGCTCACACTTTAATCATCAGCCAGGCCTAGGGACCGCACCCATGCACGAATTCCATGTACCGGGCCTTTAGTATTAAATAACGCTAAAAGATATTTAGCTTTTCCCAAGTTACAATCAGACTGGTAAGTGCCTGACTTGTCTCTGGGAAAACATACCTGTGGGCATCCTGTGGCAGGGTCCTTTGCAGCTCCATGTCTGTGAACTAGTTTACTTCTAGAAACTGCATAAGAGGCTATGAATTCCCACTTCAGTGACTTATGTTAGGTTTCTGCCCACCAGACCTGGAATCCTTGTCTGAATATGTCAAGAAACAGCTCAGTAGGTTTCCCTTGTATTTAATTTCTAAGGTCTTGTTACAAATTCTACATTGTTACATATTTCTACAGGTTACACATTCTGATTACTACCTCATCCCTGTGGGCTATTCTGGTAATTGTATTCACCTGTCACTGAGGTCTAAGGATTGCCATGCCTCTTCCACTTCTGGACCCCTTTATTCCATTTTGAGACAAGAGAACTCAATTTCTTAGCAACATCCTTCACTGTCATCCTTAGCCAACAAAGGACAGTCAGCAGAGTGTTAAAAGGATGCTGGTGTTGAAAGGATAGAACAGAACTGATAGCTGTGACCCTAACCAGAGGACAGAACGAAACTGATAGTGAAAGGACAGAACGGAACTGATAGCTGTGTCC
Source organism: Myotis davidii (assembly GCF_000327345.1). Lineage (NCBI taxonomy): Eukaryota > Metazoa > Chordata > Mammalia > Chiroptera > Vespertilionidae > Myotis > Myotis davidii. The sequence goes on from NW_006293951.1 coordinate 3,163,301, forward strand.
CTAACTCCTCTCCCAGGAAAGCCACAGAATGTATCAGTTACTCAGCCTGCCCTCATCTCAGCCAACGGGAAAGCAAGGGAAACTAGCCCAAGGCCAAAAGTATGCTAGCCACCCCCCCAACCCCCCCACCCCCCGTCTTTGTGTAACCAGACCTTAGCTGCACCCTGCCCTTGTGTCACTAGCCCCCGCCCCCCGCCCCTCACTCAACCAACCGGAATCGGCCAAATCAGTGGTCAGAGTGTGCCCACACCCCCGACCCCAAGCCCTAT
>NW_006293951.1:3164134-3178921 GCF_000327345.1 Myotis davidii
CCGTTATAATGGAACACAGAGAGTAACCTAGACAGAATTAAACTCAACAGAACTAGATTAACAAACACCCTAACCTTTGGAATAAAATGGATAGGATTAAAATCAACTGGTATAAATACAGATGTAACAGGAGAATAAAGTCAGAACCTGGCTGGAGAGCCTGGCTAGGCTGCTGATCAACTGAATGCTGCCTCTGTGTCCTTCCTTCTTCGCCAACTCCCTCCACACCTTTGGGAACCCCTGGACCTGTTGGGGCTAGACCCCAACAGAAAAGGGAACATGCACACGGGGAGAACACCATGTTAACAAGAAGGTAGAAATCAGGCCTACATTTCTACAAGCCAAGGGACACCAAGGACTGCCAAAAACCAACCAGAAGCTTAGGTGAGAGGCATGGAAGAGATTTTTTCTCACAGTCATCGGAAGGAACACACCCTGCCAATATCTTGATCTTGGACTTCTAGCCTCCAGAAATGTAAGGTAATAAATTCTGTTGTTTACGGCACCCAGTCTGTGGTACTCTGTTACAACAGCTTGAGCAAACTAAGACATTTATGTTGGATCTAACTCTCATTGAGGGACTAGAAAAAATGAAGGATGGTGGAGGGGACTCAGAATTGTCGTGATCTATAGCACAAGGTATAGTCATTAAAAGAATTTTATGTGGGGAAGACTGTTTTTTTGTTTGTTTGTTTTTTCAAACAGCCCTCGGTCAAAGAAAAAAGGTTTGGGGATGGGGGTCGGTGGTTATTTAGGATTTCGAAGTTCTTGACCTTATTTGTGTCTGCCAAAATGAGCCTTATCCTATCTCAGGGTCTACCTCTTGCTCACAAGTACTTTTGCTTTCACAAAAGAGATCCTGAAAGGACTGAGTATCAGTTTTGTTAGAACTCTGGAATCATTAAATTTAACCCCGGTGCTTGATGTTTAGCTCTATTGGCTCTGCAGCTTCAAAGCTGCCATGGAGGTTGTCTGATATTTCACTAAATTTCTGAATCAAGCATGCAACTTACCCTTTGGGATACCAGAAATCACCATCGGGCCCCCAAATCTTTATCATGTACATGGTCAGCACAGCAACAAAATGCCATAGTAATCTGATCCCTCAATGCCTTCAACCTGGGCACCACCTGAGGCTCCTACTTATATTTGAGTGATCATGAAGCCACAATATGCTGTGGATTACCAGTGCTCACTGTCCTCCAAGAAGGGGATTAGCACTGCTCCTCAAATGTTAGCAACTTAATTCCAGAATCTCATTTTCAAGAAGCTTCCTGAGACCACGTCTGGTACTAGATATTATCTCAATCCAGGTCTAGTAGGAAACATTGCACATTTAAATAGAGACATTAAAAAGTTTAAGAAAAATATAGGTCAATTGACCTTCCACAAGGGTGGTAAGACAATTCAGTGGGGGAATGAATAGTAGGGGGACCATTAGATAGATATGCCAAGAAAAAAAAAGATGTTGGACCCCCTACTTGATCCTTCCTCCTCTCAACATTCCATTTTCTTTACTTAAAAATGGACTCTACAGGGGAAGTTGGGAGTGCTGGGGATAAGAAATCAACCAAAGGACTTGTATGCACGCATATAAGTATAACCAATGGACATAGACAGTGGGGAGGGTGAGAGCTTGTGCTGGGGGGTAGGAGTGGGCAGGGAGAGGTTAATGAGGGGGAAAAGGAGATATATGTAATACTTTCAACAGTGAAGAATTTTAAAAAATCAATAGAAAAATATCCTCGGGTGAGAATTTAAAATAATAAAATAAAATAAGAATATATGGACTCAAAATGTAGCAAAGACCTAAACTCTTAGAAGTAAACTTAAATGTAAATCTTCAGGACCTTGAGGTAGGCAATGATTTTTTTAGATATGAAGAATACTTAGTATTGAAAAATTCTTTGACTTGCCCTGACCGGGTGTTCAGTGGTTAGAGCACCAACCTACAGACCAAAGGGTCTCGGGTTCGATTCCCAGCTAAAGGTATGTACCTTGGTTGCACAGTTGATCCCTGGCCTGGTTGGGCATGAGTGGGAGGTAACCAACTGATGTGTCTTGTGGACGAAAGGGGCCACATGCTAACCTGACAAACTCAGGGGAGGCCTGCATGGCAGTCTTGCCAACTCAGAGACCTAAAATAACCACAAAAGATGGTCTGAAAATTAAATATTTAACTACAAACAGGTTATAGTGGGTAGTCACGTCCCAGGCCAGTATTTTCCAGGACAAAGATCAACTTAGATCTTTACTGAGCCCATTTGTCTTTTTGCTTCTAAGATAACATATCTGTGAGATGTCTGGGTAACTTGTAACTTCCCTTTCTTTCCAGACCCCTCAGGGCACAACAAATGGCACCAGGCCATTCCCTCATTGTTACTGTTATCAGTTAATCATCAACTGTTAATTATGTTAAACTACCCTGTATGCATCCGTGTAAAAGAAGCATATGTCTATCATTTCACTTTTTATCCTATCCCAGAGGTTTCCCCGCTTTGCTTTATCCCACCTCCTTAATCTATCACCAATGACTTTCATGTAACCCACTTATGTATTTTCCTTTTGATGGTAAATTTATAAAAACAAGGTATGGCTCAAAGAAACTCAGAAAAATTCTCTACAGATTTCAATGGTTTTTACGTTAATAGTCTCTCACATCTATGTTTCTCTCTCTCCCCACTCTCCCTCCCTTCCACTCTCTAAAAATCAATGGAAAAGATATCCTCTGGTGAGGATTAAAAAACAAACAAGCAACTTTTAGACTTACCACAAAGTTGCAAAAATAGTAGAGTTCCCATATATCTTTTACCCAGCTTCCTCTAATGTTCATATTTTACATACTATAGCATAATGATCAAATCCTGGGAATTAACACTGATACAATACTTTAATCTACTCTAAGCCCATATTCTAATATCACCCATTTTCCTTTCTTTGGTCCAAGATCCAATCAGGATCCCACATTTTATTTAGCTGTTCAGGTCCTCCTCCTCCCCTACCCCCTCTTCCTCTCCCTCCTCCTCCTCCTCTTTCTCTTCCTCCTCCTTCTCCTCCTCCTTCGCTATTACTTTTTTCTTTTAATATGCCATGAGATATCTTGCTTGTATATTTTCCAAGTGCTTTCCAGACACATCTCCCAATCCTTCCAAAAGGTTTTATCAGTCTTTCCAATTCAATAAAGATGCTGGATTACAGTCCTGCCCAGCTTCTTTTTTAAAAAACAATATAATCCTAATGACTTTAATGGTCATACATTCTTACCTAATAAAGAAAAACATTTACAAATATCAGAAATCCACTTTGGAAACATTCGCATTAATTTTGCACTGAATCAGCATTTTGTGGTTTTTTTTAAAAAGGTAGTTGTTTGAACTCACGACTTATTGACACATTTCTGCTGAGGGAACGAAGGGAGGGAGGGAGGGTACATGCTGCATTTCTCCAGAGCCCCATAGTGCTCATTTCACAAAGGGATACGTCAAAAGCAAACACGCAACGTGAATTTAAAACTTTTACTGCAACATAACAAGGAGGTAAATAGTAATTAGACCTATCAATTTTCCCCAAAACAATCTCCCCAAAGAGTAAATAGGCAAATAACTCTGCCTATACTTACACAGCTTCTCAAATCACATCAGAAGGGTCTCATGTTCAGTGATCAAGAGATTTTAGAAGAGCAGTAATTACTTTCATTTTAAGAAAAGGTTCCCCTTCCCCTCTCTCCCACACCAAGTATTCAACATGAAAGAGTGGGCTTTCTGGGCATTAACTTTATATTGATTTGAAGCAGCAACAATAACCATCAGTGATTTGGCATTTCTGTTTATAGTTGTTCCAACTTTATTTTTTCTTCAGTTGCATAAAGCCATATCCAGTGTTGCTTTGAAATAAAGACTGAAGATTCTAGGTAGCAAAGATTCTTCCTGAAACCAATGTTAAGTCAAAAAAATATATAAAATAGGGTATTACACTAAATGTCTGGATCTAGTACACTGAAGAAAGGGAAGCCTGGGAAGTCACCTCCTGTTCTATACAAGAGATAAAGACCTGCCAAAGCTGATTTGTGGCTGTATGGTATATTACACACTGGGAGGATTTGCAGCAAATGCTAAGTGAAGGAGGCATGCACTGTATTTATCCCTGCCTTATGTCCTAGATGCCTCCCTCCCCACCCCCAACCATCTACACTTTATACCACGTATTGCGGATATGAGCTGCTCATCCCAGTGAACAAAGTCAGTGTAATGTGTTGGGCGGGCTCTGATCGTTTTCTCAACTTAAGCCGTGGGTTGTCAATGAATTCACAGGGAAGAGTTAACTGAGCAAAACATTTATTCACTTTCCAAGGGAGGAAAGGTGCTGAGAGGGCTAATGATCCTCCCTCTGTGAGGGACTGAGGGTTTTTTGTTTTAAGTGTTTTTGTTTTGTTTTTTAAAAATATATTTTATTGATTTTTTACAGAGAGGAAGGGAGAGGGATAGAGAGTCAGAAACATCGATGAGAGAGGAACATTGATCAGTTGCCTCCTGCACACCCCCCACTGGGGATATGCCCGCAACCAAGGTACATGCCCTTGACTGGAATTGAACCCGGGACCCTTTGGTCTGCAGGCCAACGATCTATCCACTGAGCCAAACCAGTCAGTGCTTAAGTGTTTTTAAATTGATTTCAGAAAGGAAGGGAGAGGGTGAGATAGGAACATCAATGATGGGAGAGAATCATTGATTGGCTGTCTCCTGCACGCCCCCGACTGGGGATCATGGGTCCATGCTCAACCACTGAGTTATACCAGGGCCAAGTTAGATTTATTTTTATTTGACATTGACATCTTATAACATAAACAAGTAGATGGAATGGAAGGGTTTTTATGATAGTGGTATCATTCAATTATTTGAACTCTTTCTGAGGTACATGCCAAAAACTACATAGTTATTAATCATCAAATGGTGGTTTTTAAAAATATATATATTTTATTGATTTTCTACAGAGAGGAAGGGAGAGGGACAGAGAGCTAGAAACATCGATGAGAGAGAAACATCGATCAGCTGCCTCCTGCACACTCCCCACTGGAGATGTGCCCACAACCAAGGTACATGCCCTTGACCAGAATCGAACCTGGGATCCTTGAGTCTGCAGGCTGACACTCTATCCACTGCGCCAAACCAGCCAAGGCCAAATGCTGGTTTTTAGTGCAATTTGACTGTCAACCTCTTTGACTCCTCCTTCAATTTTGTTGAAAGCAAAGAATTTGGAAACATCTAGCTTACAAAGGATGTGTTACTCCATCATTTGAGTCATTCAGTTCCTTGATAGCTGTTTCCAAGTGTCTCCTTCCCCTGCCCTGGAGCCTTCCTGTCCCTCTAGCAATGCCCCACAGCATGTTCTGTCAGTGGGAGGAGAGTGGGCTTAAAGGGGAGCTGGAAAGGTAGGACCTGTAAAGCACTGAGAACCAGCATCATGCCTAGACTCCAGCCAAGTTCTCCGGCAGATCTAGCTTAAGAAAAAGTCTTTACAGCCCTGGCTGGTGTGGCTCAGTTGGTTGGGGTCGTTCCATACATGGAAAGGCTGCTGGTTCAATTCCTGGTCAGGGCCCATGCCCAGGTTGCAGGCCTGATCCCTGGTAGGGGGCGTGCAGGAGGCAGCCTATTGATTTTTTTGCTGTTACATCAATGTTTTTCATTCTCCTTTCCTCTTTCTCTAAAAATCAATAACAATTTTTTTAAAAGTCTACTGATATCCACTTAAAAAGAGAGAGAGAAGAGAGAGACAGACAGACAGAAAAGAAAAAGCACATACAGAAGTTGAGGATCTGGAAATTCATTTTCTTCAAACTAGTCTCCTTTCTCTATCTTCACCAAAGCAGCCATTTTGCTCTTGCCCCTGCTAGTGTTTACAGAGCCTCCTGCTTCAGGTGGACCAATAATATGAATCACGAAAAGGGGGCAGACTTCAAGCTAAGCTCAGGAATGGAGACAGGGGTACACCTTACCTTACAGAAAGAAGGTGATGCACACCCAAGTCACAGCAGATGACAAAAAAGAAACAAAAACCCACACAGAAAATCCCTCAGTTTTCTTTTCTTTTCTTTTTTTTAAAATAGCTATAGCTATAATATTACTGGAGTGGAAGAAATAAACCTAATTAAAAGTGAAGGGGGGCCAGCTGGTATGGTTCAGTGTCTGAGGGTCGACCTATGAACCAGGAGGTCACGGTGGCTTCCCAGTTAAGGCACATGCCTGGGTTTCAGGCTCAATCCTCAGTAGGGTGTGTGAAGGAGACAGCAGATCATTGATGTTTCTATCCCTCTCTTCCTCTCTGAAATCAATAAAAATGTATTAAAATAATAAGAAAATAATTTTTTAAAAAAAGTGAAGGGGGAATCCCAGGACCTAGGCTTTCCTCTCAACTACCTTTATAATTATTCATCCTTTGGCAAAAGCCAAAGGAGTCTCAGAAATGCTCCCTGGAATATGAAGGCAGCTGGGCACTGAGTATCACATGGTCTGAAACAATCGTTCAACCTGTGGGTCGCGACCCCTTCCGGGGTCGAACGATCCTTTCACAGGGGTCGCCTAAGACCATCGGAAAACACAAATATAATTACATATTGTTTTTGTGATTAATCACTATGCTTTAATTATGTTCAATCTGTAACAATGAAAATATATCCTGCATATCAGATATTTACATTACGATTCATAACAGTAGCAAAATTACAGATATGAAGTAGCAACGAAAATAATTTTATGGTTGGGGGGTCACCACAACATGAGGAACTGTATTAAAAGGTCTTGGCATTAGGAAGGTTGAGAACCACTGGTCTAAGATGTTAGGGAAACAGTCATTCCCACAACAAGTGTTGAACAGGAAAGAAGTAAAACTAGAAGATACTGACGATGAAGATAATCAGGGTCTTGTGGAAATAAGCAAAGACTACCCAAGTGAGAACAAGTAAAGACGATGCTATTTATTAGGAACTCACCATAGCAGAGTCAGCCACCATCACTTGTGTATTGGGAAACTTTAATAGTGGGAAAGCTTTAATAGTGGAACAAAGAAAAGGGTTTTGGGTGTGCTCTCATTGGAGGTAGTTGGGGTGGGGAAGCTTCAGGTGGACTAACTGATGGGGGAAGGGCACATAATAGAAATAGAATCACAGCTGTTTTATAACTATTGGCATAGAAAAGAGATTTTTCTTACAGACCCTGGGAAACTGGAGGATGTGTTGCAAAAAGAACAAACAGGGCCTAAACATAAGGCATCCTTGAAGCCCAGATGAGCCTGTCACTCAAAAGATACAAAGTGTATCTTCTGACTGGCATGGCTCAGTGGTTGAGCACTGACCCAGGAACCAAGATGTCCCAGGTTCGATTCCTGGTCAGGCACATGCCCTGGTTTTGGGCTTGATCCCCCGGTGTGGGACTTGATCCTCAGTGAGGGGCGTGCGATTGATGTGTCCCTGTCATCCATATTTCTATCTCTTTATCCCTCTTCCGTCCCCTCTCTCTAAAATCAATAAGCATGTCCTCAGGTGAAGATTTGTAAAATGTCTCCTTTTCTCTACTGACCATCATGAACTGTGTTAGAATTTTTCCAATATCCTCCTACCTCAGAGTGAATGTTCATTCATTTCATTCATTCGCTCTACCACCCTGTAGGTTCCCTTTATAAGAGTGTGACTAATTTGCCCTCTAGGAAACCCAAATGTGGGCTCCAATGTTCCCTGCACCCCTTCCCCAGGAGCTTAGGAAGAGTCATATAAACAGACTTCTAGTGTACCTTTGTGATGCCCAACAGCCAATCAGGAGTGAGTATGCAAATTAACCCAACAAAGCTGGTGGGCTAATTTGCATACGCAGGCGCAATGGTGACGACACAGGCATTCCGCACAGCCCCAGCTGCTTGGGCCTCTAGGTAGAGTGGGAAGGCAGAAAGGCGGCTCTGTCCCGGAGTGAAGGTGGTTCCGGCAGCCAGGGGAAGGCCCATTCTTGCACGAATCTTCATGCATCGGGCTACTAGTCTGAATAATAAAAAGCACCACAAAGATTCAACCTCTTCTCTACTTATTTGACTCTGGTAGCAATGGGCAATAGGATGCTTTCGTGTCTGGTTTCATAGCTAGAAGTGGAATATCCTATGTGACTGGTGATGGGTTCATATTTGTCCTTTTCTACTTGGTCTTAAGTTGGAGGTATGGGCAAAAATAAGGAAGTCTATCAGGTAATAATCAAGTCCTAGACATTTGGAGCCAATTGTTACAGGGTTGTTTGGCTTCCCAGAATGTTTTCTAGAGATACCAATCTGACTTCCTACAAATATAACTCCTACAAACATGATATCCTGGCTGGTTGCTGTAGAATGTGGGTCAGAGTTCTGTTTTTATGCGTAGTCTGGTTATTTTCAGCTTGTATATTTAATCTCTCAGTCTAGATACTCTAGCCATTTTTGATGTGACATCAAAGGATGACTGTAAAATTTTTTCTGGTTCTTGAAGCTCACATGGAGTTGATGTAACAATCCAGCTCTCTGGTTCCAAAGTTGTAGAGAACATCCACAAATATTTATGTGATAGAATTTTTTCCATATTAATGATGTTTATTTATTATTTTCCCATTAATTAACTTTAAATTTTGTATTTACTCCCAGGATCTCTGTTTAAATACAAAGTGTAGATATGGCTTGAGGGATTATTTTGTTATTATTGTTTTTATTTGGGGAGGGAGTTTTTTGTTTTTGCTTTTTTTGTTAGTTAATTTGGTAAATGTGAGTTTATACAAGTGGTATGTGTGTATATGCAGTGAAGAATAAATTGGAAAATATTCCCCTTGATTGTTCTCTTTTCTCCCTCCCAAAAACAAAATTTACATTTGTTGTGTCTTTGCCTAACTATGCAGAGAATTATTGAAAAGTAAGTGTCTTGTGTTTTAAATATGAAGACATTCAAGAGTTGGGTGTTTTTTGCAACTTAACTTTATGTGTTTTTTTTTAAATTCTTTATTATTGAAAGTTTTACATATTTCTCCTTTTTCCCCCATTGACCTCTCCCCACCCACCCCCACCTCCCAGCACATGCCCCCACACCCCCTATTGTCTATGTCCATTAGTCATGCTCATATGCATGGATACAAGTCCTTTGGTTGATCTCTTACCCACTCCCCTGTCTTCCCTCTGAGGTTCAAAAGTTGGTTTTAATTTGCTATATTAACTTTTATATTTGAAAAAACATTTTTCTTTAAGGTGTCATGCTACCAGCTTTAGTCCCGTTGCCTTTTATTTAGTTACCCAATCTGACATGGAAGAATTTCTTTCACTCTTTTTCTTCCTACTTTTCTTTTTTAAAAAATAATTTTACCATTTTATATTTATTTATTTTAAATCCTCACCTGAGGATATTTTTCCATTGATTTTTAGAGGGAGTAGAAGGGAGAGGGAGAGACACACACACACAGAGAGAGAGAGAAACATTGATGTGAGAGAGACACATTGATTGGTTGTCTCCCACATGTACCCTGACCAGGGCTGGGAACATGCAACCAAGGTACGTGCTCTTGACCAGAATGTGCCCTTGATTGGAATTGAACCTGGGACCCTTTAGTCCGCAGGCCTATGCTCTATCCGCTGAGCCAAACCAGCTAGGGCTCTTCCTACTTTTCAGCCTATTCACTTCCCTCTTCCAATTGTTCTCAAACAGCTTGGTTTCCCTTTGGTAATATGCTTCCTGTTCTCCCATCCAGGGAAGAGATTAGCATAAAGAGCCAGTTAGCAAATATTTTAGTTGTAGAAGGCCCTCAAGTCTCTGTTGCAACTACTCAGCTCTGCCCTTATATTTTTGCAGAAGACCAAAGAAAAACAAGCGATGCTTTAAAGAAATGGAGGGACACTGTTTAATTACGCCAGCGGACTCAGGGAATAACTTTCCAAATCTGAGTACCGAAACATGCAGGGGACTTCTTTTTATTCTCCCCGTGGTCTTTGTCCCGCAAATATGGATTATGCTTCTGGTTTTTTTTGCAGGCCTTGCAGGAAGGCCCTCAGGTGTTGGGGGTCTCCAGGCCCTCTCTGATGGTTTGGCCTGGCGCCAGCGTTAATAACCCTCCCTCCAGGGCAGTGCACTGTTCACAGTTTTATGGCCTCTGTAACAGGTTCTGCAAGACCAGTTTCTGGAAAGGAGGTAATGACTTAATTACAGGTTAACAAGAATGTGCACTGATCTTGCTGGCATGGATTCCAATTGCTAGCCCCCAAAATATCAGGGTTACTTTAGATTTAGCCCTTTTTAGCCTTCTCAGTATTATGAAAAAGCCATGGATAATACATGAATGAATGAGTGTGACAGCATCCCAATAAAACTTTATCTACTAGTATGGACATCGAGATTGTCTTATAATTTCATGTGTCACAAAGTATTATTCCATTTTTAATTTTTCCAACTATTAAAAAATATAAAAACTGCCCTGGCCAGCTTGGCTCAGTGGATAGAGCGTTGGCCTGTGGACTGAGGGGTCGTGGGTTTGAGTCTGGTCAAGAGCATGTGCCTTGGTTGTGGGCTTGATCCCCAGTAGCGGGTGTGCAGGAGGCAGCCGATCAATGATTCTCTCTCATTGATATTTCTATCTCTCTCTTCCTCTCCCTTCCTCTCTGAAATCAATGGAAATGTATTTTTAAAAATATATAAAAACTATTATTAGCTATGGGTTGTACAAAAATAGGTTGTACAGATTTGGTCACAGGCTATAGTTTGCTAATCACTGATATAGATTAAGAAAGAAATCAGGTAAGAAGAGTGCTGAGACCCCTCTGTGCAGGAATTGTTCACTCTCCCTAGGTGATAATTGAGAGTATCTGCATTAATATCGCTTAACTCTTGGGCTGGAAAACCATAATATTTGCCTCAGGAAATTTTTTTCCAGAAAGATAAGATGAGAAATCAATAGATAAGTTCTCTATTCATTTGGGGAAATTTTTGCAAACCAACGTTATCTAGGTAAACGATTTGGCCATAGAACTCTTCTATTAGGACAATAGATCACCAACCTTGACAGAAACTTACTTCTCAAGTAACCATTTGCTGATCATGACTCACTTCCAGATCCTCCTCTCACTGTGTCCACAAATCCTATGTCACAAACTATGCCCAATCCCAGGCAATTTCCTTTCTCGACAGGCCCATCTAAGCCACTTGAACTCAGACCCCAACACCCTCTATCTCTCTCCCTCTGACTTCAGTCTTCTGAAACATTACCAAGACTCTATCAAAATGGTATTCTTGCTCACTGCAGTAAAATATAAATTAAAAAGATAATAAACAAAGCTTTGCCAGGTTAACAGGTGTCTCTAGAAGTCTTTTGGAAGAGTTGACGGTTGACACAAAAAGCAACAGTTCTATCCTCAGTTTCTGGTTTTGCATTTCCTTTACTGTTTTTTTGGATTTCAAGATGGGCTAGCTTACATGCACTTACTAAGTAAGAATATGTCAACCTTATCTTGTGTCTTAACTGTTCTTACTAGCATATGCAAAGTTGTCTCTTTTTCAGCAAGGTTAACAATTTAAGTATCCTTTTTAAAAAGCAGCCTTTATAAAAATATAATTAACATATCATGCAGTTTACCTATTTACATTGTACAATCCAATGGTTTTTGGAATATTATATTATTCATTTTTTACAATGTAGTTAAAATATATATAATATATGCCCTAGCCAGTTTGGCTCAGTGGCTAGACTAGACCATTGGCCTGTGGACTGAAGTGTCCTGGGTTTGATTCTGGTCAAGGGCACATGCCCGGGTTGTGTGCTTGATCCCCAGTAGGGGTCAGCTAATCAATAATTCTCATCATTGATGTTTCTATCTCTCTCTCCCTCTCCCTTCCTCACTGAAATCAATAATAAAATATATAGAGACCAAACCGGTTTGGCTCAGTGGATAGAGCGTCGGCCTGCGGACTGAAAGGTCCCAGGTTCGATTCCGGTCAAGGGCATGTACCTGTGTTGTGGGCACATCCCCAGTGGGAGATGTGCAGGAGGCAGCTGATCGATGTTTCTCTCTCATTGATGTTTCTAGCTCTCTATCTCTCTCCCTTCTTCTCTGTAAAAAGTCAATAAAATGTATTTTAAAAAATAAAATAAATAAAATAAAATAAAATATATAGAGATATATTATAAAGATGCCATTTTAACCATTTTTAAGTATACACTTCAGTGGCATTAATTGAAATTAATGTTATAGCACCATTACCACTATCTACTTCCATAACTTCTTTATTACCTCAAACAGAAACTCTTTTTTAAATGTGATATTTATTGATTTTTTTAGAGAGTGGGGAAGGGAGAGAGAAAGAGAAAAAAAACAAACATCCATGTGAGAGAGAAACATCGATCAGTTGTCTCCCACATGCACCTGACAGGATGGAACCCGAAACCTGGGTATGTGCCCTGACTGGGAATCAAACCTGTGACCTTTTGGTGCAAGGGAGGACATTCAACCAACTGAGTCATACCCACCAGAGCTCAAACAGAAACTCTTTCGTTTCTATGAATTTGCCCACTCTAGATATTTTATGTAAGTGGAATTATATAATATTTATCTTTTTGTGCCTGGCTTATTTCAATTAGCATAATGTTTTCAAGGCTCATCCATGTTGTAGCATGTATCAGAACTTCATTTCTTTTATGGCTGAAATATATATATATAAAATCAGATTTTGTTTCTTCATTTATCTGTTTTTCCATTTTGGCTAATGTGAATAATGCTGCAATGAGTATTGGAGAGTGGGGAAGGGGAAGAGAAAGAGAGAAATATCTGGTTTCAGTTCCTTTGGGTTTATGCTTATTAAATTCTTTTAAAATTTATTTCGGAACAGAAGGGAGAGGGAGAGAGAGATAGAAACATCAATGATGAGAGAAAAATCATTGATTAGCTGCCTCCTGCACGCCTCCCATTGGGGATCAAGCCTGCGACCGGGCATGTGCCATTGACCTGAATCAAACCCAGGACCCTTCAGTCTGCAGGCCGACACTCTATCCACTAAGCCAAACCAGCCAGGGCTGGGTTTATGCTTATTAATGGAATTGTTGAGTCACATGGTAATTATAAGTTTAGCTTTTTGAGGAATTGCCAAACTATTTTTTGTTTTGGCTGTACTATTTTATATGCCCATTAGCAATGTATAGCAATTTCTCCACATTTACACCAACACTTATTTTCCATTAAAAAACATTATAGCCCTCCTAGTAAGTGTGAAGTGATGAATGTAATTTTTTAAAATATGTTTTTAAAAATTGAGTTTTGGAGAGAGAGGAAGGGAGAGAGAAACCAGGTATAAGGGCCGTGCTTGGTGGTGGTGGTTGGAGGTGGAAGTAATAAGATCAGACCCATGTAGAGAGGCGGGGAAGGGGGGAAAATCTATGATTTTCAAGTGGTTGGAAATCAGCCATGTGCCAGGCATCTCTAAGTGCTGGGTAGTCAATAGTTTTTATAATATGCACTGTAGGCAGAGCTGGATACGTTTCATAGTGTGGACCATGTTGGATCTCCTCCTCTTCATATTCTACAATATGGCATCCAGGATAACATGGAATCTTTTTTTCTTCCGGGTGCTCATACAACTTCTAGTTTCACTGTTGGGGTATCCTAAACCTGTTGTCACGATTCTAGTGAATGGCTCCAAGTTGGTGAACTGTCTTCATTAAGATGTTTTCACTAAAGGGGTCGTTTATGCTTCCCAGTTCATCTGTGAGTTAACAAGATGATTTTAACATGCTTGGGGGTAGTTTGTAAGGACTGCACTTACAGTGAGCGGCCAATGGTGTGTCTTTCTCTAGCACACTGATGGCTATGTGCTTTGCAGCTAGCTTATCTAAAATACCTTGTAGAGACTAAGAAGAAACTATGATTTCAGGAAAAAGAGGCTTTCAGATTGGAATCACATTTTCTCCTCACAGAAATAGATTTTTAATAATTTTCACTTGAGAAAAGGATCAGGGCCTGCTAGCTAGGAATTTACTTGTTAAAATAAAGTTAAATGCTTTATATCATTTGGGTCATAAAGGGTACTCTTTAACCAGTGATGCAGGGAATAAAAAGATAGGTGTTAGATAGCACCCCAAATTAATTTATATAGAGAGAGATATAGATATATATATTTGAATATATTTTTATTGATTTCAGAGAGAACGGGAGAGGGAGAAAGAGACAGATACATCAATGATGAAAGAGAATCACTGATCAGCTGTCTCCTGCATGCTCCCAGTGAGGATTGAGCCCACAACTCAGGCATGTGCCCTGACTGGGAATTGAACTGTTACCTCCTGGTTCATAGGTCAATGCTCAAGCTGTGAGCTATACCAGCTGAACTTCAATATTTTCAAATAAATTTTAACAACAAAAAAAATGATTTTAGAGAGAAAGGGAGGAAAAGAGAGACACACACACACACATCAATGTGAGAGAAAAACATTGACTGGTTGCCTGTGGCACATACCCTGACCGGATCTAACCTAAAACCTGGTAGGTGCCAGACTAGGAATTGAACCTGCCACCTTTTGGTGCAAGAACAACGCTCCAAACAACTGAGCCACACCAGCGAGGGCTGAATTTTAACATTTTTGAACACTTAATTTAACATTGATTTAGCTATGAAAAGTATATTATGTCTGTGAATTGTAAAAAATGGTATAGGCATTTCCACTTACATTTATAAAGCAGTAAGATCAACTTCGAAAGCTCTCCAAGCTTTCTGCATGAAATTACCCAGAGATAATTTGAACTTTTCTCTTTACACATCTG
>NW_006293951.1:3179217-3181217 GCF_000327345.1 Myotis davidii
GTTTCTTCTCTGAAAGCGAAATATTTCCTGTTGCCCACACCAAACAAGTCAGTCCAAGACTAATGACGTGGCAATCGGCTGCTAAAATAGTCACTGCTAGTATTAGTGAAGAGAAATGGTGCGCCTGCGTATAAAGCGAGTAAGGGAAATGAATGCAACACGATTATAGTAATCAGTCATTAGCTAATATTATAGTTCATTATTAATAATTATGTATAACAGGATATTGTAAAAATTAAGTTATGAAATTTTTATTAAAACATTTCTTACATACCGTCATATTAGCTGGGCTGCAAAAATATTCCGGCCATGAGTTTGACATGCTTGGTTTAATACACTGGAAATTCCATTGGTAGATCTAATTTCAGATACTTCATAATCCAAGAACTCAACCAGTATTACTATTTGCAATTGCTCTTGCAAACATCCTTTCTATTTCTTTCTCCTTCCATGACTGTATTCTGCTTTTCTCTGTCAATAAGCAATGTTCTTTCCCACTACTGATGAGCTTCTTCATGGGGACATACCTCCTATCATCTCAAATCATCCCAACTGCAGGAGACCAATGTCCATGCTAGCTCTGGTAGATATGTTGGATAGATATGCCCCCCATACAAAAATATTTGTTGATGTTTCTATATAAATGTTGACTAGAAATTTTGTTTTGCTCAAGAATTATCCTTAGAAAAGTAACTATGAAGAAACAACAATCAGAAACTAGATTATCTTCACAGGGAGTTGTGGTAATGCCATTTCTTAAATGAAAGAAGAATTATGTATTCAACAAATGTTGATTGAGTACCTGCTATGTTCTCTGACGACATGTTTTTGAAAAAGCTATTTTAGAGAAAGAGAAATGGAGAGGGAGAGAGAAAGAAACATTAATTGGTTGGCTCCTGTATGCACCCCTACTGGGTATCAAACCCGCAACGTAGGTATGTGCCCTGACTGGAATCGAACCCACTACCTTTTGATGCATGGGATGACGCTCCAACCAACTGAGCCACACCAGTCAGGGCAAGAAATTATATTGTTTTTAAATCATAAATTGATATTTCATCAGTTCAAATTTACCATTATAGTTTTCTCTTATTTTATTTTGGTATCTTATTTCTCTTACACTTTACTCTTATTTTTGTTCTAAAGGAAACAGATTTTATTGCCCAACAATTAAAAATATTCAAACATGTATTTTCTACATAATTTATTGAGTTGATCAATATTAATTTTCATCATTTGCTTCAATTTATGTCATCCAGATTGAGTCATTGTTTTCCTTCCAAAACAGTGGATGCCACACCCCTCAGGCAATGGAGAATTTATAAACATGACAGCTAAGAACTTGAACGTTCATCTACAGTTACCTATGTGCTAGAAAAGCCTGGCATCCGGCCCATAGGCACTGCCGGGTTGCATGATCCAAATAGATCAGGAACCAGGTGGGGGAAAAAGCTCTTAAACTTTACTCTTAATGTATTCTCTTATATGCTTTAACCTATTGTGTGTGTGTGTGTGCATGTGTAATAGTTACATACTAGAGGCCTGGTGCACAAAAATTTGTGCACTGGGGTGGTGGTGGTGTAGGGAGCCGATATAGGGTTAAGCCTCAGACTGACCTGTGGGCAAAGTCACAAACAATTCCCAGCTTAGAGGGCACAGTCCTCTAAGCATAATTAGGCTTGACCTTATAACACTCCCTAGATCTTATCTAGCTAATAGGCTGAGGAAGTGCAGGAAGTGTAACCATGGTCAAAACGAGTGAAACTCACAAGAACTGTGTAACTATGGTAACCACTACCTTGTTTACCTCTCACTATAAAAGCTTGGTGAGGCCTGAGCACAGTGGAAATCCTTCCTCTTGAGTTGGACTTGCCGCCTGGTCTCCCAATATTCCCAAATTATCTAGTGTCTTTTCTATTTCATTTGTGTGCGGCTCCTCTTCCAGACCCGAACCCTGAACCACGCAGGACGTGGAGGGAAACACTTACGACATCTGGAGC
>NW_006293951.1:3181679-3185436 GCF_000327345.1 Myotis davidii
CCTGACTGAAAGCAGGTATCTGGGCTTTGTTTAGCTTCTATAATTGCAACATTGTTGCTTAGAGTGCAGCTCAGAGCTGGGTGGCGGCAGGTGGGGAACCTTGGCTTCCTCCATCGCCGGGGCAACCAAGCTTCATGTTCGCTTCAGCTGCCTGGCTGCTGGCTGCCACCTTGTTTGGCAGTTAATTTGCACATCACCCTGATTAGCCAATGGGAAGTGTAGCGGATGTATGGTTAATTACCATGTTTGTCTATTATTAGAGAGGATAAACTTTAAAAGTCAATGTCATGAAGAATAAATAAACAAAGATGGTGGGACAGATGTTCTAGATCAGTGGTTCTCAACCTTCCTAATGCCCCCAACTCTTCAATACAGTTATGGTGACCCCCAATCATAAAATTATTTTTGTTCATACTTCATAACTGTAATTTTGCAGCTGTTATGATTCATAATGTAAATATCTGATATGCAGGGTGTATTTTCATTGTTACAAATTGATCATAATTAAAGCATAGTGATTAATCACAATGTAATTATATATGTGTTTTCCGATGGTTTTAGGCAACCCCTGTGAAAGGGTCATTCGAACCCCAAAGGGGTCTCAACCTATAGGTTGAGAACCGCTGCTCTAGATTAAGTGACTAAAAAAGAACAGACAACCCAATATAATGCACGAACATTGATTGGATTATGGTTAGGAGAGAAACAAAACAAAATAAAACAAAACAGCAATAAAAGGCTTTGGGGACACTTGGGAAAATTTGAATATGGACTAGATCAGCAATTTTCAGCCAGTATGCCACAAGAATTTTTAAAACATGCAATACTTGACTATTTCATCAGGGGAACTGCTCTCTTTTCCCTCAGACTGGAAGAAGAAGAAAAGAAGAAGAAGAAGGAGGAGGAGGAGGAGGAGGAGAAAGGAAAACAGCCAGCCAACACAACAACCATCTGGTGTGAATTCCTTGTTTTGAATTATAAATATATATATATCATATAATAGAGTTGCATCTTATTGGCCATGTTGTATAATAAGATTGTGTCTGATTGGTTAATTCTTGGTACCAAAAATCCTTAAATAGAAGTATAGGCTCCTGGTTTTTAATTTTTTCATTCACAATTTTATTTCTTGCAATTAACTTTTGTATCTTCAAAGTCTATTTGTCTTTAAAAAAATGAATAGTTCTTACTCATCATACAATCCACCCCTGGCTCCCACGTAAAGCAAACCCAGGGAAGGAGAAATTAAGGGGGCAGTTGAAATAGGTACTCTAGGTTCGTGACAAAGGCTTCTCAGCCCACCATCTTATACAGATACAACAAAATGGCAGCACCTGAAGTTCACCTGAATAAATCGTCCCAAATTCCATCCCTAGGCGAGTGATGCAAATGAATGCCATGGGAGTAACAAAATCTTAGTCATTGCCTTCCATTTACTTTCCATGGTAGTTAGCAGACTCTTCAACTGTCTTACCTGGGAAAGTCAAAGTAAGCAACACAAGAGCAACATTTTGACCCAGTCAAGAGTAATTTAAAATGAAACCAGAAATAATTTACCTGGGCTGCAGAAATGAATTTATATTTTTCTTTAAGTCCCTAGTGTTAGGTCTGACCAAATAATTGAATCAATACCCTCTCCCCTGGGAAATATTGTAATGTACCCCGCGAATCACAGAAGGACGCCTCAAGAAGTCGAATTAAGGAGTCATATTTATTGCAATCCGGGACTATGAGGGGACATTTCTCAAATCTCATAGTAACAAGATGGTTGCAACTCCAGGTTTATATAGGCAAAAATCACAAAGGTATTGATTACATCCCAGGGTTTGGAATGAGGAACCTGGTTCGCAAGAAAAGCAGTTTACAGAAGAAGGTTCCCAGGTACAGAAGAATGTGCTTTCTAAAACCAGTAAGATAGCAATCAATGGGATAGTCAAGTTACAATCAATAAGGCATTCAATTGAATGGGATGATTTATACAATTCCAAAAATCAAAATAACTTTTCTATTGTTAAGCCAAACAACAGGGTTAGAGTTAAACTACAGTTTCTACCAGAGATGATTGCTACCATACTTCAGAAGTTACCTTTAGACCACACAACTTTACAACCAACACTCTCTTTTGCTTAGACCACATTCTACTAGCTAAGAACATTATCTTTCCCCTCAGGACCTACCCAGAGAATTATCTGCTCAGAAAATCTCTGACTCCCCATCCCTGGGTGCTGGCGCCATTTTGGAGCTCACCCATCTGGTTTTCCAGACAACCTAAAAAATGTATAATTCTTTATCCCTTTTGGCCTCATGTGTTCCTCCTTCAGCGACCCTAACACCCCCAGCACCTGCAGTAGCAAGTTCTAATAATGGGCTTCTAAAGGCATGCAGTTTTTCACACATCTGAATTTCTTCCACTCAAACAGCACAATCAAGGATAAAATACTTTTGAGGCACAGGAAGAGCACAAGAACAAGTAAGTATATGCTGAGACCTTGTGTATGACCAAGAAGGTACACTTCATATATAGAACCAGTGAAAGTTGTTATAAGTGCTGCTTGCAAAGGAGTCTAATGATTACACACACAACTCAACTGCACTGCTAAATGTGGTTGTCTTTATTGTCTTTTTCCTTGCCCAGCCCTATCTAAACAAAAAAACCCACAAAATTAACAACCCATTATGAAAATGATAAAGCTTTTTAATAATGGATAGTTAAATTATTTAAAGTATACAATCAAACAGGTAGGGGTAAAGAGGTCTCCAATAAGACTTCCTGGGGTAAGGGAGAAAGGAGGCAGCCAGGGGGGAAACTTGGGAATTTGAAAGACAAAGGGGACACATGATATCAAAGTGCAGGCTGAATAACATTTCTGAAAATATTGATAAGAGCAACAATAGCACCTGCACAGTGGGACTATGAGGAATGAGAAAGACTGCCTGTAGAAAAACCGGAAGCAAATCTTCACATTAAAATGAGACAAGTGCAGAACTTAACTATGTGTACTATGATAGTGTGTCTACTGTAGATATAAGATGGTTAAAAGCTGGTAAAAGGCAATGATTCTAAAAGAAAACAAAAACAGGATTGACCTTTTCCCTACCTAGCCCGGACCTCGTTCACTCTGTGCCCTATGAAGAGTGAGGCGTTTTATCATGATCAAATGCTGCATCAAAATAGATGATTTTCCCCCACATGATTTTCCACTATAAAAGACATCTGTTTTTATGGACAAGCTTCAGAAAGATGTCATTTTGGTTTTCAACACATACAGTTGAAACAAGAATTTTAGGGATAAAATAGGACAGGTTTAGGACATTTTAGAAATTAAGGAGACCATGGAGGAAGCACAGGGCTGCAGAGCAGCAGAAGGTATATTTCCATAGCATAGGGAAGCTGAAAAGCTGCAAAAGGTACATTTCCATAGAATGAGGGAGCTGGGGACAGCAAAAGGTCTATATTTACAAAGTAAAGGGAAGGAAGCCCAAAGGGAATAGGCAAACAATAAAGAAGGAGGGGGGGAGAACCTCACATATCCCAGGTGAGGTTCAACCTTTGACCCAGGAGTTACTATAGTAACCAGTCTAAGGGAATAGTGACCAATCAGAGGGGACATCAAGGCACCAGGATCTGCAGCCTTTATAAGCCAAAGGGAAAAGGAACTCAGTGGGTCCCTATCCCCTTCCCCATGTGGGAGACTGTACTTGTTCTTCAATAAATCTCCACCTTTGCTATACCAAAAAAAAAAGAAGAAGAAACTAC
>NW_006293951.1:3185500-3189928 GCF_000327345.1 Myotis davidii
TCTGTCCGTGGATTCATTCTTCAATTCTGGTGGACAAAGAATCCAGGTTTCAGTCCAAAAATTCTGTTTCACAGTTATCGAAATTTGAAATAAAAATGCTGCCATGAAAGGGAACATATGTAACACTTTCAACAATAAAGATTAATAATAATAATAGTAATAATGATAATAATGATAAAATGATGACACAAAAGTAAAAAAAAAACTGCTGCCAAGGCTCAGACCTTGGCCTGCTAATCTGTGTGCACAACTCTTCTGGCTCATGTAGACTCAGCGGCACACGGAGCTTTTCCCTTCTGGCCCCTCAATCCAAACTCATTGGGCCTGTGTGGCACTTGATTTTTTAAAAAGTCACTTTGGGTTAAAAGGGTAGGTTATTACTATTATTATTATTTTTTTTTGGTAAACCAATAAAAATTATACCTATTTTTTGTCATGGTTTTGTCACTTACTTTTTGGGGGGCCTATTTTTTGTCAATATATCGGCAAAAATATATTTTTGTGTGTGCCACAGGATTTTAGTAATTAGTTTGTGTGTCATGAGATGAAAAAGTCTGAAAAATCTCTGGGCTAGATATTAGATGGTATAGAATTATAATTAATTTCTCGGGTGGGATAACAGATTGTGTTTATGAGTAGACTCTTCTAAAAGATACCTGTAATTGCTGAGATATTTAGAGGTGAAGTGTCATGGTATCTGGGACTTACTTTCTAATGGTTAGATTTTTTAAAAAGCATAAACACACACACAAATACATTAAATACAATAATTTCCTTTTTAAGGGGAAAATGGCTGGTTCCAAGTGTGGGGCAGGGAGATGTCAAATAAAAACAAAGCTAGACTTCAGGAGTGACTTAATTAGAAAGAAAGACTATTGTAATGGGGAGACACTCTGATCTCAGGAATCTGCAAGCATTTAAATTTCGAACAGAAAAAGGTTTATCTTAAAGGAAGGGAAACAGATGAGCAGAATCTGATAAAGGGGAAGCTGGATAAACAAAAGAAAGGATCAGTGGGGACCTGACAGGAAAAGGGTCTGGCTCTTGTCAACCAATTCCCAGGAAAAGCTGATAAGGGGGCATGTTTCACTTTCTTGTATATGTGACTGCTGAGGTTTGGGGCCAAGCAGAGTTCAGGGGGCAGTAGGAGAAAAAAAATCGGACTAAAGTTTGATATAGACAAACCAAAGGGGGGAAAAATGGGTAACTGGGAACATTTGGTCAGAAAATATAAGGTGAGCTTAGAATTTCTTAATATGACCTTAAAATAGATTCCCTAGTTGTTGTTGTTGGTTTTTTGTTGCTGTTGTTTTTTTTGTTTGTTTTTTGTTTTTTACTGATTTCAGAGAAGGGAGAGGGAGATAGAAACATCAATGATAAGAGAGAATCATCAATGAATCGGCTGCCTCCTGCACACCCCCCAGCAGGGATCAAGCCCGCAACCTGGGCATGTGCCCTGAATGGGAATCAATCCCTGACCTCTTGGTTCATTGATAAACACTCAACAACTGAGCCATGCCAGGCGGTGTAGATTCCCTAGTTTTAAATGATGACTCTATCACTTTTTACTACAACACTTGCAAAGTTTGTGAAAATGACACAAGCCCTGGCCAATTTTTCTCAGTGGTTAGAGCATCAGCCTACGGACCATGAGGTCCCAGGTTTGATTGCAGGTCAAGGGCACGTACTTCAGTTGTAAGTTTCCCAGACCTGGTGGGGGTAAATATGGAAGGCAATCAGTTGATGTATCTTTCTCACATCAATGTCGCTCTCTCTCTCTCTCTCTCTCTCTTTCTCTCTCTCTCTCCCTTTCCACTCTCTCTAGAAATCAATGGAAAAAATATCCTCGAGTAAGGATTAAAAAAAAAAAGACAACAAAAAATTACACACACAAACATTAAAACAAATATGACAACATTAACAGTGATTAAATCCAGGTCTAGGTCATATAGATATCCATTGTATTATTTTAATTTTCCTGTGTATTTAAAAGGTTTTTTTGAAAAGTTGAGGATTAATAAAAAAGAAAACTTGGGGAAAACACACCTAAAACAGCACATTTTACAAAAAATTTCAAGTGTTTAGAAATAAATCTAACAAAAGCGTACAAATTCTTTTTGGAAAAAATTACAAAAGCTTATTGAGATACATTAAAGAAATCTAAAGAAGTAGAGACACCTTTTTTTTGGATAAGAGCCAATATCTCTAAAATCTTCCAAGACTAACTCATGACTTAACCAACTGATTCTAAAATTATTATTGAAGAACAAAGGGCAAATCACAATCCATTACTGTTTTTAAAAGTATAGTATTAGCTGTAGATTTTTAAATAATGGATCAGTGGAACATAAATGAGAGCTGAGGAAAAAGTCCCCTGCGTATATAGAAACATGACTTATGATAGAATGGCACTACAGATCGGTAGATGGCTTTTGAGTCAGTGTTGCTGAAACAAAAAA
Organism: Myotis davidii; assembly: GCF_000327345.1. Lineage (NCBI taxonomy): Eukaryota > Metazoa > Chordata > Mammalia > Chiroptera > Vespertilionidae > Myotis > Myotis davidii. The sequence continues at coordinate 3,187,960 of NW_006293951.1, forward strand.
AGTTCTAGGTAAATTAAAGCCCCAAATATGAAAGACAAAATTATAAAACACTTGGAAGACAAAATATTTTAAGGTTTCAAATTAGGCAAATGCTATTTAAAAATGCATAAAAAAACACTTGGCAAAAGATTGACAAATTGAACAACATCAAAATGAAGAACATCTATTTATCAAGAGACACCATAGAGTAAGTAAAAATAAAATCTATAAATCATGTAACTGAAAGGAGTAATATCCAGGACATATAAAGAATTACTGCAAAAATAAGTACATAAATAAGGTAGAGGATTAAGAAACTGCCCTCTCCCCCCAGCATATGTCAATTTTACTCAAATAAACTCATAAAAATTCTATAAATAAATAAATAAAATAATGGGCAAAAGGTTTTTAAATTAGGAACCATAGTAAATATATGAAAAAATGTTTAATGTCATTACAAATGAAAGAGTAAAAATTAAAGACACAAGATAGCATTTCTTAGGCATTGAATTTGCAAAAATAAAATATTTTTTTCTTTGTAAGAAAATATCTAGCCCTAGCCAGTTTGGTTCAATGGCTAGAGTGTTGGCTCTTGGACCAAAGGGTCCTGGGTTCAATTCTAATCAAGGGCATATACCTTGGTTGTGGGTTCCTCCCCAGCCCAGGCCCTGGTGAGGGCTCCTGATATTTCTCTCACATCAGTGTTTCTCTCTGTCTTTCCCTCTCTCTACCACTCTAAAATTCAATGGATGTTGTTTTTGACTGGCCCTGTGTACCTTGTTTGGAGCTATCAGCAATCCATCACTTGTGGCTCCCTCTGCTGGGGCTGGGTGCCTTTGAAAAGAACCAAGATGTGAACCAGGATCTGCTTTTCCTAGTCGCAGGCCCCAAATTTGAGTAGGAAAAGACTCAAAATCTCTAGAGACCTGCCTCTACCTGCATTCTGATTGTATGCAGTCTTGATTAGCTTCAGGCTATCGACCACAGGGTGGAGCAAGAGGTTTTCCAACAGGGTGGGGCAATTGCTTCTGCCTGCAGGCTGATTGTTAACCTCAGTCTCTTAATGGGCCTCAGAAACTTCACAGGGTGGGGCAAGGGGTTTTATAATAGGGTGGGGCAACTGCCTCCCCTCCAGGCAAAAACCACCTGGATAACAAAGTTCTGTTTGAGAAAGATCACTTCCACAGCCTGAGGCAATGACTCAGCACAGGAAACCAGGGTGGCTGCCTTCTAAGGTCTTACCCCAGAGCCTTCAAATCTAGCTTCTGCTTACACAGCTCCAGATCATTCTGCCCTCCCACTGCCAGAACCCAAGGCAAGTGGCTGCACACAAAATTTTGTGTGTTGGCCCTTAAGAAGGTGCCTGCATTTCTAGTCTCTCCCTGGAAGATAGCCATCCTGCTATTTTTCAGATGTTCTCTGGGCACCTTTCTGAGTTCTGATGCTCTGGCCTAAGAAGCCCAGTTTGGAGTTTATTCCCAGAGTTCTTAGTGGGAACCCCCCTCAGCTGAGATATCCCTCCAGAACTTCAGCTGCTGTCTGTGGGAGCCTGTCCAGCCCTTTTGCGCCTTCACTTTTCCTACCAGTCTCTATGCAGTCTCCACTTTCCATCCTTGGTTATCAGGGTTCTCTCCAGCTAGTCTTTAGTTGATTATTCAGGATGGTTTTTCTCTGTTTTAGTTGTAATTCCAGATTGGTCCTGGGAGCCTGTCAGTGTAGCATCCACTTATAGCCATTCTGTTTTGGAATCTTCCAATTACATTTATAATTCCTGGAATTGGAGAAATGACATTCATGGCAGTGGGTGTAGCAATAATGAGAGGATTGAAAGATATGGTTCCTGTCCTCATAGAGATTACAGGCTGTCACACTGGTCTTTAGGCTTCAAACACTACTGCTCTCTGGCACTCTTGTTAAAAAGAGAGGTGATTCTGATCCAAGCATCCAAGAGTAGCCAAAAGGTTTCAAGGGGGTTTTACAAGAATTAACA
>NW_006293951.1:3191690-3192763 GCF_000327345.1 Myotis davidii
TTCTTTATGTAATTAACTGATTCATGATTTATGGTGTACACCTGGAGCAATGTGCAGTGCCATGCCAGCTTGTCAATTTGCTTAGCACAAAATCCAGATGATGTACACATGGTTTCATAGTTGAGGTGCTGAGTTTTGGTTGCCATCTGTGGTAGCATAGCAGGACATGTCCATATGACCAGTCCCCCATAAAGCCATATACCATGACTCCCAAATAGGATTTTCTGAGCAGAGACATTCTACATATGCCCCTGTATTTTGCTTCTAGAGAGAAAGCATGTCCTGTGTGGTTTCAGATGAGGTAGGACTCAGAATATGTGTTGGACGTCTATACCACCTGATGCATGCTTTTCTTATTGATTTTGCTCTGTAGCCTATGTTGGAGTAATGTGGTACTTTTCATGACGGGTTCCATTTTATTTTCTTTATAGTCTTAGTTTCCTCAATAAATTTGTTCTCAATTCTTTGGGCATATTGAATTTTAGTGTATAAATGGAGTAAACTTTAGCTGTCACTTTAACCTGCTACTGAGTCTTCTGGCAAATCATCAGACTTGGGTTGATCCTTGAACCCCACAAATACATCTATTCCAACCCACATATATGTTGCCTTTATAATGACTCTGCTAACTAGTCATTTCTCTCTATTTCAACATGTTCAGTAATGGTGAATTCACTATTTCTTGGTGGCATATAAATTTAGAAATCATTTGACTTTAACAACCATATAATGCAATATTCCCAACTAAAAACTGAACAGAGAAGTTCTATGAAGGAATAATATGGATATTAGGAGATTATCTTGTTCATCTTGTCTAGAATATCAGGGATAATAAAGCTGAGGAAGTTACATTTATACCTGAAAAGTGTAGACCTAAAAAATAGGTAGCTGTTAACTAAATAAATGGTGTCAGGGAAATTTCTAGGAAGAGCAAATAAGCATGCTAAGGTACTGAGGGAGAAAGTTGCATAGCGTTTTTTAAGAATTCAAAGAAAGCCTAGTGGCAAAACATAGGAAGAATGATGTGAAAGTCTTTTAACAAATGTTTATTAATTCCTTCTTGTTCTGGTCAT
>NW_006293951.1:3193681-3194766 GCF_000327345.1 Myotis davidii
CTAATGGAGCTGACATTTGGGTAGAAGTAGGTGTTGGAGATAGAAGTAAACAAACTCACAAATAGTTACATTTTTAATCTATAATTGTAAATATGTATAAGCATGTATAAGTGGGCATAATTACATATTGTATTAAATGCTGAGAAGAAAATAAATAGTTTCTTCTTTAATATAAAGTACCATGGGGCCTTAGCCAGTTTTGCTCAGTGGATAGAGCATCAGTCTGTTGACCAAAGGGTCTGGGTTTGATCCCAGTCAAGGGCACATACCTTGGTTGCAGGCTCCTCCCTGGCCCGGGCCCTGGTTGGAGCACGTGCAGGAGGCAACCAATCAATGTGTTTCTCTCATACTGATGTTTCTCTCTGTCTTTCCCTCTCTCTTCCACTCTCTCTAGAAGATCAGTGGAAATATATCCTTGGGTGAGAAGTTCGGATTTCATTTGAAACTAGAGGCCCAGTGCATGAAACTTGTGCACTCTGGGGGGGTCCCTCAGCCCAGGAGCTCCCCAGGGAGTGTGCCTAAACTGACAGTCGGACATCCTTAGCACTGCCATGGAGGCGCTCCTGACACCGCCACTGCTCTCACCAGCCATCAGCCTGGCTTGTGGCTGAGTGGCGCTCCCCCTGTGGGAGCACACTGACCACCAGGGGGCAGCTCCTGCATTGAGTGTCTGCCCCCTGGTGGTCAGTGCACATCATAGCGACTGGTTATTCCGACATTTGGTCGATTTGCATATTAGCCTTTTATTATATAGGATATGAATCATGTACCAAGTTCCAAACTAGGCCCTAGGGATCCCAAGATGTATCAGGTTTGACTGTAACCCAACCTGGAGGATATATCATCTGGCCTTGGTCCTTGATAAGTGAATAGAAATTACCCAGAAAAAAAAAAGTTGTCCTTATTCATTCATTCTCTTTCAACAAATAATTATTATGTGTGAGGCACTGTCCTTGGTGCTAGGAACACATAAAGAAACAAGGAGCAGTTAGATGTCGATCTGGCTGGCAGGGGAGTGGTTAGGAGGTGATCAGGCTGGCAGGCAGAAGCGGTTAGGGGCAGTCAGGCAGGCAGGCAGGGGAGGG
>NW_006293951.1:3194977-3202487 GCF_000327345.1 Myotis davidii
TTATAGAACTTCCTTTCCCCCCTATACCTTCAGATTCTATCTCCTCCTCCCTGGAATATCCTCTCCTTTCCATTCTTGATGCAGTTGCTCTAGGTCAGGACTCATTATTTCTTGCCTAAATGAATCTAATTACCTTTTAACTAATCTCCCTACCTCCAAAGTGCTACTTTTAAAACACTGAGCTGATCACCTCACTCTTCTCAGAACTTTTGATTTTATTGCCTAGTGAATAAAGTTAAAACTCCTCAGCAGGCATTTGGGGCTCCCCATGCTCTCATCTTTTTTTTTTTTTAAACTTTTTAAAAATATGTATTTCAGAGAGGGAGAGGGAGAGGGAGAGGGAGAGGGAGAGAGAGATAGAAACATCAATGATTGAGCCCACAACCTGGGCATGTGCCCTTGACTGGAATTGAACCCAGGACCTTTCAGTCCCCAGGCTGATGCTCTATCCACTGAGCCAAACCAGCTAGGGCTCACAATACTTTTTGATGTTAATTTTATTTTAAAAAAATATGCAATGCATCCAAATGATTTCAAATTTCCCTCCTGTCCCTCAACCCCCCAGTTTTTTCCCCAGAGGAACCTATATTGTGAATTAAGTTACCTCATTTATTTACTTATTTCTAATATATTTTTATTGATTTCAGAGAGGACAGGAAGAGGGAGAGAGAGATAGAATCATCAATGATGAGAAAAAATCATTGATTAGGTGCCTCCTGCACACTCCCCACTGGGAATGGAGTCTACAAACCAGGCATGTGCCCTGACCGGAAATTAAGCCCTGACCTCTTGGTTCATAGGTTGATGCTCAACCACTGAGCCACAGCAGCCGGGCTCTCCCTTCTCTTTCTTTCTCTCCCTCTAATACAAAAAGAAAAATCTCTTTAAAAAAATAAAAATAAAAATAGCCCAGCTGGTGGTGCTACACAGAAAAACCATAGGCCCATAATGGTACCGCTCATGCTGAAAGTTCAGGATACCAAACCTAGATTTAATACTTGATCTAATTGCAGTTTTAGCCTCTCCCAGAAACACAATCTCAGCCAATCAGCCTGGAATTTCCTGATAGCACTAGTGAGGTAGTCCATCTGATAAGACCCTCAGCCTTCAGGGAAGGTATCCTTGCCTGAAATATCCCACTCTTAACTTCTTAGTCCAGGAATCGAAAGGTGATCTCCTGGTTCATAGGTTGACCATAACCCACTCATTTAACTTCCTCCACCCTCTTTCTGCTTATAAAAACCTTCCATGTGTACAACTCTAGTTGCTAGATGGGATGCTGACTGATTCATTAATTGCTTAATTAAAGCCAATTTGATCTTGAAATCTACTCAGTTGAATTTTTTAAAAATAATGGTCAGTATTCAACTATATATATTATTGTGCTTTGTTTAACCAGAATGTTATTGATGGACAGTTGGCTTGTTAACAGTCTTTTGCTATTGAGAGAAGTTAGCCTGAAACGCAGGCAGATAGGGCAAGAGTCCAGCGGGAAACAAAGGCAGGTAGGACATAGACAGGGTCAGGCACAACAGTTTGAGCAGCCTAATCACAGAAACCAACCATGTTGAAAAAATTAAATGTTTTTGGATACAGAATGGGAGGCATAGGAAACCAAGGGAGGGCCTGCAGTTACAAGATGTACGAACACATAGAAACAGAGAAAGTTCAGGTCCGTTGCTGGGCAAGAACAATGAGGGAATCAATCAGGTGGTGACATAGACAAATATGGAGCCGGCTTGTAGCACATATATACTCCTAGAACAACTTGCTTTGCTGGCAACCCATTCTTTGGGGCCCCTCCCTGTTCGGGAGTCTGAATCTGCTTGTAATAAACTTTCCACACTTTTGCTTAAATTTTCTGGTTTGTGGAGCTCATTCTTTGACCCCGGGAGAAACACCTTGGCTCACCGTTCCGGTCATCACTATCACACATCCCGAAGGAATGAGTAACCCTGTGCCATCTCACCACTGTGTGTCTTAGGTCTGTCTCCCCAGAAGCAGATCCTGGCGGAGAGTCTTGTGCACGTGATTTATTACGAGAGCTTTCTCAGGAGAAGCCTAGGAGAGTGAGGGAAGCAGGACAGGGAAGGGGAAGAAGTAAAGCAAGAGCGAAGTTTCAGATGAAGTCTGGATTCAGTCTGCCCCTACAGGGATCTCTGAAGCATAAACAGCAGGCAGAACATTGGTTACACGCCCCCAACCTACACCCATCCCTGGATAGTCACTGGCTATGGACTAATCTCTGGTGGGAAGGAGGGGAGTGGGGAAAGGCATGAGGGATCAGCATATAATTCCAGACACTTCTGGTTCAGGTGGCTCTAATCATCCAAGGGCAATCCTCTGGGGTCACAGGTGGGAGCCATTCCCAGCAGCACCCACAACTGCTGGGGGCATGAGCATGCCAAAATGGTAGGGATCCCCAGGGGTTTAAGTGAGGGCGCCAACAGGTTCTGTAGGATAAACTCCTGGAAGTAAAGTTGCCATATGGGCCTAACGTTGCTTGTTGCCAATCAAACAATATCTACCCCAAACCCTGCCCAGTCCTTCTTCCTAATAGAGCCCTGAGTTGATTTGAAGTAACTGTTTCCTCAATTAAAAAAAAAAGTCCCCATCCTCCCTGGCATCCGGCTGGTCATGTGACACATTGAGTGTAATAAGATGAAGCTAATAGTTTCTGAGGATAGTGCCCCTTTCTGAATAAAAAGACAACTCTTACTTTGCCCTCTTCCCCCTTTACTTCACAGCCTTCTTTCTGCCAGGAATATATGGGAACAGTAGTGCGTAGGTGCAGCCGCAGGCGCCTATGGCCATGAGACAGGAAGCAGGAAAATGGAGTCCTGTGCACTGGAACGGGGGAAAGTCAACACAAGCCATGAATTAAAATAGTGTCTTTGTGTACCCAGGCCTCAGTGTGGCAGTATTAGAAATCACTATTTTACAAGCTGACATTCATGTATGTGGTAACTGACAAATGATGAATGTGCTTTCACAAAATTGATCCTATTTCATTTTTTCAATTCCTCCACCTCCATGTGATAAGCATTGCCACTCTTGGGGGGAAAGAATTTCCCGCAATATCAAGAGCACATCATTCATTAATGGCTATGTTGAGTTAGTTTGCTTTCCTTCTAGCAACTAGCGAAGAGTCGCTATCCTAAATGTGTCTTTTAAATGTGAAGATATGGGACAAAAGTAACGTACCATAGAGCATTTGGGGGAGAGGCCCATACTCCACAGTTAAAGTGACAGGGGACAGGGCCACAAGAGCAAAAGGTCAAAGAAAGGATGCACTACATGGAAGGGAAGAGCGCAGCCAGGATGTCCACATGTTCCCAAAGACAAATTGTACCCGTTCTGAAAGTGTGCCCTGTAGTCTGTGGGGAAACCCATGTTCCCTGCATTTCTGTGTTCCTGCAGAGCCCCAGCCTGCGGGGCATGGGCGTTGATGGGCTGGGGAAAGGAGGAAGTTTCCTTGCATACTCCCAAGGAGCATCTGCTCTGGTGGAGCCATTTACTAGCACTTACAGGGCAATAAAACGTCTCTATCTTACCTGGAATCACTGCCTTCCATTCCAGGACAGGGGGCTGCTTTTCCTCCTCCCCAGGCAGAGCCCGGAGAGTTGAGAGAACTAGCTACCTTTGTGCTTGCACATCAAAAGAGGAGGAAGCCCTGGTTGTAATCCAAAGAGGCTGTTTTTCTCTTCTAGAGACAATTCTGACCATTTAGATTTTAAAAATACCACTAATTTAGCTTCCAAAAGGGAAGACTCCAAGCTTCTTTGCCTTCTGCTCCTAAGGAAGACGAGGGTACTTTACGGGCAAAGACTTCTCTTCCTCCTTCCAGGGAAAGATGAATGGTTATCCCTCCCTATCTAAACGTCAGGGCCACATTTTAGGGTCCCTCTCCTATAGTGTGATCCCCTTGCATGTAGGCTTGCCCCCCTGATGGACAAGGCAGCAATGTAACTGCCTGGTATCTTGGCTGTGAATAATGAAAGCTCTGACCACCCATGCACACCTGATGCTTTTGCAACCTACCTATCTCCATGCACGTAGGCTAACATTTCAGACCCACCATAGCTTCTGACTTGACATAATCTTCCTTTAAGAAATTAGCGAATTACTCTTTTTATGATTCAACCAACCTTGAGTTTCTAATGCTGATACAATATCACGTATGTATTTTCCTGCCTAAAAGGATGGAATCGAAACCTGAGGAAACATTGAGAAAAATCCAAATTGACAAAAATTCTAGAGAAGCAGAGAGAAACATCAGCATGAGAGAGACACAGCGATTGGTTGCCTCCTGCAGCCCCCTGGCCCAGGCCTGGGATGAAGTCTGGAACCGAGAGGGGTACACTGTGGAGTGAGATAGGAAGGCTGAGAGACAAAGGCAACTTCCTGACTGAAGATCAAACCCTTCAGCTGCTGCTGGGTGTCTGCAGAGGCCTCGAAGCCAGTCATGCCCAGGGTTATGCCCACAGCAACCTGAGGCCCACCAATATACTGCCCTGCTTGGAGATGAGGGGCAGCGGGTTTTAATGGACTCGGGTCCCGTGAATCAGGCACGCATCCATGTGGAGGGCTCCCGCCAGGCTCGGGCCCTGCTGTCCCCAGGCTGAGTGCTGTGGGCTGTGATGTTCGGGAAGGCCTTGTGGCATGGTGTTCCAGAAGGGTGACAGCGTGGCCCTGGCCGTACAGAACCAACTCTGCATCCCGCAAAGCCCGGGTGCTCTTTAGCATGGTGGCAGCTGCTGGCCTCGGTGATGACTGACTGTGCAGCCCCGGCAGCGCCCTCATACCCCTTTCCTCCTCAGTCAGTTGGAGGCACTGCACCCCCCAGCTCCGGGCCAGCACACTCCCCAGGCCCGAACAAATCAGTGGCCACGCTGAGGTAGCCTCTGTGCCTTGGAAAGAGGCCCTTGTCCCTCACTGGAGCCTCGGTCCTTTCTATCCAGGCCTGCGCTCTCATAGCTGGGGGCAGGGGTGGGGAGACTCAGCTCAGTCTTCTCTCTCTGCCCTGTTCTCTTACCCCCAGAACAACCGGACAGGGAGCCTGAGTTGGGGTGGGTGGGGGTGGGGAAAAGGAAACAGATAGAATCCAGTAAAGGATCTGAGCAGGACTGCCAAGCTTACGTCATGGTCTGCTTCCAAATCTGGGAGCAGGAGAGTCCTATATAATAAAAGACTAATATGCAAATTGTCCCCTCCACCGAGAGTTCAACTGGGAGTTCGACCAGGGGGCAGGCCGGCCAACTGCCCACGGCTCCTCCCCCCCTCCCCTGATCTGCCCACCCTACCCCTATTACGGTGGGCCAGCTGGACCCCACCCGTGTATGAATTCATGCACCGGGCCTCTAGTGTATAAATAGAAAAATTAAGCGAAAGCAACTTGGAAAAAGATTTAAAGCCTACCCCTGGCCAGGTGGCTCAGTTGGTTGGAGCATCATCCCACGCACCAAAAGATTGTGGGTTTGATTTCCGGTCAGGGCACATACCTAGGCTGCAGTTTGATCCCAGATTGGGGCATGTACAGGTCTCCCAATTGATGTTTCTCACATCAACATTTCTCTCTTTGTTTCTCTCCATCTCTCTCTCCTTTTCTCTCTCTCTCAAAATCAATAAAAGCCTATCCTCTGGTAAAAAAAAATTTTTTAAAAAGCTTTAAAGCCTATCTGAGCTTTTGCCAAGAACATAAAGACTCAAGGTAAGAAGGAATGATAATAGTATCAACAATAAAATAATATATTTAGAGTACTTTAAAGTTTAAAAATGGCTTCCACCTAACTTGTATGCATGCATATAAGCATAACCAATGGACACAGACACTGAGGGGGGCGGTGAGGGCATGAGCTGGAGGTGGGGGTGGCCAGAGAGAGGTCAATGGGAGAAAAAGGAGTTTGAGGACCCCTGCTTTAAGACAATACCAGTAGCCCTAACCGGTTTAGCTCAGTGGATAGAGCATCGGCCTGTGGACTCAAGGGTCCCAGGTTCGATTCCGGTCAAGGGCATGTATCTTGGTTGCGGGCACATCCCCAGTGGGGAGTGTGCAGGAGGCAGCTGATCGATGTTTCTCTCTCATCGATGTTTCTAACTTTCTATCCCTTTCCCTTCCTTTCTGTAAAAAATCAATAAAATATATTTTTTAAAAAAAGACAACACCAGTATGTAATAATGGCAGAATTTTTTTAGCTCTATTTTGTGAAGGGGACATTGTAACTCAGAGAGGTAATGTCTCTTGCTCAGTATAACAGAGCTACTAAATAGTAAAACAAGAATTCACATCAAAGTCTTCCACTTCCAAGGACTCCAATTTCTCCTCCAGATTTTGAATGGGAAACCATGAAAGCCAGGCCTTGCCCACGGATTTAGCCCTGCCTCTGTGCTGACAGGGGAGTCTGTTCATCTTGACACCTCCCTAGACCCATGACCTGGTCAAGCTCCAGGTTGTCACCGTGGTCCAGCCGCCCCAACCTTGTGAAACCCAAAATACAACAAAGGAGAATAGAAAGTCATTAAAAACTCTTTGGTTAAAAAACAAAAAATATTTTCTTTAAGGCATATTCTGACATTTTTAACTTTGTACAATGGTTTGCACATATGTTCTCCTAAAATGAATATACGAGTAAAGGTCTGAGATAAATAATTGAAATGACTGAAAAATTTACAAGTTATACTACAATAAGTGGCATCCACCAGCAGAATACTTTATTATGCATGAGTCTCATGCTTATCATAAATGGTTAAAAGGGGAGTACCACTCTCTTGGACAACCTGAAGCAGAACTTCAGTCCTACCTGGTTATAACCTCAAAATTAAGTTTTCCATTCACACTTCTTTTATATGATCCCATTTGGCAGTTACATCCCCTAGCAGGAAGAATTTCTCCAAGTTCTGTGATCAGGGTGTTCATTTGTCTTCACCAAGACTCTACCGTTCGTCATGCAAGCATGATTTTTGCTTTGAAAACAATTTTGATTTATACATTCTCAGATTGCTCTTCATGCATGCATGGGTTTTTTAAATGCATCATTATTTTCCCTCTGCCTGGATAATTACCTTCTCACCATTTGAGTATTTGTTCGTTCTTTTATGCTAACACCCACACTGCTTTGTCCAGAACAGCCTTATTGCTGGACAACTGGAATATATTAGCAAATAGCTCATCTATCATTCTGATAATCACTTTAAAAGGTCTGTTTAAAGAACAAGAACTAGTAAAAATAGCTTTTCAGAAGAAGCAGAGTCCATCCTCCTGCCCAAAGCTAATCCTTACAGTATCGTTTATCTGTTCCTGCCAATAGGCTCAGCCTCAATCGATACAGAGGGCTTTGCTTCTTTATCTTTTTTCTTCTTCTTTTTTTTTATTGTTTAGGTTATTACAGTTGTTCCTCTGTTTTCCCCCATAACTCCCCTCCACCCAGTTCCCACCCCACCCTCCTCCCTCACTCCCCACCCACTGTCCTCATCCATAGGTGCACGATTTTTGTCCAGTCTCTTCCCACAT
>NW_006293951.1:3203426-3210116 GCF_000327345.1 Myotis davidii
CAGGCCAATTGGCTGTGAGAATCAGCTGTGTCTGCAGTGGGAGAACTTCTGTGCTGTAGACACCCTTCTGGGGCAAGACTTGCTTCAGTGGGGCTTTGGTGCTCACTGAGTCTACCCCCTGAGTATGTCTTTATGGTTCCATGGAGCTGCAAACTGGATGGTTCCATTCTGACCTCTGGGTACACTCTGCTTCTTTATCTTGTACAAAGATATTAACCCCACTACAAAGATATTAATTACTTCAGCCTAATTCATAATCTGCACATAATTTTCATTTTTATTTTTTTAAATATATATTTTTGTTGATTTCAGAGAAGAAAGGAGAGGGAGAGAGAGATGGAAACATCAATGATGAGAGAGAATCAGCTGCCTCCTGCATGCCCCCTACTGAGGACTGAGCCTGCAACTCAGGCATGTGCCCTTGACCAAAGTCAAACCCGGAACCCTTCAGTCCACAGGCCGATGCTCTATCCGCCGGGCCAAACAGGCTAGGACTACACATAATTTTTAAAAATCAGCATCATAGTCTGGCCCGTGTGGCTCAGTGATTGAGTGTCAACCAATGAATCAGGAGGTCATAGTTAGATACCTGGTCAAGACACATGCCTGGGTTTTGAGCTTGATCCCCAATGTGCAGGAGGCAGTTAATCTATTTCTCATTGATGTTTCTATGTCTTTCCCTTCTTCACTCTCTAAAAAAATCAATAAAAACATTTTTTTAAAAATCAGCATTATATCTATGAAGATATCTTATGTCCATGGTTTTAGTAAAATTAGCACATCGGGAATCAAGAAAGTAGAAATTTAGATTTTTTTTACTATTCAACCTATTGATAGGGTTCAGCATCTGCAACCCCAAATATTGCACCTTGGCATATCAAATATTTTAAGCCAGCGGGTCTCAACCTGTGGGTTGTGACCCCTTTGGTGGTAGAACGACCCTTTCACAAGGGTCGCCTATGACCATCCTGCATATCAGATATTTACATTATGATTCATAACAGTAGCAACATTACAGTTATGAAGTAGCAACAAAAATAATTTTATGGTTGGGTCACAACATGGGAAACTGTATTTAAAGGGCCAGAAGGTTGAGAACCACTGTTTTAAGCTTAAGGAATGTGAAAAAAAAGCAGAAGCAAAAAGGTCACTCTGACCCTGTCCTTCTCCCTTGAAACCGGTCATAGAACCCTCACGTCAGAGGTGCCCTTTCTATACCCAGAGGCAGGCAGCATCTTTATCTCCAAAGACAAGGGGCACCAAGAGGAATCCAAACCAACAGCTCTTGCCGAGTGTCCCCGGATTACAATGACCTCATATTCCTCAGCCTATCATTTCCCTAATGCTATCCACTCTTCACCAAACTTAGCATCAAATACTCAGGTTTAACTGTTTCTTTGGGTCTCATGTCATGTAAAACTTACATGTAATAAGTCTCTATGCTTTTCTCCTGCTAATCTGTCTCTGTGAGTTTCATTTTCAGACCCAGCCAGGGACCTTAAGAGGGCTGAGAAACTTTTTCCTCCCCTACACTGCAGAATTGCTTGAGACATACCAATTTAAACAATAAACATTTATTATCTCAGATCACTTCAGGTGGTGCAGAATCTGAGAGCAGCTTAGCTGAGTGTGTCTGGCTCAGGGTAGCTCATGTGGTTACAGCCAAAATGCCAGCAGGGCAGCCGTCATCTGAAGGCTCCCTGAGCTGGGGGATCTACTGCCAGGCTCACTCACCTGGTTGTCAGCAAGAAGCCTCAGTTTCCCACCACTCGTGCCTCTCCACAGGGTTGCTTACGAAATGGCAGTTGGCTTCCCCTAGTGAATGATAGGGTGGGGGTGAGGAAGATGTTGGGGGTAGGGAGTGGGGAGGAGGAAGCCAGCAAACCACCAAGAGAAAAGCTACAGTGTCTTTGATAGCCTCATCTCAAAAGCAACCACTTCTGCCACATTCAACCAGACACACAGACCATCCCAGGGACAACCTGGGCAGGGATGACGTAGTGTGTGAACACCAGGAGCGCAGGCCGCTGGGGCTGTCTTGGAGCCTGGCTACCCGACTTCCCTTCTCCCACTTCCATCCAGCAGCCTTTTGCTCCCACACTTTGACTACTTCCTCTTTACTAGCTCTTCCCTCACTTGGTTGTAGAGACTCTGAAACGCTACTGAGACGCTTCACTTTTATACCTTCCTGGGGAAAAAGAAAAAAGAAAACTCTTCCTACACTATAGGTTCTGCCCGAGTCACCACTCTATCTTCAAGGCTACATCTCCTGAAGGCCACAAATACCTCCACTTCCCCACTTCTCCTTTTTTTGGTCCACAACAGTTTGACCTGCATCCCAATGTAACTATGATCCCCAGGTCACTGTGACATTGGCAAGAGCTTTGTGGTTGGAAGTTCCCATGTGTTTTCAGCCCTCAATCTCTATAACACTCCATGCACCTCTTTTCCCTTGGCCGGGGTGATACCATTCTTCCCTGCCTTTTGTCTTAACCCTTTCATGGCTGTTTCTCAGCCTCCACTGCTGAAATTCTTCCTTTACCTCTCTAGAAATATCGGTATTTTTTACAATTCAACCCTCACCTGTTTTTTGTTATTCTAAAAACTTTTACGTCGAAACCGGTTTGGCTCAGTGGATAGAGCGTCGGCCTGCGGACTGAAAGGTCCCAGGTTCGATTCCGGTCAAGGGCATGTACCTGGGTTGCGGGCACATCCCCAGTAGGGGATGTGCGGGAGGCAGCTGATCGATGTTTCTCTCTCATCGATGTTTCTAACTCTCTATCCCTCTCCCTTCCTCTCTGTGGAAAATCAATAAAATATATTTTAAAAAATAAATAAATAAATAAAAACTTTTACTTTATAGTTTCTTCTATATGAGTGGCTTTAGCTACCATCTGTATGCTGCTAACTGATAAACCTAAATTCCCAAAGTAGTCCTTTTTCTCGACTTCCACACTATAACCAACTCCTTGCTTAAGAGTATGAAAGCGCCCTAGCTGGTTTGGCTCAGTGGACAGGTTGTCAGCCTGCAGACTGAATGGTCTCTGGTTTGATTCTGGTCAAGGGCACATGACTGAGTTGCGGGCTTGATCCCCAGTATGGGGACATGTAGGAGGCAGCCAATCAATGATTCTCCCTCATCATTGATGTTTCTATCTTTCTCTCCCTCTCCCTTCCTCTCTGAAATTAAGAAAAATATATTTAAAAGAGAAAAAAGAAAAGAGTGTGAAAGCCCACCAGTTTCTCAATTGATAGATGTGTTGGCTCAATTTGAGGGGATCATTTACTTTTGAGAACTTCTAATTGGGAGAGAAAACATTTTTTTAAGTATTCTTTAAAAAAACCACCTTATCTCCAAAGAGTTTTATCTATTTGGTACAACCCTTAGTGCAAAGGCATAATGGAATATGGATGCAACAAAAGTTTCCCTCCCTCCCCAGAGGGAGCCACCAATATGTCCACCAAGTCATTATTTATCACTAGGGGCCCAGTGCATGAATTCGGGCACTTTGAAAGGAACTTTGGGTCGTGAGGCTGCGGTAGGCACAGGGGCGGGTTTTGGCCCATTATCTGTGCCCCACCCGGGCCCTCCCACCACGACCCCTATCACCTGTCTGCTGGCAGCCCCACTCCCACCACTGCTGCTCCCACGTGCTGATGGCATTGGCCCCACTCGCACCCACTGAAGACACAGAGCAATTGGGGCCGGCACCAGCAGCAGGTGCGAGCAGCAGCTGCTGACCCGATCGTCCCTCAGGAGCAAGGGGAGGTGGAGAAGCCCTCAGAGCTGATGGTGCCGAGTGATTGGGACCAGCGCCAGGCACCAGCAGCAGGAGCGAGCACTGGGCAGGACTGTGGCATGCAGGAGCAAAGAATTTTCATTAACCATCAGAGGTTGGCCCTGATGACAGCAACTGGCGCCGCACCTTGGTCTGGCATCCTCACTCACCTGCTCTACCATTCCGCCGCTGCCAATGCCCGCCATGGTCTGCTCACACCCCCTGGTGGTCTGCACACATCATAGCGACCAGTTGTTTGGTTGTTCGGTTGTTCTGATTGTTCTGCTTTTGGTCTATTTGCATATTAGCCTTTTATTATATAGGATTTTAGTTCAACATAAAGAAGAGAAGGAGGCTCCCCTTAAAATCGGTTTATGCAGAGAATGATAAATGCAGCTCCTTCGTAATCAACTTCTAACTGCCACCTTCTTCAGACACTTCATGATGGCTGCCCTAGACTTGCCATATTCTGTTCTTCTAGACAAAAATGCTCTATTAAGAGCAACGTCTCCCTGGAACATTTGGGTTTCAGACCTAAACCTCTCCTGAACCACTGTCCTGAGACCAAGGTCTAGGAGTCATGCCCCACAGTAAGCTGTTAGCATAGACACTGGTCCACATCCTGCAGCTGCTACTACCAGGGCTACTCCTGCTGCCCCCATGTTTCTACCCTGTAAATGTGCTGTAGGCAAGAGTTCACATGTTCAGTAGCATTGGAATGCCCAATCAAAGGCCCCCAGGCAGCAGCCTGCTGTTTCTATACATAGAAGATCAGAAAGTTTTAACATTTTTGTGTTGGTATGTGCCCTTCCTCAAGAGCAAAACCAGAGATCTGGTCAACCTCACCAGAGTGTATTTTTTCCATTGATTTTGTTGTTGTTTTTTTATAAAGAGTGGAAGGGGAAAGAGAGAGGGCGAGAGAGAGGGCGAGAGAGCGAGAGAAACATCAATGGGAGAGAGACACATCAATTGGCTGCCTCCTGCACATGCTCTAACTGGGGTAGGAGAACAAAACTGCAACCCAGGTACATGTCCCTGGCTGGGAATCAAACAGAGACCCTTTGATGAACAAGCTGACACCCTAACCACTGAGCACACCAGCCAGGGCCATGAATGTTATTTTTTGCCAGTGACATCTCTGGTACTGAGGCTGCGCATTCAGAACTTCTCCACATGCTGCCTCTCCAGAGCCTCCATTCTAAGATTGATGAAACCTCCTCTGTACTTCAAGCTCATCTAGTCAGAGACTGCACAGAGACCAGTCAACAGTGTAACTGCTGTTCTCGGGTTTACCATAAAACTGTCCAGGGACTATGAGAAGAAACTCATGTTTTATCCATGGGAGGTGGGGGTGGGGGTAATAGTACAAATAAAACAGGAGAGTAAAAATGGGAGAGAGTTAAGAATACTGGAAATCCTGGAGGATAGGGGAGGCTAGGGGACTGTCTAGGGCGGGGGGAAAAATGGACACATATGTAATACCCTTTGTAATACTTTAAGCAATAAAAAATAAAAAATAAAATAAAAAAAATAAAAAAAAAGAATACTGGAAATAATGATGGAAGCTAGGGGCCTCCTAACTAGGGAAGAGAGTGAGGCCAGGAGAACTAGGTAGTAAGATCTGAGGTGAGGACATTCCTGAGAAACTTTTGAGATGATGCTAGAAATTCTATGATGTAAGCCAAGGGAGGGACGTGTCCTGGGAAGTTGAGGTATGTCATGAAGGGTCATCAAAGAACGAGTAAAGTTCTAAAATGTGTTTTAGCTTCTGAAAGAGTCAGAAGCGCACTAATTATTTGGTTTATTGAAAACTTAAGCCGGAGGGAAACAGTTAATGGCCATAGCCATCTTTAAAATAAAAGCTGCTCCAGAGATTTTATGGGTTTGTGTTGAACAAAGAAAACTATATTGATTATGGCATTCACAATCTAAGCAGAGAACATCTGAGGAATATTTTATGAACAAACTTATTGTTCTACCCACTCCCTTCCCCCAAAGACCTGTTTTATGACTCCAGGTAATCTGCTCAAACAACAGTGTTAATCAAAGCCTAGAGCAGTGGTTCTCAACCTTCTGACCCTTTAAATACAGTTCCTCATGTTGTGACCCAACCATAAAATTATTTTCGTTGCTACTTCATAACTGTAATGCTGCTCCTGTTATGAATCGTAATGTAAATATCTGATATGCAGGAGGGTCTTAGGCGACCCTGTTGTAATGTACCCCGTGATTAAGCATGTTAATTATAGTTTTGGGTCTCAGGGGTCACTGAATTGACAGAAATACATTATCTAGAGCCCTCGGGGGTCTCCCGACCACTGAGTTGTCAGGACAATTTAGAGTAGTTGTGCTGTCCTGGTCTTGGGACCACTGAGTCAGCTGGAACGCACCACCTGTGGCCACTAAAACAATTTAGGGTAATTGTGCTGTCCTGTTTCCATGTATAGAAGAATGTGCTTTGATAACCAGTAAGATCACAATCAATGGGATAGTCATTCAATCAATACGGCATTCAATCGAATGGGATGATTTATACAATTCAGAAAATCAAAGTAACCTGTCCATTGTTAAACAAAGCAAATAGGTACCATACTTCAACCCTTGTGAAAGGGTCGTTTGACCGCCAAAGGGGTCACGACCCACAGGTTGAGAACTGCTGGCCTCGAGGCAAAAGGCTTTAGGTGCCTAAGACAGTTTCACTGCTAGAAAAAATTGAAAACAGGTGTATTTTTTAAAATTTTATTTCATTGCTTAAAGTATTATGAAGAACAGTACATATGTTTCCTTTTTACCCCATTGACCTTCCCCTGGCCTCTCCTACCCACCCCCACCCCCCCAGTCTCTTGTGTCCATTGGTTATGCTTGTATGCATGCATACAAGTCTTTCGGTTGTTCTCTTACCTTCCCCCGC
>NW_006293951.1:3210181-3212744 GCF_000327345.1 Myotis davidii
GTCTTTACTTGCTTTGTATTAATAGGAAGAAAATGCAGCAGACGAAATCTGCCATTTATGAAAAGAGCAGAGCATAGTTAAAATGAACCTTCCTGGAGAGGGGGGTAGGGGCGGGGAGAAACAGGTGTGCCTATAAAAGGGCAATGTGAAGGATCCTTGTGGGATAGAAATAGTCTGTATTTGACTGCACCAATGCCAATACCCTGGTTGCAGTGTTGTACTAAAGTTTTGCAAGATGTTACCACTGCAGAAAACTAGGTTCAGGCTCAATGGGATTTCTGTATTATTTCTTATAACTACATGTGACTCTACAATTATCTCAAAATAAAAAAGTTTCATTGAGTCCAGCTGGCGTGGCTCAGCATTGACTCCTTTTCAATAAAAGTTTTAAAAATATTTTAAAAATTGACTTCAGAGAGGAAGGAAAAGGGAGAAAGAGATAGAAGCATCAATGATGAGAGTGAATCACCACCCATCAGCTGCCTCCTGCACTCCCCCTAGTGGGGGGTTGAACCTGCAACCTGGTGTGGCTCAGCATTGAGTGTTGACCCAGGAACCAAGAGGTCACCAGTTTGGTTCCCAACAGGTCAGATATCCAGGTTGCAGGTTCAACCCCCCCACTAGGGGGTGTGCAGGAGGCAGCTGATGGGTGATTCACTCTCATCATTGATGCTTCTATCTCTTTCTCCCTTTGCATTCCTCTCTGAAGTCAATTTTTAAAATATTTTTTTTCAAAAAAAAATTTTTTTTAAATATATATTTTATTGATTTTTACAGAGAAGAAGGGAGAGGGATAGAGAGTTAGAAACATCGATGAGAGAGAAACATCGACTAGCTGCCTCCTGCACACTCCCTACTGGGGATGTGCCCGAAACCAAGGTACATGCCCTTGACCAGAATCGAACCTGGGACCCTTCAGTCCACAGGCCGACGCTCTATCCACTGCGCCAAACCGGCCAAGGTCAATTTTTAACATATTTTAAAAACTTTTATTGAAAAGGAAAACACACACACACACAACTTTAAGTTATAGAAAAGAACAGTTACGTCCACCCCCTCCCCCCAATAGTTCAGCTAGTCGGCAAACTGCGGCCCCTTGAGTGTGGCTCTTCCACAAAATACCACGTGTGGGTGTGCACATACAGTGTGATTGAAACTTCGTGGCCACACTCAAGGGGCCAAAGAGCCGCATGTGGCTTGTGAGCCACAGTTTGCCAACCACTGGGCTAGACCAGTGCTCTTCAACCCTAGCTGCAGAAAAAGCATTTGATAAGGTACAACATCCATTTACAATGAAAATACTCAAAACATGGGATAGAAGGAAAGTACTTTAACATAATACAGGGCATCTGTTACAAACCCTCAGCTAATATCACACTCAATGGTGTAAACCGGAAAGCTTTTCCTCTAACAAGACAAGGCTACTCACTCTCGCTACTCTTATTCAACATAGTTCTGGAAGTCCTAGCCAGAGCAATCAGGCAAGAGAAAAAAATAAGAGGCATCCTAATTAGGAATGAAGTAGATGACATGATTCTATATATAGAAAATCCTAAAGACTCCACCAAAAAAAATTTTAGAAACAATAACCAAATATAGTGAAGTTGCAGGATACAAAATCAATGCACAAAAATCCACTGCTTTCTTGTATACTAACAATGAAATTTCAGAAAAAGAAATGAAAAAAAATTCCCTTTGCAATTGCATCCAAAGGAATAAAGTACCTAGGAATAAACTTAAAGGATGTAAGGACCTATACACTGAAAACTACACAGTATTATTAAAAGAGATTGAAAAAGACACAATGAAATGGAAAGATAGTCCATGTTCATGGATTGGAAGAATCAAATTAGTTAAAATGGCCATGTTACCCAAAGCAATATACATATTTAATGCATTTAATGTCATTTTTTTAAAGAAATAGAACAAAAAGTCGCCAGGTTTATATGGAACCACAAAAGATCCCAAATAGCCAAAGCAATCCTAGGGGGGAACAAAGCTGGAGGGATCACAGTTACCCGACTTCACATTATACTACAGAGTGATCAAAACAGCATGATATCGGCAGAAAAACAGGCACACAGACCAAAGGAACAGAATTGAGAGCCCAGAAATAAAACCACATGAATAGGGGCAAATGATTTTGACAAAGGAGCCAAAAACATATAATGGAGAAAAGAAAGCCTCTTCACTAAATAGTGCTGGGAAAATTGGAAAGCCATGTGCAAAAGAATGAAACTAGATTATAGTTTGCTCTCAAGTACAAAAATTAATTCCAAATGGATCAAAGACCTAAATATAAGATCTGAAACAATAAGTTATATAGAAGAAAACATAGGTACTAAACTTATGTGCTGGTGGGTGTTTCTTGGCATCTAGAAGGGTTCAGGAATCTGGAGAAGGTGCTGCAGCATAAATTAATAAAGAGACTAGAAATAAATATAAATTTGTAATCCATGGGGGAGCCAGAGGAAGCTTAGCTATAGGAACCAAGTTCTTCTGAATCTCCGGATCCCTCGCTCTTTATTAACACAAATTGTCCTAAGGCAGGGTAGATATAAAT
>NW_006293951.1:3213323-3218315 GCF_000327345.1 Myotis davidii
GGGGGCAACCAAGCCTCCTTCTTTCTCCATCTCCGTGGCTGCTGGCCGCCATCTTGGTTGGGTTAATTTGCATGTAGTTGCTTTGATTTGGCTGGTGGGCATGGCTTACGGTGTAGCAAAGGTACGGTCAATTTGCATGTTTGTCTTTTATTAGTGTAGATTGTCCTAAGGCAAAGCATATATACATATCATAGGTTAAGGTTTAGTATATAGTAGGCATTGTCTGTTTTGGGGGAACTGCCTTTGACTGTTCAGGTGTTTGGCCAGCAGGAGACAATAACATGTAGATTAAAATGCCCTCAGCTGTCTGGCAGCAAGCAATCATTTATGCATCCTTTTCAGGTTTGGGGAAATGTCTTCGGCCATTCCAATAGGGAATAACATATGATTCAGCCCTGTGGATCAGGCCTAAGCTAGTAGGAGTCCCAGACTACGAGAGGGCGCAGGCTGGGCTGAGGGACTCCCCCTCTGCCCGCCTCCCGCCCAACCGAGTGAATGAATTTTGTGCACTGGGTCTGTAATAATAATAATAATAAAACTACAATGAGATACCACCTCACACCTGGTAGGATGGCTATCATCAAGAAGACAAGTAATAACAAAGTATTGGAGAGGCTGTGGAGAAAAGGAACCCTCATTCACTGTTGGTGGGAATGTAAACCAGTACAGCCTCTATGGAAAAGAGTGTGGAAGTTACTAAAAAATGTAAGACTACAGTTACCACATGATTCAGCAACCCCTCTTCTGGATATCTACCTGAAAAATTTGAAAAGATTTATTTGCAAAGACATATGTACCCTTATGTTCATTGCAGTATTATTCATGGTGGCCAAGATATGGAAACAGACAAAATATTCCTCAATAGGTGATTGGATAAAGAAGATGTGGTACACATATACAACTCAGCCATAAGAAAAGATGAAATACTGACATTTGCAACAACACAGATGGATGTTAAGAATATCAGGCTAAATGAAACAAGTCAGACAGAAAAAGTCAAGAACCATATGATTTCACTCATGAAGGATATAAAACTGAAAGCAGCAGATGAACAAACCAGAAAAATAAACAAAGACTCAGAGATAGACAACAGTATGGTGGTTACCAGAGGGAAGGAAGGTGGGGCCTAATAAAAGGTAAAGGGGCGTCTAATATCTGATAATGGAAGAAGATTTGATTTTGGGTGGTAAACTAACAATGCAATATAAAGATGATGTATCATAGAATTGTATACTTGAAACCTATATAATCCTATTAACAACTAGAGACCCAGTGCACAAAATTCATGCACTTGGGGGAGGGGTCCCTCAACTCAGCATGCACCCTCTCACAGTCTGGGAGCCCTTGGGAGATGTCCAACTGACAGTGTAGGCCCACTTCCCTATGTCTGCCCCCTGGTGGTCAGTGCATGTCACAGTGAGCAGTTGAGGGGCCTTAGCATATCATTAGCATATTATGCTTTGATTGGCTGACAGCCGCCGACCAGACACTTAGCATATTAGGCTTTTATTATATAGGATTCACCCAAATACATTTAATTCTTTTAAAAGGAAAGAAAAAAATAACCTAAAACAAACTTTACTCTCTGGTTCAACTAATTCTCTGTCATTTTTTTATCAGACTTGTTTGATTTTTAATTTTTTCTGTACAAAATTCAGAAAATCCTTAGAATTGGGGCGGTTCTAAGGATTAGAAAGAATTTTATGATGTTAAGTCAACCTATCATAGGTTAAATTTTGCCTTTCCATTTGTTCAAATTCTTTTGTTTCCCTTAGTAGTGAGCTAAAAGTTTTATTTAGTTAGATTTTTACTTTTCTTGCTAGATTATTCCCAGAAAATTTTCTTTCTTATTTCTATTGTAAATAGAATTTTCAAGTCTTTGATGTTTGTATGTATGAAATGAATGATTTCTCAATACTAACTTCATACCAATCTACCTGATTCTCTTGAATCTATAAAATGTTGTGTTTTTCTCCTATATTTTCCAAGTATATAATAACATCTGCAAATAATTTATAAATTTATCATTCCCACAAATAATTTTTTCTTATTTTGAAAAGTTTATTAAGTATAATGTTACATAATAGGCTGAAAGCTTAGCAATAATTTTTGAGCTATAATTAAAATATGATAAAATCTGCTACACAATTTTAAAGTGTGTAAATTAGTGATTATACAACCATCACTACTAGCTCTAAAATATTTTTGTTACCCCAAAATAAAATCCCATAGCCATGAATGGTTATTTTCTATTCTTCTCTCCCCTTAACCTCTGGCAACCACCAGTCTACTTTCTATCTCTATGGATTTGCCTAGTCTGGATATTTCATATAAATGGGATCATACAATACATGGCCTCTTGTGCATAGCTTCTTTCACTTAGCATAATGTTTTTGAGGTTCATCCATGTTGTAGCATGTAATAGAACTTCATTCCTTTCTATGGCAAAACAATACCCTGTTTTTATGTATTTACCATATTTTTTATCCATTCACCAGTTGATCAGTTGGTGGACATTTGGATTGTTTCCACTTTCGGGCTATTTTGGATAATGCTGTTATGAACACTTGTGTACAAGATTGTATGCAGTTATATATTTTTATTTCTCTAAGATATATACGTAGGAGAAGAATTGCTTGGTCATATAATAACTGTAGGCTTAACTTTTTAAGAAATTGTCAAATTGTTTTTCATAGCCACTGAACCAATTTTTATTCCCATCAGCAATGTATGAGGAATCCTATTTTTCCAAATTCTTGCCAACACTTGTTATTGTCTTTTTTTTTTTTACAGAGAGGAAAGGAGAGAGATAGAGAGTTAGAAACATCGATGAGAGAGAAACATCGATTAGCTGCCTCCTGCACATCTCCTACTGGGGATGTGCCCGCAACCCAGGTACATGCCCTTGACCAGAATCGAACCTGGGACCTTTCAGTCCGCAGGCCGATGCTCTATCCACTGAGCCAAACCGGTTTCGGCTGTTATTGTCTTTTTAAAAGAGTATAATAGTTGTCCTGACCGGTTGGCTGAGTGTTGTCCCACGCACCAAAAGGTTGCTGGTTTGACTCCTGGTCAGGATACATGCCTGGGTTTGGGGCTGGATCCCCTAGAAGGGATCATGCAGGATGTAGCCAATCAGTGTTTCTCACATAGATGTTTCTCTCTGACATTGATGTTTCTCTCTCTCTCTCTCTCTCTCTCTCTCTCCCTCCCTCTCTCTCTCCCCCTCCTTTCTTCTCTCTCTAAAAATCACTAAAAAAAACAATTATTATAGTCAACATAGTGGGTATGAAGTGGTATCTTATTGTAGTTTTGATTTGCATTTCCCTAGTGATTAGTGGTGTTAGGCATCTTTCATGAACTCACTAGTCATGTGTATACCTTCTTTGGAGAAATGTATGTTCAAATCCTTTGTCCATTTTTTTTCAGTTGGGTTGTATTTTATTGTTAAGCTGTTAGAATTCTTTATATATTCTTATCAGATATATATCCCTTATCAGATATATGACTTGCAAATGCTTTATCCCTTTTGCAACTAGTTGTTTCACTTACTGGTGGGTGTCCTTCAAAATACAAAAATATTTAATTGTAATGAAGTCCAATTTATTGTTTTGTTGCTTGTGCTTTTGGTGTCATATTTAAGAAACCATTGCCTAATTCAAGGTCACAAAGAGTTACATCTATGTTTTCTTCTAAGAGTTTTGTAATTTGAGTTCTTAGATTTAGGTCTGAACCCTTTTAAAAAATATGTTTTTATTTATTTTAGAGAAGGAGGGAGAGAGAGGGGGATGGGAAAGAGAGAAAGAGGGAAACATCTTTGTGAGAGAGATACATTGATTGGCTGCCTCCCATACGCACATCAACCAGGCATTGAACCTGCAGCCTAGGTATGTGCCCTACCGGGAATCGAACGCACAACCTTTTGGTCTATGGAACAATGCTCTAACCACTGAGCAACCCAGCACGACCACAGATAATCTTTTTGATTAGTTTTCTTTAATTTATTTCAATGGTGTTTTGGTTTTTACAGTATGAATCATCTACTTTTTTCAAATTTATTTGTAGGTATTTTATTATTTTTATGCTATTATAATTTCTTAATTTTATCTTTTGATTGTTATTGCTAGTGTATAGAAATACAACTATTTTTGTATACTGATCCTATATCTCTGCAACATTGCTGAACTCATTTATTAGTCCAAATAGATTTTTGTGTGAAATCTTAAGGATTTTCTATATATAAGATTATGTCATCTACAAATAAAGATAGTTTAATTTCTTCCTTTCTAATCTTGATTTATTTTATTTTATTTTCATGCCTAATTTCCCTGGCTAGAATCTCTAGTATAATGTTGAATACAGTGACAAAAGCAGGCATCCTTGTTTCCACTATTTTTTAACTTCTATTTTTCCCCAAATTCTAAAGATATTTTCATTAGCTAGGAAAATTTTAGTGGTAATAGTAGAAGGTAATAGTAACCTTCTGTTAATTGGAATGCTTTTAATATTTTCCTATTGAACGTAAGTTGTCCTGGAAGTTAAATAGATTTGTGTAATATATTCTTATTCTCTAATGAACATTTTTTCTATTCAAAAGTAGATGTTAAAAGTTTTTATCAACTTTTATCAAAGTCCATAGAGTTGATCTTCCTTAGATCTATTCATAAAATAGATGTCCTAATATTTAATCCTTCCTGTATATATGAAATAAACCCCATTTTGTCATGTTATTTTTAAAGATATTGTGGGATTCTTTTTTCCTAATATTTTATTTAGTATTGTTCTGTCAATATTTATAAGTGAGATTAGAGCCTTTGTCAGATTTATTATCAACATCATTCTTGCTTCAGATAAAGAATTTGGAAGGTTTCTTTCTTTAAGTACTGAAATAGCTTAAATAGTTTTGAAATTATCTGTTCTTTTTTTTTTTAAATTAAATCTTTATTGTTCAGATTATTACATTTGTTCCTCTTTTTTCCCCCCATAACTCCC
>NW_006293951.1:3226873-3235458 GCF_000327345.1 Myotis davidii
GGAGCCAGACCAAGGTGGGGCTCTAGTCGCTGTCATTGGGGCAAGCCTCTGGTGGTTACTAAAAATTCTTTGCTCCCACTCACCCGTGGTCCGGCCCCCTGCTTGCACCTGCTGCAGACACTGGAGCTGCTGCTCGCATCCACTGTCAGTGCCCAGCACCGGCCGCAATCACTTGGCACAGCAGGTGCAAGCAGTGGCTGCCAGCCCAATTGACCCTCAGGGCTTCTCAACCTCCCCCTGCTCCTTAATCTGTTCTTCAAAGCTGCACATAACTAGCTATGGGAAGTACCTGATGCCCCCCCCCCCAAAAAAAGGAAGTACCTGATGCTTTTTTTGTGGGACAGTTCTTTGTACTTTCTTTTATGGTAAGTGATTTGTTTATACTTTCTGTTTCCTTTGAGATCAGTTTTAGTAAATTATAGTTTCTTTAAAAGTCCATTTTAACTGGAAAGCCACATGCAAACAAATGAAACTGTATTATAGTTTATCCCCATGTACAAAAATTAATTCAAAATGGATCAAAGACCAAACATAAGACCCAAAACTACAAGGTACATAGAAAAAAATATAGGTACCAAATTTTTTGACCTGGGGGGTGGGGGTAGTACTTGACCTCAAAGACAAGGGAGGTAAAGGCAAAAATAAACGAATGGGACTATATCAAACTGAAGAGCTTCTACATAGCAAAAGAAATGAACAACAAAGCAAACAGGCAGCCAACCAGATGGGAAGTGATATTTGCAAACAGTATCTTCAACAAAGGCTTAATTTCCAAGATATATAAAGAACTTGTAAAACTTAACACCAAACAAATAAACAATCCAATCAAAAAGTGGGCAGAAGACCTGCAAATACATCTCTCCCAAGAAAACATACAAACAGCCAATAGATATATGAAAAGATATTCAACCTCACTGGCAATTAGAGAAATGCAAATTAAAACTACAATGAAAAAAACCCAAAACTATAATGAGATACCACCTTACACCTGTTAGAGTGGCCAATATCAACAAGACAAGCAACTAATGTGTTGTAGAGGTTGTGGAAAATAGGGAACCCTTATTCACTGCTGGTGGGAATGTAGACTGGTACAACCACTATGAAAAGTAGTCTAGCTGTCCTTCAAAAAATTAATAGATCTACCATATGACCCAACAACCCGATTCCTGGGTATATACCCGAAAAACTCAAAATCGTTTATATGCAAAGATATATGCACCCCTAGGTTCATTGCAGCATTACTCATGATGGCCTAGAAATGGAAACAGCCAAAAGTGCCCTGCAATAGAGGACTGGATAAAGAAGATGCGGTACATATACACAATGGAATACTACTCAGCCATAAGAAAGGATGAAATACTGTCATTTACAACATGGATGGATCTTGAGAACATTATGCTAAGTGAAATAAGTCAGAAAACGCTAAGAACCATATGATTTCTCTCATATCTACACTAATAAAAGACAAACATGCAAACTGACCATACCTTTGCTATGCCTTAAGCCACACCCACCAGCCAATCAGAGCAACTATATGCAAATTAACCCAACCAAGATGGCAACCGGCAGCCACGGAGCTGGAGCAAGCAGGAGGCTTGGTTGCCACAATAATGGAGGAAGCCAAGCTTCCCGGCTCTGAACTCCACTCAAAGCAACAAAGTTTCAATTATAGAAGATAAATAAACCCCAGATACCTGCTTTCAGCCGGCTGTGGCCACAGAGCTGGAGTGAGCAAGAGGCTTCCCTCCTGCCCACCCTGGCTGGATCTGAGCTCCTCTCAAGGCTACAAAGTTTCAATTACAGAAGATAAATAAATCCCAGAATAAAAAAGAAAAAAGAAAAAAAGGAGAGGCTGGGAGCTTCCATCTCTGGGGGGCTTGGCCAGCCTGAAAACGGCCCTCAGCCCCTCACCCAGGCTGTCCAAACCTCCATGGGGTGAGGGTCCCCACTGGTCGGGGGGGGGCTTGACCAGCATGCAAACACCCATCAGCCCCAGGGGGCAGACGCTCAATTCAGGAGCTGCCCCCTGGTGGTGAGTGTGCTCCCACAGCAGGAGCTCTGTTCAGCCACAAGCCAGGCTGACAGCTGCCAGTACAGTGGTGGTGGTGGGAGGCTCTCCCGCCTCCTCAGTAGTGCTAAGGATGTCCGACTGCAGCTTAGGCCTGCTCCCTGCTGGCGTGGACATCCCCCGAGCGCTGCCGGACTGCCAAAGGGATGTCTGACTGCCACCTTGGGCCCGCTCCCTGGGGGCCAAGCCAGCAGGTGGACATCCTCTGAGGGGTCCCAGACTGCAAGAGGCCATAGGCCGGGCTGAGGGACCCCCCCGAGTAAACAAATTTTTGTGCACCAAGCCTCTAGTGTAGGCTATAAAACTGAAACTTATGAACACAAGCAGCAGTGTGGTGGTTGCTGGGTGGGAAAAAAGGGGGTCTTGATATGAGGTGACAGGAGAAGATTTGACTTTGGGTGGTGGGCACATGGTGATGTACACAGATTTTGTAACTTAGAGATCCACACATAAAACCTATATGTCACCCAAATAAAATTTAATTTAAAAAAAAGTCTATTTTGTCTAGAATTTGCAAATGATTGCATGAAGTGTATTTTTGCTTTTTTTCTTAATTAACTTAGCTAAACATTTATCTATTTACTAGAGGCCCAGTGCACAATTCATGCACTGTGGAGGAGGGGTCCCTCAGCCCGGCTTGCACCCTCTCGTAGTCTGGGACCCCTTGGGAGATGTCTGCCTGCCAGCTTAGGGAGCAGGCCTAAGCGAGCAGGTGGACATCCCCGAGGGGGTCTTTAGTGCTGCTGCAGAGGCGGGAGAGACTCCCTGTGGCTGACTGGTGCTCCCCCTGTGGGAGCGCACTGACCACCATGGGGCAGCTCCTGCATTGAGCGTCTGCTCCCTGGTGATCAGTGCACATCATAGCAACCAGTCATTTCTCCGTTCAGTTGATTTGCATATTAGGGTTTTATTATATAGGATTTTCTAAGCAGCTAGCTCTTGGATTATTTAATTCTACCATTTTTGTTTTCTAATTAAGTAGTTTCTATTTTTATCTCCTTTTTTGTATTAAATATATTTTTATTGATTTCAGAGAGGAAGGGAGAGAGAGATAGAAACATAAATGATGAGAATGATTGATCAGCTACCTCCTGCATGTCACCTACTGGGGATCAAGCAAGCAACCTGGGCATGTGCTCTGACTGGGAATCGAACCATGATGCTCAACCACTGAGTCACACCGGCCAAGCTACCTTTATCTTTTTAACCTCTTATCTCTGCTTTCTTATTTAGTTTGCTGATTTTTGTTCAACTTCATTTAGGCGCTTACTTCATTTGTTTTCACTCTTCCTTATTAGTTAGTATTATGAAAGTTTTCCAGCTGATTTGTGATTTATTCACCTCTGAATAAGACCTAGTTTGGAATATTTGTAGAGCCAGTTTCTAGACTATGTTTGTGTCACTATGACCTGGAATATAAGTAATTTATATCTGATTAAAAACCAAAATCATTTAAACAAGCACTGATAACCAATGACAAGGCTGGTCAAACTTAGTAGATGACATAACCTTGATCTGGCAAAGGACAGATATGCACTGAACTTTTATACAAACTTTTTGTACAGTAACTTGTTTCCTCTTACTCAAACCCAAACTCCACCCCATGTGCTTAACACCAGCTAAAATAGCTTGCCTTGACCTTACTATTTTTGCAAATTTGACACAGTTCATTAAATTCAAGACTCCCCCAGCAATTTTAGTATACCCTTCCTCTTTGTACAGCCACCTGTCCCATGGTCTCTGCATGTAAAAGTTACTCTTGCTCATTCCTTCTCAGAGATGTTTTTAGCTTACGTCTTGAGTGTCTCCTTATTGCAATAGTCTCCCTTAATAAAGTCTTGCCTTGTTACTATCCAGACTTGCATTTTGTTTGATACAATGCGTTTGAAAGACACTTTGATTCCTAAAATGCCATTGATTTTAGATTATCATTTTGCTGCTAGCGTTTTTTTCTTATTACATGTTATATGTATAAATGTAGCTATTTTGGGAATCTCCTACTACAATCTCTAGAAATTCTGAATAAATCCAGGTCAATAAACCTGTTATTGTGGCATATTACATAAGTATTTATTTATTTATTTTTTAAAAATATTTTATTGATTTTTTACAGAGAGGAAGGGAGAGAGATAGAGAATTAGAAACATCAGTGAGAGAGAAACATTGATCAGCTGCCTCTTGCACACCCCCTACTGGAGATGTGCCCACAACCAAGGTACATGCCCTTGACCGGAATCGAACCTGGGCCCCTTCAGTCTGCAGACTGACACTCTATCCACTGAGCCAAACCAGTTAGGGCTACATCAGTATTTAAAATATAATGTTTCCTCTAAACACTGCTTAAGCAATGTCACATGGGATATGTAATATTTTTATTATTATCATTTTCTAAATAGTCTACAATTCTATTTGGATTTTTCTCTTGAACCTAAGAGCTGTTTAACCCAAAGTATTTTATTTCCAAGTGGGTAGGGACTTTTGTTTCCCTGTTATACTTTTATTTTATTACATTGCTATGAGAGAAAGTTGTCTGGACTATTTATTTTATATTTTTTGAATGTATTAAGGTTTCCTTTTTTTTTTTTTGAGGTTTCCTTTTTAATTGGGAATATAAAAAGGAGCTATATCTGTTTTCAGAATCACAGAGTTTGATATGCACTAATTAGCTCCATCTTATTAATTATGTTAAGTCCACTATATTCTTCTTCTTTTTTCTTTTTTTTGGGGAGGGGGTACGCTTTGTCATGGACTAAGGGTGGATTAAAGTACCCTGCCACTAATGTGTTTCTGTCTACTCTTTATATATATACTTATTTATATATATTTATATAAACATATTTATATAAATATATATTTATTTATTTTTATTGATTTCAGAGAGGAAAGGAGAAGGAGAGAGAGAAACATCAATGATGAGAATCATTGATCAGCTGTCTCCTGCACGTCTCATACTGGGGATCAGTCTGCAACCTGGGCATGTGTCCTGACCAGGAATCGAACCGTGACCTCCTGGTTCATAGGTCGACACTCAACCACTGAGCCAATCTGGCTGGGCTTCTATCTACTTCTTTGTGTAGATCTTAACTTTTGCTTTAAGGATTCTATATTGCTGCTATTTGTACATAGACATTCATAACTGTTATCTCTGTGAATTTCACAATTTGGCATATGAAGTGCCCCTGTCTTATTTAATGCTTTTTGTTCTGAACTCAGAAACATTTGAAATTAAGATTGTGACCACTTTTGTTTGCATTAGCCTAGTCTAGTTTACCCATTCATTTATCACCTTTGTTCTTTTCATTTTCCATTCTTCTGAACCTCTTTGTTTTAGGTTTCTCTCTTTATACAGTGTAGAATATTTTTCTTTTTTGGTATCCAGTATGACTTTTCCCCCTTTAATGGGTAAGTTTGACTCATTTATAATTATTACAATCATCTATATATATAAAACCCTAATATGCAAATAGACCAAATGGCAGAACAACCGAACAGCTGAACAACTGGTTGCTATGACATGCGCTGACCACCAGGAGGAATGCACAGAACATGACGGGATGATGGAGCAGATGAGCAGGGGAGCCAGACCAAGGTGGGGCTCTAGTCGCTGTCATTGGGGCAAGCCTCTGGTGGTTACTAAAAATTCTTTGCTCCCACTCACCCGTGGTCCGGCCCCCTGCTTGCACCTGCTGCAGACACTGGAGCTGCTGCTCGCATCCACTGTCAGTGCCCAGCACCGGCCGCAATCACTTGGCACAGCAGGTGCAAGCAGTGGCTGCCAGCCCAATTGACCCTCAGGGCTTCTCAACCTCCCCCTGCTCCTTAGGGGCAATCAGGGCAGCAGCTGCCTCTCATACCTACTGACAGTGCCAGCCCCGCTCACACCCACTGCTGGTGCCGGCCCCAGGGGCTCTGCACCATCAGCGGGTGTGAGTGGGGCCGGTGCTCTCAGCGCATGGGAGCAGCAGCGGCGGGAGCGGGGCTGCTGGCAGACAGGGGACCGGGGGCTGTGGCAGGAAGGGCCAGGCAGGGGCACGAGAATGGGCCGAGACCCACCCTGTGCCCACCACAGCCTCACAGTCCACAGTTCCTTTTAAAGTGCACATATTCGTGCACTGGGCCCCTAGTTTACAATAATTTATATGAAAGATATGTTTTGTCATGCTTATGTTATCTTGTGTGACAATTCATATTTTCAACGTTAAAAAAAAAAATTACCTGTGTGAGATTTTGCTTGTTTATATATGCACTAGTGACCCGTTGTGCAAATTGCGCGAGACCCGGGACCCCTCCCCCATCCCGTGCCATGGAACCACCCCAAGTCCTGGAGTTCTACCCCATGTGGCTGGCGTGCCATGGGATGGCCCTAGTCCTGGAGTGCCATCCCGATGCCCCGCCCCCGCAGTGTGTGCGAGGGGCCGCAGAAACCCCGGCAGAAGCCACACAAAGCAGCCGCCTGGACCCTCATGCCCCCTGGGCCTGCAGAAACCCTGGTGGAAGCCACATAGAGCCGCCCCTGGCCCCACCCTTCTGCCCTGCCCCCGCTATGTGCACTGCCAACTTGTGATGGCATTATGGTGCAAGGGTCAGTTTGCATATTACCTCTTTATTATATAGAATTTCTTCTAATGATTATAAACATTTGTATTCTTGTCAAATGTCTAATCTTCTTTTCTTTAGACAATATTATAAATGCCCTATAATAAACAATAATAAAATGAGTAGCTTCCTCTTCTTTCCACCTCTCCTTTCTCTCTATAACTTCTCAGTTGTAGTCAATTATATTATCTTTCTGTTTAATAGCAATAACCCCCACATTTATTTTAGTTTTAGTGCTACATATCAACAGTCCTCATACTATCTACCTTATGCTATCCAGGCATCTTTTCTTTGATAAAATGTGCCCACTGGCATATTCTTCAAATAACTTAATGAAAACTAGCTCTAAGATCTTGTGTTTTCAAAACTGCCTTTATAATTAGGCAACAGTATGACTAGATATAAAATCCTTGAGTCATCCCACTTTCCTTGAGGATTTTGTCTCATTTGCTCTATCTACAATGTCTTCTAGTAAGGAATTGAGAAGAAATCTGACGTAGGTCTAAGTGTTCCTTATTATAAGTGATATATTTTCTTTGACTGCTTTATTTTTTAAAATCAAATAATTTATGAGCATATATATTGGTGTTGACCACTTTTTAAAATAGTATATCCCTTTTACATTTTCAGGCTGAAGCCTCCTATTTCTGCATTTTTTCTTGAGTTACATTTTTAATATTTTTTCTATTCAATAATTTATTTTTCTTCTTTGCTTCCAAGATCTATGGATCTATGTTTTTCCCCAGTTCTGGCAAATTCACACTATTATCTCTTCATATATTGCCTCTCCTTTCTCATTATTATTTCTAGTTGGAATTCTCTCTAAGTGTTAAATCTTCTCATTTTATTTATTTATTTATTTATTTATTTATTTATTTTTAATCCTCACCCGAGGATATTTTCCCATTGATTTTTAGAGAATGTGGAAGAGAGGGGGAGAGACATAGAGAAAGCAACATGGATATGAGAAAGACACATCGATTGGTTGCCTCCCACACCCCATCTAGGGCTGGGGATCGAGCCTGCAACCCGCGGTATGTACTCCTGACCAGAATCGAAGCAGGTATCCTTCAGTCCTCGTGTCAATGCTTTATCCACTGAGTCCAACCAGGTAGGGCAGATCTTCTCATTTTAGGTTCCATATATTTTAACCTTTTTTTCTCTCCATATTTTCCATTTCCTTGTTTCTCTTTACTTCTGGATCAGTTCTTCAGATAGATCTTCTGGTTCTCACTTGAATTATCTAATCTACTTAATCCCTTTACTGAGGTTTTCTGGGTTTTTGTGGGTTTTTTGTTTTGCCAACAATTACTAGTGTATCTTTTATTTCTGGTTTCCTTGGAATTGTTTTCATAATGCTTCTGTTCATTCATTTCCAAAGTGTTTCTAGTTGAATGTTCACTTTATGCTTTATTTAAATACTAGAGGGCTGGTACATGACATTCGTGCACTGGGGTGGGGGGGTCCCTCAGCCTGGCCTGCGCCCTCTCGCATTCCAGGACCCCCGAGAGATGCTCCGCCATTGCTGCTGCACTTGCCAGCCATGAGCCCAGCTTCTGACTGAATGGCGCTCCCCCTGTGGGAGCTTACTGACCACCAGGGAGCAACTCCTGCATTGAGAGTCTGCCCCCTGGTGGTCAGTGCACGTCATAGTGACTGGTTGACCAGTCATTCTGGTCATTCTGCCATTCAGTTGCTGGGCTTTTATTATATAGGATTATTTATGGGTCAGTAGATGGACACTGACCCTCGTACAGAAGAAATGACTACTGCTTGGTCCACACCACCATTGCTTTACTTCCTTTTGTGGGAGACGTGATAAGCCATCTAGATGGTTTCCCAAGATAAACTTGAATAATGTATGCGATTTATTCTCCCTGTCATCTCTATACAACTCCTCTTTGTCAGAATTCATCTTGAC
>NW_006293951.1:3235830-3239681 GCF_000327345.1 Myotis davidii
TGTTGGGTGACGGAAGCTCCCAACCGCTCCTTTTTTTCTTTTTTTTTTTAATTTTTTATTCTGGGCCAGCTTTAGCTGTGGCTCCAGCTTTGTGGCCTTTACTGCTGGGAAAGCGGAAACCCTCAGGCCAGACTTGTTTGTGTTCTATAATCGAAACTCTGTATCAACTCCAGCTCTGAGATCCCGGCTCGCTGAAAGCAGGTTTCTGGAGGATTTTTTAGCTTCTATATTTGTTACTATGTTTCACACTGCCGGCTCAGAGGCCAGCAAGGCAGGTGGGGAATGTTGGAGTCTGCCATCACTGAAGCAAGCAAGCATGTTCCCTTTAAGCTGCCTGGCTGCCGGCCGCCATCTTGGCTGTCAGTTAATTTGCATATCTCGCTGATTAGCCAATGGGAAGAGTAGCGGTCATACGCCAATTACCATGTTTCTCTTTTATTAGTGTAGATTATATAGGATTTCACACATAGCTATTTTAAGTTTATGTATGTAATTGTAATTCCAATACTTGACATCGTTGGGGAATCTAAATCTGTTGTTTCTTGTTTCTACTGACTCTCACTCATGGTTATTATCTTCTTGTGTGTTTGGTAATCCTTATGAGTTCATTGCTTGATCGTAATCTGTGGGAATCCTCTGAACCAAATTTGGAGTTCTTTCCTCCACATAAGGTTTGTTTCTACTTTTGCCAGTAACCAAGACCATGTCCTCCTTGGGATTTTTGGCTTAGGGTATTCCATGTTCAGCTTGGCCACACAGCTGCTATGCCAAGGTTTACTACCCACAACAGTTGTGTTGCTATAGGAACACTTTCTCAGGCCAACACTATGTCCTGGCTTCCTGCCCATCTAAGTAGCTTCCTCTTAACTCTGGCTTTCTACTGTTTTCCAAGTCAGCAGAAATTTGGCTTTTGACCAAAACTTTGTGAGTTTGACCTTGACTTCTCCCCAGCCAATGGAGATAGGACATTACATTGCATGTTCACAATGCAAACTCTGTTCTCCCTGACTGTCACAGGTGTGGACTGTTTTCTGCAAATACAACTTGTCCCTGTTGCTGCACTCTTTCTACTTCTTGGAACCTTATGTAGTCCAAGGAAGCTCCCACAAACAGCCTGTGAATCTCATTCCTATCTTTGAAACAAAAGATTCAGGCTGTCCACAGATTTAAATTATGTCCTTAACCTTGAAGCTATATATTATGCTATTTAGCCCTATCCCTAACTCAAATTCAATCCCAAATTCAACCTAATGAGATCTTCCTAAAATATGCAGTCTTAACATCTTCCCTTACTCAACCCTTAGGCTTCTTTCATAATCCAGAGATTTGTCTCATAGCTTTTTCTTCTCATTCTGCTTTGTTACTTTTGGGTGGTTATCCCCCGCCACCACCACCACCAAAAAATAAAAATAAAAAGGAAAAATTCTAACTTTGCACTACTGTCTTCAAATTTTAAATCCCATTACATTCATGCATTTATTGTGTTTGGCCCTGGCTGATGTGGCTCAGTTGGTTGGGCATCTTCCGATGCACTGAAAGGTTGATGGTTTAATTCCTGGTCAGGACACATGACTGAGTTGTGGGCTTGATCCTCAGTAGGGGATGTGCAGGAGGCAGCCATTGATGTTTCGATCTCACATCGATGTTTCTCTCTCTCTCTCAAAAAATCTATTAAAATATTTTTAAAAACCAAAAAATGATGTTTGGCAGTTTGTTCCCCCTAACATTCAACTACCAGGTGCAACTCATCTTTGTTTAAAATATTTTCATGACACTTTAATTTTACGTGTGGTTTTCACTGTGTGGTCTTCTATCTCCAATGTTTAAAAAAATGTTATCAAGGACTTTGAAAGTGTTTTACTAAAGCAAAAGCATAATGATGAAATGGAAATGTAAATATTAAAGTTCAGAATGTCAAATGTAAAAAATGAACAGGACTTCCATTTTTAGATAAGTGAAGAGGCAAATGTGATAATTTCATAAAAACAAGTGAAAAAGAAAACTATGACTAGAATAGAAGATGAATAGAATTCTGAAAATTAGCAATACAGTTATTTTTTCTCATTGTGTTATTTTCTAAGTAACTCTGTCAAGTTTTGGCATGAAGTCAAATACGTTTTCAACTCAACTTCTAACAAGACACTGTGACCTCTGGCAACTCAATTTCATTTTTCATTACCAAAATAAACAACAGGGTACAAAATTAAATAATTCTCTTTGCTAAAGTCAGAAAGAAGCCGAAACTACAGATATTTTATTCAAACTTGCACTCCTTATATGCTAACACAAGTAGTTCTCACAGTTGTCAAAAAGTCTGCAACAATTAGCTGCAGAGTTATTGAAAATATGCTCAGAGAAAAAGTAAAACAAGGTATTGGCAAAATTCCATTGTCAGCTTATTTGTCATTGTGTGATGTCAGTGGAATTCAATGTGAAAAAGGAATGCTTGTCCGATGCTAGCAAATATTCTGTTTAGAGTTGAATGAAGCCACTAATCACTAATGTGCAGAACATGAATCAGTTCTTGGCACATATGTGGTATATGAAAGAGAAGTACTAGAGGAGTTTTTCTGCTCATTATTAATATATAATGCCACAGGAAAAAAATATTGTTTTTAGATCATCATTATTTTGTGAGCTATAACATAGACTGCAAAGGATATGCTGGATTCAATTCTGATGGTATCCGAGCTAATTACATATAACAATAAAGGGTGTACATTAAAGCCAACTCATACATTGCTTCATAAAAAAGAATGAGTGGTCACCTGGCCAGTATGGCTCAGTGGTTGAGCTTGGACCCATGAACCAAGATGTCACCAGTTCAATTCCCAGTCAGGGCACATACCCGGGTTGCAGGCTCAATCCCCAGTAGGGTGTGCATAGGAGGCAGCTGATTGATGTTATTGTTAAAGCTTATATCTAATGGAAAATTACCAGTTTAAGTAATAGATCAGATATCGCATGTAAGAAACCGAAGAAGCCCTTCAGATGAAACAAGATACCACCTACTAAGGCCTGCAGGTTTGCTGGAGGCCATACATGCTGAGTGAGTTGAAACCTAGGAAAACTGTGCCTTCCTGGGAGAGAAATACCAACACGGGCTATCACACCTGAAAATATAGTGTATTTCTCTGTCTTTTATTGGAAGTTCTGAAATTGAGTCCCATACCCTTTGTTAATAGATGAGCTATGACTAAGGTCTGCTATGAAAAATCTCTACTGAATCTGACCCAATGAATTAAACAATGCTTGTGATTCATACCAAGTTTATCTAGAATCAAGGCATTTGCTGTTCTTTTTTGTTTTCAATAACAGCTTTGGAACATCATTCATCTATTAAACAATTCATCCATTAAAGTTAATAATTTAATAGATTTTAAGTACAGTGGGGCCTTGACTTACGAGTGTCCCAACTAATGAGTTTTTTGAGATACGAGCCGTCTCTTGGCTGATTTTTTGCTTTGAGTTGCAAGCTAAAATTCGGGTTACAAGCCAGCTTCAGATACCCCACCTCTAGTTGGCACAGCGTACGTCACAATGAATGCCACACTGATTAATGGCATTTCAATTCATTGTAATGGTGAAAATTGATTTGACATATGAGTAATTTGAGTTACGAGCTCCATCATGGAACGAATTAAACTCGTAAGTCAAGACCCCACTGTATATTCAAAGAGTTGTGAAATCATCACAATTAATTTCATTTTATTTATTTTTAAAAATAATTTTTTCTTGTTGAAAGTATTACATATGTCCCCTTTCTCTCCCTATTGGCTTCTTCCAGCCCACCCCAGACCCCTGGCCCAGGCCTTCAGCACCCTATTGTCTGTGTCCCTGGCTTGTGCAGA
>NW_006293951.1:3241285-3243098 GCF_000327345.1 Myotis davidii
TCTACATTTTTAGTCTTTTTGAAGAATCTCCATACTATTCTCCACAATGGCTGCATGAGTTTGCATTCCCACCAGCAGTGTACTTGGGTTCCCTTTTCTCCACATCCTCACCAGCACTTGTCATTTGTTGATTTGTTGATAGTCACTCTGACAGGTGTTAGGTGATAACTCGTTGTTTTAATTTGCATCTCTCTGATGACTAGTGACTGAGCATTTTTTTATGTCTCGTGGCCTTCTGTATGTCCTCTTTGGAAAAGTGTCTATTTAGGTCCTTTGCCCATTTTTTAATTGGATTGTTTGTCTTCCTTCTGTTAAGCTGCATGAATTCCTTATATATCTTGGATATTAACCTTTATCAGATGTATCATTGGCAAATATGTTCTCCCATACAGTGGGTTACCTTTTCGTTTTGTTGATGGTTTCTTTTGCTGTGCAGAGGCTTTTTATTTTAATGTAGTCTCATTTGTTTATTTTCTCCTTAGTTTCCATTGCCCTAGGAGCTGTACCAGTAAATATATTGCTCCACATGTCTGAGATTTTGTTGCCTGTGGAGTCTTCTAATATATTTATGGTTTCCCATCTTACAGTTAAGTCCTTTAAACATTTTGAGTTTGTTTTTGTATAAGGAGTAAGTTGGTGATCTAGTTTCATTTTTTTTGCACGTATCTGACTTAGTTTCCCAACACCATTTATTGAAGAGACTGTCTTGACTTCATTGTATTCTCTAGCCTCTTTTGTCAAATATTAATTGAGCATAATGGCTTTGGGTTTTTTTTGACTTAATTGAGCGTAATGCTTGGGACAATTTCTGGGTTCTCTGTTCTGTTTCATTGATCTATATGCCTGTTCTTGTGCCAGTATTCAGCTATTTTGATTACGGTGACTTTGTAGTATAACTTGAAATCTGGTATTGTGATTCCTCCAACTTCGTTATTTTTTTCTCAAAATTGCTGCAGCTATTTGGTGTCTTTATTTTGGTTCCATATACATTTTTGGAGTATTTGTTCTAGATATGTGAAATATGCTGTTGGTATTTTAATAGGGATTGCATTGAATCTATAGATTACCATAGGGGGTATGGACATTTTAATGATGTTGATTCTACCAATCCATGAACATGGTATATTCTTCCACTTGTTTATATCTTCTATCTCTTTTTTCAATGTCTTGAAGTTTTCTAAGTACAGGTTTTTGCCTCCTTGTTTAAGTTTATTCCTAAGTATTTTAATTTTTTTGTTGTGGTGGTATATGGGATTACTTGTTTAGTTTCTCTTTCTGATAATTCATTATTGATGTATAAAAAGCCATCAATTTTTGGGTGTTGATTTTGTATCCTACTACATTGCCAAATTCATTTATTAAATCTAGTAGTTTTTTGGTGGAGTCTTTAGGGCTTTCTATGTTCAATATCATGTCATCTGCTAATAATGAGTTTTACTTCCTCCTTTCCATTTTGGATGCCTTTTATTTCTTCTTTTCTAATTGCTGTGGCTAGAACTTTCAGTACTATGTTGAATTGAGAGTGGTAAAGGCGGACATCCCTGTCTTGTTCCTGTTCTTAGGGGAGATGGTTTTACTTTTTGTCCATTGAATATGATGTGCACTAGGTTTGTTATATATGGCCCTTACCATGTTGAGATATGCTCCCTCTATTCCAACTTTTCTGAGAGTTTTTACCAAAAATGGGTGTTGGATTTTGTCGAATGCTTTTTCTGCGTCTATTGATATGTATAATTATTTCTCTCTTTACCTCGTCCAGTGTGGCTAGAGAGTGGACACAAGTCCTGAGTAGGGGTGACAGGGGATTGAGAAA
>NW_006293951.1:3243311-3256412 GCF_000327345.1 Myotis davidii
GCTATAATTTCATTCTTCTGGCTTCTTTGTAATTGTCACTCCTGGCTAAGCCCGGATAATTGCGCCTGTTCCTTGCACCTGGCTGAACTTAGATAATGAAACCCACACCCTGGCACCTGAGCTGAGGGTCAGGCTGACAATGTACCTGCCTTTGGCACGGTGCATTTCCAGGATGTGGCTCTGCTAACACCACTGGACTCAGCTGACAATAATTAAAGAAATGTACAGTGACCCAGAGCCGGTGCAGCACATTTATTATATATTGCATGATTCCAGGAAGTTTTACTAAAGTTTAAAACAAAGGAAATTATGACATGGTTAAAGATCAAGCTATAATTCTTGTGGCTTCTTTGTAATAGTCACTCCTGGCTACGCCCAGATAATTGCGTCGCCGGCTGAACTTAGATAATGAAACCTACCCGAGAGAGAAGCATCGATCAGCTGCCTCCTGCACACCCCCTACTGGGATGTGCCTGCAACCAAGGTACATGCCCTTGACCAGAATTGAACCTGGGACTCTTCAGTCCCCAGGCCAACGCTCCATCCAGTGAGTCAAACTGGCTAGGGCACTACAATTAATTTTAAAACATTTTCATCACCCCCAAAAGAAACCCTGTTCCCATAAGCAATGTATTTGCTCTTCTTTACACCTGGAATGTGAATCTCCAGATTTTCTAAGATTGGCAATTACTTATTGACAAGACAAGTAAAACATGATCATTTCTAGGCATGTCACCTTACCACCCCTTTTATTTATTCCACGACTCTGCAGATATCAGTGTTTGTTTCTTATAGTCATTCCCTCTTGCCTCCTCTTCTAACAGAATCCTGATTTTGTTTAGGCCTCCAGGAATCAAGAGCTAAAGGGAGGGTCAGGTCCATTCCCAACACCGTGGGATAAATCACAATTGATCTAAATCAAAGATAATGTCTCATTTCCTCTGGCAGTGATTGGTTTAGTCATGACATGTACTACAATACTAAGGGAACTTACTGCTGGGGGTTCTTGTAGACCAAGATTTTTATGCACTTAAAAAGAAAGACATGAAAAAAAAATACAGGTACATTTTCCCTGCTTCCAGATACCTTAGTGCAAGGATGTATTGCCAGTGGTCGCCAACCTTTCGGAACCCACAGACCATCAGTTGGCGACCGCTGGCTTAGACCCTTAGAGCTATCTTACAAGCATTTGAAGAAAACTCAAGAGAATCACAGAGATGCTGGGCTGGAGTCATAATGTCACTGAGTCACTGAGTAACCAGCCCAGGGGTGATCCTACCCTGATTTTTCATGTGAGATAAAAACCTTAATGTTAAAGCTATTTTGAATTGGGGTGTCAGCCAAATCTATCCTACAAAATAATCTATTACATCGTCCTCTTTTATTTCCTTCTTGGAACTTAACATTCTCTGTAATACCTTGTTTGTTTACTGCTTGACTCCATCAAGTAGAACATAAGCTTCTTGTGATTAAGGACCGTCTCTGGTTTGCCACTGTACCTGAGGCACCTCAGACAGTACCTGGTATCTTGTCAATAGCCAATAATTTTTAGTTGAAAATGAATAAACGAACAATGCTTTGCATTCTCTCTTTTCCTCACTTCCAATCCTTCAGTAAGTCCATTGGTTGAACCTTCAAAATATATCTATCCTAAGCATCTGTGGGGCTATCATCGCACCGTGTCCAGGTTGGAAGTGTTGCCTCACCTTCCTGTTCACCTAGTAAACTTCCCACTTCTCTTCCTGTTTTCATTGATTCCATTTTTATGTAGGTGCCTGCAGGGCACTGGACAGTCCTCATGAACCCACAGTCTAGTGGAGGAGGTGAGAGAGGGATCCTGATACAAATCATTACTGTGCAAGAAATGGGGATGCACAGGTGGGTCTAGTGGTTTGGGTAGATGGGGACCCACAGTCTTTGCTCCAATTATGCAGCAGACTAGGCAAGAAATAAGTGTAACTGGACAATCAATGGGACCGGGCTGCCTGCCACTACTTGAGCCAATTAAGCAGAGACAGGATTGAATCATACATGAGTGTTTATTCCAATACTGCCAGCAGTATGGGAGAGCAGCAGGTCATCCACAAAAATCTGCTCTGCCCCCCACCATAAGCCAGCTGCTTATATTGGATAGAAGGCAAAGATTACATGGGGAAGTAGGCAAAAGGGTATGCCGAATGGACAGCTTACATGTCTGGAGATTTCCAAAGGCCTGCGGGTATGCAAAGGCTGGGGGTCTTCAAAGGGCTGGCAATCCTGGTTTCTGCAACAAGGTTGTTAAATTTTTCCATGATAATAGGCAGCTCCAGATGGGGAGGATGGGTTGCATTTCCAGGTGAGCTCTCAGAAAAGCAGGAAAAAGAAGAAAAGGAAGGCTAGACAAGGGACTGAGGTGCCAACATGGGGTCAGCTGAAGAAGTTAACAACTGAGGCCCAGCAGATGGTAGAAAAGCAAGAACTGGAAGCTACTCTCTCAGCCAAGTCCGAGAATTCTGAGTAAATCAGCAAAAGAAACTTTCATTTAGCATAGTACAGAACTTAGATTGAGAAGATGTGCCATACTGAGTCTAAAGAAAAAAGACTCCGTATTAATCTTTTAACACATATGCTTGCTAGCAGAGAAGTTAAGGTTACTCCCAGTCAGACGGAAAGTTTTATACAAGAAGTATGTCCATGCTTTTCTGAAGAAGGAAAGTAAATGTAAAGGCATGGGAGAAGGTAGGCCCAAGGAGCCTTATCCTTAACCCCACTGCAGCCTTTCCACCCCGGGAGAGTGCAGGACTGGTAAGCTCTACCTGGGGTGACAGGTAGGACTCAGGTAATAGCGGAAAGCGCCAATCCTACTCTTAAAATGGATACAAGAGAGCATTTGGGGTTTTTCTTTTTAATGCCTGCTTTTAAAAAATAAAAAAGGGGGAATTTGCCAGGAGCCAGTCCATCCTTGCTGTTTCAAGGGACCTGGCATATATGGCATCCTGTTCTTAATATATTTGCAGCCTGGTAGAAGGATACACAAACCAGACAAGAGTTTTATCAGATCTAGTAATGATGTGGGGAAGAGGTTGTGTTTTGTGTCTTTCCAGAAGGAGCAGTGCAGATAATTTGGGTACCAGAGCATTACGTGCGTCACCACAATGAACCCAGAGAAGCTCCTTGTCCCATCGTTCCAAAGACTTAGAGTTGCCCTGATGACGTAAAGTGGAAAAAAGAAGAAAAGGAAGGCTATGCAAGGGACTGGGGTGCCAACATGGGGTCAGCTGAAGAAGTTAAC
The DNA here is from genome assembly GCF_000327345.1 of Myotis davidii. Lineage (NCBI taxonomy): Eukaryota > Metazoa > Chordata > Mammalia > Chiroptera > Vespertilionidae > Myotis > Myotis davidii. The sequence goes on from NW_006293951.1 coordinate 3,246,583, forward strand.
AAGTGAGGCCCAGCAGATGGTGGAAAAGCAAGAACTGGAAGCTACTCTCTTAGCCAAGTCCGAGGACTCTGAGTAAATCAGCAAAAGAAACTGTCATTTAGCAGAAACTCACTTATTGCTGTTTTGCATTGCCATTGTTTTATTACTTTTACTAGTATGAAAATGTTATGTTTAAGTTTTAAAATGTTTTGGTTTTGCATTGGCATTGTCTTGTTATTGTTTTAATAGCCAGAGTTTTGTTCTTGATGCTTAAAAACTGTCATTATAGTAGCTTAAAAAATAAAAGAAGGGTGAGATGTGGGGAGCTGATATAGGGTTAAGCCTCGGACTGACCTGTTGGCACAGTCACAAACAAGTCTTCTTCCGAGTCTTAAACAACCCAATTCGAGAGGTGGCCGCTGATTTACATGCGCTGTCATTTAAAAAATAAAAATGGGCCAAACCGGTTTGGCTCAGTGGATAGAGTGTCGGCCTGCAGACTCAAGGGTCCCAGGTTCAATTCAGGTCAAAGGCATGTACCTTGGTTGCAGGCACATCCCCAGTAGGAGGTGTGCAGGAGGCAGCAGGTCAGTGTTTCTCTCTCATCGATGTTTCTAACTCTCTATCCCTTCCCATTCCTCTCTGTAAAAATTCAATAAAAATATATTTAAAATAAATAAATAAATATAAATGGGGGAATTTTCCGGAAGCCGGTCTACCCTTGCTGCTTGACACAGTTGCTGCAGGGAAGAAACATCTGCACAGCTTATGTTTCAAGGGACCTGGCATATATGGCATATGGTTTGCTCCCCCACTTAGTGCTATGTGTTTTAAACAGGACCACCTCCCTGAGAAAGGTTGTTTCCCCAGGTTAGGGATGAACAGAACTAAGGAAGGGAATAAATCCGTAAAACCACTTAACTAAGTGCCAGGTAGGTAGTTAATGATTTTAACTACGAACAATCCCGCTTAAACGACATAATCTTTATTTAGGATAATCTCCTTCAGTTATTTCCTTGTAGCTTAATAGAACAATAGAGTAACCTTGGAATGGAGATAAGAAATGCACTAACCCAGCCTTGGGCAAACTACGGCCCGAGGGCTCTCCCCTCCACTCCTTCACCAGCAGCAGTGTTAACATGGCAACGTCGGGAAACACGGCCGCAGCTCCTTCTTCTGAGTCCAGTTTAAGAACCCATTGTGGCCCTTGAGTCAAAAAGTTTGCCCACCCCTGCCCTAACCTTTGGAATAGAATGGATAGGATTAAAATCAACTGGTATAAATACAGACAATTCAGATGGAACCAGGCTATGCTGATCAACTGAATGCTGCCTCCGTGTCCTTCATTCTTTGCCAACTCCACCCACACTTTTGGCAACCCCTGGACCTGCTGGGGCTGGACCCCAACACTTTAATCAGAACTAAACATTCACAGTTAATAGAGCATGATGACTATTACTTACAGCTGGTTCCCAATATTCCATTTCTACCCCTATCAGAAGGAGACACTCCTCTATGCTCTGTGCATGGTGGAGGTGGGGGTTAGAATCAGGGAGGTATAGAAGGAGAGGCCAAGCAAACCTTTACATCTGTTCTTCCCTTCAAGTGATTCTAAAAACAAAAATAGTTCCTCAGTGTAGAGGGAGTACACATTGTCATACCTCTCCTCTCACGTATTTAGGAGGGAGGGACCAGCCAACACCAGCTGGCAAATAGAGAAATTGAGGAGAAGCCATTTCCCCAGGGTGCATCTCTTAACAGTAAGGCCGCAGGCAGACCAAATATCTTTTTGCTCAGGAACAGCTCACGTTACAGCTTGCTGAGCACCCAGCCAGCCTCCCCAGGACGGAGGTTCGATATGTAGGAGTTGCTCACCCACCTCCCTTTCTGGGCTCCTCTGAGAGGCCCTTCTGTTAGAGATGGGGAAACTGAAAAATGACTTTCAAGGGATAACAGAGCAGACAGGTTGACCTGCCCCAGGACATCTGATTCCAACTAATAATGGCCAATATTTGTGGGGCATTTCTTATGTGCTAAATCCTATTCCAAGCCCTTTACACATAGTATCTTTTTCCATCTTCCAGAAATCCTCTAAGGTGATATGCTACAAACCCACAATCCCTTGTCTATATTTGAAAGCCCCCAAAAGCCCTGAAAAAAAAAAAAAGACTTTTCCTGTATTTGCTGCCCAAACTCTTTTGGTGGCAAAATTTGTCCTGCATAGATGTGAAGCTATTTATGTTATTTATAATTTTTAAAGTCTTTTATTTATAAATTTAAAAAATCAGAACATAGAGGCATGACTATTCATATCTTTATTAGTTTTCTATTGCCATGTAACAATATTACTATAAACTTAACCAACATATATTTACTACCTCGAAGTTTCTGTTGATCAGGAGCCCAAGCTGGGTTCCTCTGCTTAAGGCAGTGGTTCTCAGCCTTCTGGCCCTTTAAATACAGTTCCTCATGTTGTGATCCAACCATAAAAGTATTTTCGTTGCTACTTCATAACTGTAATGTTGCTACTGTCATGAATTGTCATGTAAATATCTGATATGCAGGATGGCCTTAGGCGACCCCTGTGAAAGGGTCGTTCGACTGCCAAAGGGGTCGCGACCCACAGGTTGAGAACCACTGGCTTAAGGTTTCACAAGACTTCAACCGAGGCGTCAGCTGGGGCTGCTGTCCCATCTGGGTTCAAATGGGGAAGGATCTTCTTCCAAACTCACTTATACTGCTGGCAGGATGAGGGCTTCCCATTGCTTTTTGGTGTGTGTGTGTTTTCCTGCCTATCAGCCAGAGGCGGCCTTTGGCTCTTAGAAGCTGCCCACATTTCTTGTTGTGTGAGGTCCCCTACCATGGCCATCTGCTTCCTCAAAACCAGTAAGGGGGAAGAGGTAGGGAGACTGAGACTCCAAGAAGATGGATACTACACGCTTATGCAACATAAGCACGTAATCATGCCCATGTAATCACATACATCCTATTACCTTTGCTATATTCTTTTCATTAGAAGCAACTCACAGGTCCTTCCCACATCTGAAAGGGCAAGAGCATATAAAGAAGTGAATACCAGGGGCCACCCCATGAGTCTGCGTCTACCATAATATCTTCCAATGCAGGAATATTAATGTTTGATTATGTCCTAGACTTTCATGAAGGTGTCTCATAATACCCGGTATATGCACTATGATAGCTTTCTAAAATCCTGAAATTTTAAAATTCTGAGACATATCTGTCCTTGTCTTTGTTTGTTTGTCTTTTTGTTAATCCTCACCAAAGGATATTTTTTACATTGATTTTTTTTTTTTTTAGAGAAAGTGAAAGGGAGGGGGAGAGACAGAAACATCAATGTGAGAGAGACTCATTGATTGGTTGCCTCCCTCACACGCTCTGACCAGGCTGGGGATTGAGCCTGCAACCGAGGTACTTTCCCTCGACTGGGATCGAACCCATGACCCTTTAGTCCGAGAGCCAACACTAACCACTGAACAACCATCTAGGGCTGTTTTCATGGGTTTGGGATAAGGTACTGAATAGGTTAGTAAGAAACTAGGAAAGTCCCAGGCAAGTGGAATGAGAAATCAGACAAATGGTTAAACAAATGGCCGGAACAGCTGAGCAATTAACAGCCGGCTAATAAATCACAAGTCTCTATCCTCCCTAACTGAAATGCCTAATTGCAGATGGTTTAAATCACCAGAGTCAGGGAGGTAGATAACGAAAACTCTAGATCCAGACCAATCCAAGATAGAGGCAAAACTGACCAGAGAACAGCCCCAAAGCACATTATACCATCATTATAATGACAATTGACACTATAAACAGAAGGGCCCCACGCCAGGGGCATGACCACCACAACACGTTTGAATGGGCCATTTTAGGAACAAGACCCTCTCCCAACCAGAAGGAGGGGTGAGAATTTGGTGCCACAAAACTCAGCAACCTCCTCCCTCCCCCCACCATCACCACTTTGGAAACACTTAAAATCTTAAGAATTCACTGACCATGTGTGCAACTCACTGGTGACTTGGCCCACGGTCACTCAGATGGAAACTTTTGCTTCTTTCACAGCAGTGCCTGCACCCTGGGGTCCTTTTCTCTACCTGAATAAAACATGCTTTTTCTTACTCTGACTAATCCTCAAAATATTTCCTGGAAAAGTCAAGAAACTGGAGGTCACCTGACACGAGAAAGATCCCAGACCAGATTGTGCCCAGGCAGGTCCGGTAAAAGTACTACAGACAGTCCTCAAGTTACGTCGGACTCGACGTATGTACATAGTTTAGTGGTTATGTCTCCATCTCCCATATATATATAAAGTTCCATCATTTACACATATGTACATATGTGTTTTATGTTTTTTATTATTTATTTACCACAAGTAAAGGTCAGGAATTGTTATCTTTTACATTTTTTTTACTGTTTCACTTCATTACTGCTGTGTATGTGTTCCATGTGAGCGATGTAGGTGCTTATGTAGGTGGGTTCTGACTTAAGACAAAATTCGCGTTATGTCGTGCCATAGGAACAAATCTCCGACGTAACCCGAGGACCTACTGTATATTACTATCCTCATTTTACAAGTGAAGAAATTGACTTACCAAGAAGTGATTCAGTCTATGGAAAACACCTCCATGTGTTTCTCCTCTACTCTCAATACTCACTACTACACCATTTCACTCTGACACCAGTTGTCTGGATCTTCCACACATCCAGCAATTCATTGATACCAGCTGCGTGTCCTACAATTCAAATTCTGACACTACTGTATCTACCTGGAGATATAGTGTCAGATCCACCTGGAGATAGTAGGTCAGTCTCACAAATCCCCTCCCCACCCTGTCTCCACTTCAGATGCCAATCACAAGTCCAGGTTGTTACCTGCCTTCTGACCTACTATCTATAAATTGGCGGTTCCCATGACCCCACCTTGGGTTAAATGAATGTGTTAGTGTGGCTCACAGGACTCAGAAAAACATTTTACTTATTAAATTACCAGTTTAGTATAAAAGAATATCATTCAGGAGCAGCCATTTGGAAGAAATGCATAGGGCAAGTTTTGTGGGAAGGGCCTGTCTGGAAACACCATTCTCCTCAAATCTCTACATGTTCACCGATCTAGAAGTTCACCAAGCCCTGTTCTTTGAGATTTTATGGAGGCTTCACTACATGGGCCGGATGGATTAAATCACTGGCCATTGGTGTTAGACCTAACATCCATCTCCTCTCCTCTCCCCTCTCCTCCCCAGAGGTGAGGGGTGAGACTGAAAGTTCCAGCCCGCCCGCCCCGTTCTTAGGAGTTTTCCAAAAGTCACCTCATTAACATAAACTCAGGTGTAGCTGAAAGGGGCTTGTTACGAATAAATAACAAGACAGTCTTTTAACCTTTATGGCTCTGGAGCTATTTCAGGAACCAAGGACAAAAGACCAAATACTATAACAAAGATGTCCCCATTGCTCTTAGGAAATTCCAAAGGTTTTAGGAGCTCTATGCCAGAAACAAGATGAAGACCAAATATATATTTATCACAAATAATATCACACTCATCTTAGGCAAAAATAAAGGGTTGACTTTCAGGTCAGAGCCCAAGCTTGTGGCCACATGCAGGCTCCAGGTTCTGAGGTTTAGCAGTCTGTCATGCAGAGATTCCAAGTGCCATTATAACCAGACAACCAAGGGGTCTGGGCTGCCTATCACTACTTGAGCCAATTAAGCAGAGACAGGGTTGAATCATATATGAGCATTTATTCCAATAATGCCAGCAGCATGGGAGAGCAGCAGGTCATCCACAAAAATCTGCTCTGTCCCCCACGATAAAACAGCTGCTTATATTGGTTAAAGGACAAAGATTATGTGGGGAAGTAGGAATCACAGGTATGGGAAAGTGGGCACGGGATAATCATCTGTCTGTTAATTTGACTAGCCTAGCTAGAAGAATTTAGAAAATGGGAGGAAAAGTATTAATGTTTTTAGCCCTCACAAAAGCCTAGAACTAAATTAAATCAAAGGTTTAGCCAAAGGAAAATTTTAACAATGCAAAAAATTCCATTGTAAATGGACCACAGCTGTTTTACTACTCAGCTGTAAAAAAGAAAGAAATTTTACCCCTTGCAACAGCATGGATGGACCTGGAGAGCATTATGCTAAGTGAAATAAGCCAGTCAGAGAAAGACAAGTACCATATGATTTCACTCATGAGGCATCTAACGAACAAAATGAACTAATAAGCAAAATAGAGACAGACTCATAGATAGAGAACAGGCTGGTTACAATATCAAAACACTTAGGGCAATGGTTCTCAACCTTGGCTGCACGTTAGTATCACCTGGGAATCTTTTTAAAATCCTGATTTCTGGGCCTCATCCTCCGGAAATTCTGTTTCTTTGTTATGGGGTGGGGCCACAACATTAGTAACATGTGCAGCCAAGGTTGAGAACCACTGACTTAGGGCAAGCACTCACAAACCACCAACTAAGCTCCAAGGCATAGCCAATCAAATGATTTCCTTTCTTTGCTTCCACAGGTTCCCTGTACTCTTCCTCTCCTCCCGCAACATGCTGTCTGCAGAGTGCTCCTACTTCTGGTTTGGCGCTAGATCCCACACAAGCAAAAGTATGGGTACACCTCGGAGATGTTGCAGGTTCAATTCCAGATTACTGCAGTAAAGCAAGTACCACAATAAAGCGAGTTGTTATTGAAAGGGTCGGGGTTGGGCCGGGGTCACACAGAACAGGCTCAAGGCTCAGTGTAATCAAAGTAATATTTATTTCAGGCACCTGGGTGCAGGCGGTCTGACTTGAGAAAGAGTCAACGGTGAACTGGGGTGGGAGCAGGCTCTTTATGCGCTCAGAGAGAGCTGCAGACCGGGCTTCAGCTTCACCCAGGTATCAGGACCATGACCCCTGACCCCGTCGCAGTTTTATGACCTTGCCTTTTGTCCTTCTGCTGGCGCCAGACATCCTTTCTCAAGGGGTGGAGTGGGGTGGGGGGTTGGCGGAGCTGTGCAGGGGTGATGGTCTTCAGAAATTTCTGTAAAGTAACCACTCAAGGGGAGTGGGTTTGTGTAAGGCTTAGGCTAACAGAATGAGCTTACCCTTGGACATTTGTTAGATTTTGTAAGGCTCAAGCCTAAACCTCAACGCCTGTAAAACACAATAAAGCAAAGCACAATAAAACAAGACACCTGTAATCCGCTTCATCTCCCCCTCCTGCCTCTCTTCCCAATCCTGCCTTATTTTTTAAAAAATATATTTTATTGATTTTTTTACAGAGAGGAAGGGAGAGGGATAGAGAGTTAGAAACATCGATATGAGAGAAACATCGATCAGCTGCCTCCTACACACTCCCTACTGGGGATGTGCCCACAACCAAGGCACATGCCCTTGACGGGAATCGAACCTGGGACCTTTCAGTCCGCAGGCCAACTCTCTATTCACTGAGCCAAACCGGTTAGGGCCTGCCTTTTTCTTTATAGTCTTCCTCTCTCCATAGCTTTGTTTGTATATTTGTTTTCTAACTCTCGTGCTAAATGTAAACTCCAAGAGAATATGTTATTTGGCCTCAGAGTATTATTATTACTAATTTTCAAAATGTTTGTGATTTAATTACTTTATCTAAAAATCAGAGGTCTGTTTATGCATTGGAAATTTCTTGTCCACTCCCGTCCTTTTCTATTCTGGGCTCTAACTGCATACACTGGGACCCTTGACCTCTAACTTCTGGTTTGGATTGAAGCTCTGAGAGGCACCAGTAGGAGAGCAAAAGGAGGAGGGAGAAGGGGTGAGAATATTTGCTCTTCCACCTCCCTCCTGACTGGGTTGCCACAGACTATCTATGTCCTTTTACCAACCCAAAAGCCATAGCTCCTTGTAAGTGGCCACTCTCTCCAGGGTTTGGTAACTACTCTCTCCCTACCCTTTCAGGACCCAGAGAAGTAAGGGCTTCCTGCTATTGCTAGTCCTAGGTTATTGAACCATCCCTGACCCTGCTTTCCCTTCATTCTGCCCATTCCTTTGTAAACAGCCTCTTCTTTTAATATCTCCTTGTTTATCCTGTTTGAGCTTGCCCAGTTTTCTCCTGCTTGGAGCCTGAGTCAGACATTGTATGCCTCAAACTCCTGGAAATTTGAAAGACACAGGTTTATGGTGAGGGGAACCCAAGTTTTGCCACCCTGAGGCTGCCTGTTCATCTGTCTCTGTTAATTTGATTAGCCCAGCTAGAAGAATTTAGAAAATGGGAGGAAAAGTATTAATATTTTTAGCCCTCACAATAGCCTAGAACTAAAATAAATCAAAGGTTTAGCCAAAGGAAAATTTTAACAATGCAAAAAATTCCACTGTAAATGGACCACAGCTGTTTTACTACTCAGCTGTAAAAAAGAAAGAAATTTTACCCCTTGCAACAGCATGGATGGACCTGGAGAGCATTATGCTAAGTGAAATAAGCCAGTCAGAGAAAGACAAGTACCATATGATTTCACTCATGAGGCATCTAACGAACAAAATGAACTAATAAGCGTGATAACGTATTGTAGAAACCTGCATAATTGTATTAACCAGTATAACCAAGATAAATTTAATAATAAGGGGAAAAAAACTTAGGGTGAGGTAAGTGGGACTGGCCTCAGTTTTAGGACAAGGAATTGGGAAGGGACATTGTCAGCTTAAGACAGGGAGAAATGGGCAGGGCTTGAAAAAATAAATAAGAATAAATAAATTACGTTAAAAAAAAAAAAGCCAGTGCACAAGAATTCATGAGCATGGGCACTATTGTTTCCAATTTAGAGTAAAACATAATATGAGATATAAAAACATTAACTAAAAAGAGCATGTTATTTTCACGTTGGCATGAGTTAAGGGCACTCCTACTTGGAAATAACCTGTACATAGTACATTATTACCTAATTGATCAGCACTTCCCTTTGTTTTATGTGTGTTTCAGAGTTATCTAAAGTCCCGGTTTGGGGTTTTTAAAATATATTTTTATTGATTTCAGAGAGGAAGAGAGGAGGAGAGAAAGATAGAAATATCAATGAAGAAAGAGAATCATTTGCCGGCTGCCTCCTGCATGCCCCCTACTGGGGATCAAGCCCAAACCCTGGCATGTGCCCTGACGGGAACCGAACAGTGATCTGGTTCACAGGTCGACAATCACTGAGTCACCCTGGCCGGGCTCAGATTTATAATTATATACTGATCAAGAGATTGGCAAACTGAGGTTCTAGTCCCCTCTTTGCCAGAAATCTATTCTGAAAGAAAAGAAACTTTTTTGAAAGTTTCTCAAACTACAAAAGTAAGATGTTGGAATAAATTATAGCTAAGATATCCATTAGCTCTAAATCTTTGATATTTATAATTTGTAATTGTGAAGACAGTGAAGTTTTTATTTTTAAAATGTGGAGTCAGCAATATACATAGTCATGCTTAAGAATTCAGGTGTGCATCCTAATTGCTTGGTTTCAAATCCCAACTCTACAACTGATTAGCCACGTGGGCTTGGGATGTGTCTTAATCTCATTGCATCTCTGTTTCCTCATCTGGAAAATGGGCTATAACGGTAAAAATACCTACCAATCAAGGTTGCTTTGAGGATTAAATAAGTTAGAACTTTGTAAAATGTTTACCGTGTACAAAGCATTATTCTAACCACTCAATAAATGTCAATCATTGATGTTTCAATCTCTCTCTCCCTCTCTGGAATCAATGAAAAAATATATATATTTATAGAAAAATAACCGTCTGGGTGTGGACTGGGCTCTGACATGCCCTCACTAGCCAACCTGGTCCTGTGGCCGCCCGTCCGGAGCTAAACGCCTGGGCGTCCAGCGGGGCCCTGCCCGGCCAGG
>NW_006293951.1:3261710-3267014 GCF_000327345.1 Myotis davidii
GATAGAACTAAGAAAAGCTGATAGTTGTGGGGGTGAGGCTGGGGAGAGGTGGAGGGATTGAGCACAAAAGGAAAAAAAAGAAAGAACTCATGGACATGGACAACAGTATGGTGATTGCCTGGGGAAGAGGATGGGGGGAGGTGGAGAAGGGTATAGTGGGGATAAATTTTGCTAGATGGCAAACTTGACTTGGGTTGGTGAACACACAATACCATTTAGTGATAACGTATTGTAGAAACCTGCATAATTGTATTAACCAGTATAACCAAGATAAATTTAATAATAAGGGGAAAAAAACTTAGGGTGAGGTAAGTGGGACTGGCCTCAGTTTTAGGACAAGGAATTGGGAAGGGACATTGTCAGCTTAAGACAGGGAGAGATAGGTAGGGCTTGAAAAAATAAATAAGAATAAATAAATTACGTTAAAAAAAAAAAAGCCAGTGCACAAGAATTCATGAGCATGGGCACTATTGTTTCCAATTTAGAGTAAAACATAATATGAGATATAAAAACATTAACTAAAAAGAGCATGTTATTTTCACGTTGGCATGAGTTAAGGGCACTCCTACTTGGAAATAACCTGTACATAGTACATTATTACCTTTATGCTGTTTCTCTTCAGCCCTCTTTAGAGTTATCTAAAGTCCCGGTTTGGGGTTTTTAAAATATATTTTTATTGATTTCAGAGAGGAAGAGAGGAGGAGAGAAAGATAGAAATATCAATGAAGAAAGAGAATCATTTGCCGGCTGCCTCCTGCATGCCCCCTAATTGGGGATGGAGCCACAGCCTGGGCATGTGCCCTTGACCGGAATTGAACCTGGGACCCTTCAGTCCGTGCTCTATCCACTGAGCCAAACCAGCTAGGGTGAGACTTTCACTCTTAATAACCTTGCATTCCAAGATAAACCATGAATAACAGGAACTTCCTAAAAGCCTTGACTAACAGGAAACCCTAAAAGCCTTGCTTCCAAGATAAACCACAAAAATAATAACATCCTGTTTTCCTTACAAAAGACAGGAACATCTTGTTCATACCCAATCTGAACTGTCAACTGCCACATCTGGGCTATAAATCTCTCTCATATCATGTGATCTACAAATTCTTCTTATTGTCTTTGATGAGCCACTACTTCTGAAAAGCTGGTCCCCTTTCACAGCTAGTAAAAATGTCTCCCTGTATTCATATTTGTCACTGAATTTTATTTTGACAGAGAGTTCCTGAGCACTCAGTAGCTGGAACTATCTTTCTTTGGGAAGTACTGAGCTTGGATGCACCAAGAGCCATCTTCATGGGTAGGCCACTTGTGCAGTTGCACAGGGCCCTGCCCTTGTTTGTTTTTTAAAAATACGTTTTTATTGAATTTTCGAGAGGGAAGAAGAGAGAAGGATAGAGATAGAAACATCAATGAGAAACATCATCAACCGGCTGCTTCCTGCACACCCCCTACTGGGAATCCAGCCAAAGGGGCACTTAACAGGTAAGCAGAGGACTGGGGTCTTCAAAGGGCTTAGTGATATACAAAAGGACTGGGGTCTTCAACGGGCTGCCATTCTGGTTTCTGCAACAAGATTGTTAATCTTTTCATGATAAGACAGTAGGTCCTCTGGTTAGGTTGGAGATCTGTTCCTACGGCACAGTGTAACTCGATTTTCACTGTAAGTTGGAACCCACCTACGTAAGCACCTACATCACTCACATGGAGCACATACACAGCAGTAATGAAGTGAAACAGTAAAAAAATTTAAAAGAAAGAAAATAATTCCTGACCTTTACTCGTGGTAAATAAATAATAAAAAACATAAAGCACATACGTCGAAACGACGGAACTTTTTTTTTTAATAAATAAATGGGTGATGACGACGTGACCACAAAACGACCTACGTCGAGTCTGACGTAATCCGAGGACTGTCTGTAGGCAGCTCCAAATGGGGAGGATGGGCTGTATTTCCGGGTGAGCTCCCAGGTCCCCTGTGCTTTCTTTAGTCAGAGCACAATAATCACGGTTAACAGAGCATGATGAATACTTCTTACAATTAGCTGCTCCCCAATATTCTGTTCTGCCCCATATCATATTGTCTTTGGCTGTGTTTGAGATAAAACTTGAGTAGTTGTGACTAAGCCAGTATGGCCTACAAACTCCAAAATATTTACTATCTGGCCCTTTATAGAAAAAGTTTGCCAACCCCTGCTCTATACTTACCTCTCAGCATTCTCCATGTAGCCATCCCAAACTATTTGAAGTCCCTAACAGATCACCCTGTTCTCTTTGACCTGCTCGGCCCACCCCTCCATGGGTGCTGCCATAGAACTAACTCCATTTTAGCATTTAACTGTTATTCTGATTGTCCTTTTACTTGTCTGGGGCAAGTGTTCACTGCTGAGTCCCCAGCCACTAGCACCACCCCTGCCCTCCTTCGGTGCTTCATAAACATGTTTTGATGCATGAGCAGCTTCCTGAAGAGATGAAAAGACTGGGTTCCAACTTTCAAGAGCTTGCAAAGGGAAGACAGTAATGTAAACAATAAACTAACCTACAAGGAAGAATGAAAAAGCACTAAAAAGTAGCATGTACTCTGCAGCATGTCCAAGGAGAGAGAATTCCACCTGGGGAAAGGTGCTCCTTCTTTATGAGAAAAGAGTGAAAAAACAAAATGGAATCACTATGGTCAAGTTGCTAAATTTTACAATCAAGTAGGCTGAGGTATGACAAAGCAATTCTGTTCTTGCTTTAACCAGCTTGGGAACTTAAATTTTTGAACATTTCAATTGTGCCTGGAGATAAATATATTGTTGGTGATAGAATATCCAGACTAAGAGAAAGTTTATTTGAACCAAATAAGACAATTGCCGGGAAGCAAAATCTCAACAGATTGAGAAAATGCTCCAGAGAATAGCAATTTTGCAGCTTATTTTATACATTATTAGACTCATAGGAAAAGCCAAAAGGAAGGTTCCATGAAATTCATCTATAGTTCTGAGGGGGCAGGAGAGAGCAAAGTGGGGAGATCCCTGAGGTTGGATAAGCAGCAAAACATAGAGACACATACTTCTTTTACATTGGTTGGGTACAGGACAGTTAATAATTAACATTTACAGCTCATAGAGGTGGTGAAACGGAATTTTTGGACTGGAACCCGGATTCTTTGTCCGCCAGAGTCGAAGAATGAACCCACGGACAGAGGGTAGTATAGCAAAGGTGGAGATTTATTGAAAAACAACTACAGACTCCCACTGGGGAGAGGGAAAGACCCCCACAGAATGGACTCCAATGGGGGGGGGGGGGGAAGGGTCCCACCGACTTCCTGTTTCCATGGTTTATAAAGGCTGCAGTTCCTATGTCCTGACATCCTCTCTAATTGGTCAATATTTCCTTTGGAATTGGTTACTATAGTGACTCCTGAGGCCCTCCTCCCTCATTGTCCTATTTCTTCTCTGCTTTCTTCCTTCTTTATTTTGTAAATATAAACCTTTTTTTGGCTACTTCCAGTTCCCTTGTCTTATGGAAATGTAACTGCCCCTGGCTTCCTTGTGTTATGGAAATGTACCCTCTCCCAGTCTGTAGCCCTGTTTTTTTCCATGGACCCCAATTCTAAAAATTCCCTAAACCCGCCTATATTCCCCTAAAATTCCTGTTTCAATGGTATGCAGGGGAATAAGATAACCAAGAGGGGTTCTGTGGTCTCCTGTTCTGGAGCCCGAGGTGGTGCCTGCAAGGGGTCTGGAAAAACAAACTACTCTGACATTTCAAAGGTATGTTATCTTAGATGCTCAAAGACAACAGACAATTCCAAAGGTAAAGATTGACCTTTGTCAAGGAAGCTGCAGGCCTACGATGTGACTAACCCACCTGCTTTTCCTTAGGAATTTTTAAGTTCAGACCACCCCGGGCAGTTGGCTGCCTTCAGTCTCCAGGTTTGTGAGGCCCGAGGGCCTCCCCTGAGCTTGCCTATGTCCAAACCTGCTGGAGAGCAGGAAAGAATGTTTAGTCTCCAGGCCACCTGACATCTGGCTGATGAACATCGTGAACTAATCCAAAGGCTGAGAATGCAGCACTGATTTTTCTCAGGAATGTGACTTTTTATTATAAAAACTCTGAGCTCAAGATTGAAATAACTTGGCACAGTGACTGGTGGTTATAGACTTAGTGGTGATCACATCGTAAGGTACATAAACGTCCAATCACTATTATATGCCAACTATAATTTAAATAATAATACCTCTCAGCTTCTCTTTTTCGCAACACTATAGGTAGTGCCTAGTTGTGCTTCTGATCTGAATATCCTAAGATCCTTTAATAATTGTCATTTATTTCAAGCCAGAGCCCCATGACACTGCTGGGTGGACATTTAGAATCCTTTCTGATATTAACATAAAACCTCTACCTCCGTGATGAAGTTCTTACGGAGCTTTTTTTGGTTGTTGTTAGCATGTAATGCTCTCATCTGTAAAATAAGTCTCAATAACTCCAACTTCACAGGATTAATAAGCATGGTTAATTATCAGAGGCACAGAGCGCAGTGCGCACATCACAGAAAGTGCTCAGTAAACCGCAGTTATCCCCGGATCCTCTAAAATGCTCCGTTTAACGGTCATGGAGCCCGTGTCCAAAGAGCTCTCCAGACTCTGCACCGCTAAACATATGTCGCAGCATCAAATGCGTCCCCGTAGTAAACGCAGCAACGCGCGGCCAGAGGCGCACCGGCTGGGCTGCGCGTGAGACTGCATCTCCCCGGGAAACCGCCAGGAGCTGGAGCCCGCAAAGTAGAAGAACTACAACTCCCATGGTGCGTCACGCGAGCTTAGGGCTAGTCTATATTTTATCGTCCGGCCCCTGCCGCGAAGCTCTCAGAGACTCCGCCCCTAGGGTTCTCCTCGCCTATTCCGTCCCAGTCTTCGGAAGACGCCGTGTGACGTCACGAGGTCCTACGTTCGTGTGGGGAGCAAGAGTTGAAGGACGGTCTCTGGCTGGGTTCAGGCGGCCCTGGGACCGCGGAGGAGGCTCTCGAGGGACCGCCGCGATGCTCCACCCGGAGCCGGTCAGTCAGCTCCTGGATCTGTGAGTCCGCTCGGCCCCCGCCTCTTCCTCGCCCGGGCCCAGCACCTCCCCCGCCCGGCCCGGTTCTGCGCTGCTCTCCCTCCCGCCCCTTCCCTCCGCCGGATGCACGTAGAGGCCTCGCGGGTGTTTCTCCACTGGGCTCTTCACTTGTCTTCTCCTCGTCGGTGACAGTGATGCCCAGGGGGCCACGGGGCAGGGGGGCGCTCCGTCCGCCGCCCGGGACGCCCCCACAGGGGTGTCTGGCTT
>NW_006293951.1:3267545-3268854 GCF_000327345.1 Myotis davidii
TCCCCGTGCCAGAGAGGGGCGATTCTCTGGCGGGGTGACCCGCGTCACCGCTGTGTGCGGTGGGCGAGCGACAGGCTGTCCCGGTGCCGAGCGCTTGACCCACAAAGTTCTGTCACGGTGCCTGCCTCTGGGACTGTAGTGAGCAATAAACTTCACACCTGAAGGCCTCATTTAGAAGGATGCCTAGTGTCAAAAGAGAGCTTTCAGAGAGTTTTATTTCAGAGCCTGTGGTTACGAAACAGGACAGGAGGAGTCCTGGTGCCCGGAGCTACCACGGGCACATAGGTAGAGACGAGGTTGAACCTCTGTGGTACTTTTTAGTATTCAGATTAGAGGCCCAGTGCACAAAAATTTGTGCACTGGGTGGGGGTGGGGGGTCCCTCAGCCTGGCCTGTGCCCTCTCGCAGTCTGGAACCCCTCAGGAGATAACGACCTGCTGGCTTAGGCCTGCTCCTGGGTGGCAGAAGGCAGGCCCAGTCCCTAGGTGCAGCCCCTGGTCAGGCTCAGAGCAGGGCCGATTGGGGAGTTGGGGCACCGCCCCCTGTCACACTCAAGGCAGGGTAGATTGGGAGGTTGCTGCGCCACCCCCTGTCACGCACAGAGCAGGGCCAATCCGGGGGTGGGGGCCCCCCCCCCTGCCACAGAGCAGGGCGGATCAGGGGGGTTGGGGCGCCACCACTCTCACACTCAGGGCAGGGCCGATGGGGAGGTTATGGCTCTACCCCATCACACACAGAGCAGGGCCCGTGATGGGGGGCGGGGGTTGTGGCGCTGCCCCTTATCACCCACAAAGCAGGGCCAATCAGGGGGTTGGGGCGCCGCCACTCTCACACTCAGGGCAGGGCCGATGGGGAGGTTATGGCTCTACTCCGTCACACACAGAGCAGGGCCCGTGGGGGGGTTGGGGTGCCGCACCCTATCACACACAGAGCCGCAGGGTGATCAGAGGTTGCAGAGCTCCCCCGCATCAGGCACAGAGCAGGGCTGATCAGGAGGTCAGGGTGCCTTCCCCTGTCACGAACAGAGCAGGGCGGATAGGGAGGTTGTGGCCCCGCCCCCGTCACACACAGAGCCGCAGGGCGATCAGGGGGTTTGGGCGCTGCCCCCTGTCACGCTGATCCCGGTGCAGGGAGGCCTCTCGGCTCTGTGGATCCCGGTGCTGGGGGGCATATTACCCTTTTACTATATAGGATAGAGGCCTGGGGCATGGGGGGGGGCTGGCTGGTTTTCCCTGAAGGGTGTCCCGGATCAGGGTGGGGGTCCTGCTGGAGTGACTGGGCAGCCTGGGGGAGGGGTTGGGGGGCGTGTT
>NW_006293951.1:3268908-3277134 GCF_000327345.1 Myotis davidii
CCTGCAAGGCAGGCGGGACTTTGGTTTCCTCTGTCACTGAGGCAAGCAAGCCTCATGTTAGTTTCAAGCTGCCTGGCTGCCAGCCGCCATCTTGGCTGTCAGTTAATTTGCATATCTCGCTGATTAGCCAATGGGAAGGGTAGCGGTCGTATGCCAATTACCATGTTTCTCTTTTATTAGTGTAGATGGCCAGTGATCTGAGAGTGACAGGTGTAATACCCACAAAGCACCGCTCTGTTTCATTTCAAGCCAGTGTTTATACTGTATAAGGACTAGAGGCCCGGTGCACGTGCAGGGGTGGGGGGTGTCCTCAGCCGGCCTGCACCCTCTCCAATCTGGGACCCCTTGGGGGATGTCCAATTGCCGGTTTAGGCCCCCAACTGCCCTCCCCTGCAGGCCTGGTCGCCTCCAACTGCCCTCCTCTGCCGGCCATCTTGTGGCACCCATTTTGTGACAACGTGAGGGCTGCCATCTTGGGGCGTTGTGCCACCTCGGCTTTTATTAGATAGGATAGAGGGTTGGTGGGGGTGGGGTGGGGGATTAAAACTAGTGAGTTCCCAGGGTCTGCTTCCCATCATTGTCGCTGCAAAGATTAGCCCTGAAACACTGTCTGCCTTCAGATAGGCTCTGTCCTCGATCTGCGCTTAAAAAGTATCTTCTTTTCCCGAGGAGCTCATCTGGGGTCAAGGCTGCCTTATTGTTAGGCCATGTTCTTCTTGTAACGGGTCTAGTTTCCCAGGGTCTGTAAGAAAAATGTCTTTTCTGTGTGAATACTTGTAAAACAACTGTTCTATTTCTATGACATGCACCTCCCCAATCAGGATGGCTTCTAAAGTGAGATGATTGGTTAAAAGTGATTATCTTATACAATTTTAGGGAGATCATTTAAGTTGATTATCAAAGGCATTTATAAGAAATAATCTCTTGAATATCACTTTGTTCATGAAATAAACCAGAGTAACTTTTGCTTATGTGGCCAAACTGGTTTGCTCTGCTTGAGGGATTTTCAAGCCTGGTATCTATTTTATTTTATTTTTTAAATCCCTCCTTTTGGTCATTCAGCAGGCTAAGAGTGTCAACCAGTATAGTGTTACTCTTGCTACCACTGTTGATGTAGTCATTGGGATGGATGGTCATACGATTACTGTGTTCCCTACAGTTGCCAGGTCATCTGGACATGGCTGGTGGGATCACTGAATTCTTCAAGTTGTCTAATCCTGGTAGATAACATTGGATGTGAGTGGTTGTTGAAAGGCATTTACAACTCTTGAGAGGATGCAGTGCTCTAGGAAGGTTAATATGGTGATTATGAGAATGATAGCCAAGGATTGAAAAATTCCCTACAATAGAGATTCCCCAGTGCCAAAATGTAATCAGTTAAATAAATCAGTGAAAGAAGTGTTGCCTATTTGATGAAAGATTGTTATCTGATCTTTAAGTCAGACCTTTTATGTTTTGGGTAACAATTCTTGATTTATTAACATAAAACTTTTTTTCTTTTTACCAGTTACAGCACAAGCACCTTATTGTTGGGTGGTTAGGATGTCTAAGGCTATGCGGTTATCTCATAACTCTGGCTAAAGAGTTATAAATTCTTGCTGTAAGTGTTTAGATTTTGCAGAGGATAAGGTCTCTTCTAATGAGGCAGTCCTCTGTCGATGTCCTTTCCAGTAAACTCCTTAGGTTCTAATGTGTGCAGCACACTGCCTTCCTTTGGGAGGGAATCACAGAAATCTTTTGGACCTGGTGGAAGTAAGGCTTTCAGTACTGCATTAGTGCCTCACTGCATTGAACTGTGTCATCGTTGCTCAGGGCAGGATAAACATGAGGATGTCTTCTTTCAGGAGGCAGTGTTACGGGTAAGTTTCCATCGAAGATAGGCCTTTATATGGTACTAGAGGCCCAATGCATGAAAATTCGTGTAAGAGTAGGCCTTCCTTTCCCGGGTACCAGCACCGGCTTCCCTACTCCGGCCACCGGCAGGCACCTGAGACCCGAGCTGACTTCCCTCAGGCTGCCCGCAGACACCTGGAACCCAGGCTGGCTTCCCTTGAGCTGCCCGCAGGCACCCAGAATCCGGGCTGGCTGCCCGCAGACACCTGGGACCCGGGCTGGCTTTCCTCCAGCCCCAGCTCTGTCAGGAAGGACATCCGGAATGACATCTGGAAGACTTCCAGTCTAGTTAGCATATTACCCTTTTATTATTATAGATAAGCAATCGGGTATTTATTAAGAGGCATTTCTATGGAACAAAGAAGACAAAGAATCATAGTTGGAGCAATTATAAACTCAGTTTCTGAGTCTGGAGAGCAGCCAGTCAAGAAAATGTCCGGATTTGAGCTTGAATCTTTAGATGGTGGAATGAGGGTGGCAGTTTTAATCTGATGGATTTTCCTGGCTTGCAGTTTGAATGCCCTTGATGATATCATTAGGTGTTCTGGTGACCTTTCTGAGTGGCCCACAGAGAAGTAGGTATGAATATTGTCTTCATGATCTGTTGTGGTCTCAGCTCTGCCATTATAGTGTGAAAGCAGGTATAGACAAAACATACATGACTGGACATGGCTGTGTTCCAAGAGAACTTTATTTACAAATGCAGGCAACAGGCCAGATTTCGCTGATGGGCCATAGTTTTCCTACCCCTGGTCTAAGGTAAGGGTAACAGCTTTCATTCACACATTGCCCTGATCAGCCCATACTGCAGCCTATCTTCCAAAGTTCTGATTCAGCTGGACAGCTACTGACACCCAGTGAAACCATCAGCTTTCAACTGAGCAGAACCATCACTGAACTAGGCCCAGACACTTAGGGAAACTTCTGTGAATTAAGGGTCTCATTGAGCCAATGGCTTTGCTTCAGGTGGTCTGGGTGGCGGATAAAGTATCGCCCAAAACTGTCACTTTTCCACAAAAAACAAAGATCCCTCTAGAGCAGCGGTTCTTAACCTTTGGGTCGTGACCCCTTTGGCGGTTGAACGACCCTTTCACAGGGGTTGCCTAAGACCATCCTGCATATCAGATATTTACATTATGATTCATAACAGTAGCAACATTACATTTATGAAGTAGCAACGAAAATAATTTTTTGGTTGGGTCACAACATGAGGAACTGTATTTAAAGGGCAAGAAGGTTGAGAACCACTACTCTAGAGCCAGGCCAAATGTGATTTAAAAAAATTATAGTTGACCTACATCATATTTGTCTCAGGTATACAACACAGTGACTTGATACCTGTGTATCTTACAAAGTGACCACAGTGATAAATCTAGTAACCATCTGTCACTGTACAAAGTTATTACTATAGTATTGACTGTATTCCCTATCCCTGTACATTATATCACTGTGACTTATTTATTTTATAACTAGACGTTTGTACCTCTCAATCCCCTTCACCGTTTTTTCCTTCTTTTCTGGAACTATTATTCTCTATATCTCTGAGTCTGTTTCTGTTTTATTTTGTTTATTCACTTTTTGTTTTATAGATTCCACTTGTAAGTGAAATCATACAGTTTTTGTCCTTCTCTGTCTGACTTCTTTCACTTAGCATAATACTCTCTGGGTCCATACGTTGTCACATGGCTGAGTAATATCTTCTTTATCTATCAATGGACACCTAGGTTGCTTTCATATCTTAGCTATTGTAAATAATGCTGCAGTGAACATAGGGGACATATATCATTTCAAAATAGTGTTACTATTTTTTTTGTATAAATACCCAGAAGTGAAATTGCTGGGTTATATAGTAGTTTTATTTTTATTTTTTAAGGACCTTCCATACTGTTTTCCATAGTGGCTGTACCAGTTTATCAATTTGAACATACCATTTCCATATGGTCAGCAAGGCCTTTGGGTCCTTCTCTTATAACGTAAACTTATAAGAGTCCAAGTTGATCCATGTCGAAATAAGGATATCAGACCATACAGTCAGTCACAAGGTCTCATGCTCAGGCATTCAGTTTCAACATGAGCTTTTGAGCAGGTTAATAGCTGCTTAAAAAAAAAAAAGAGTACGTGGTGGCAGCTACATCAGGCAGGTAATAATGTTGTACACGTATACCTCACTATTGTGTTTCATAATTTTTACAAATCAAAGGTTTGTGGCAACCCTGGGTCAAGCAAGTCTATTGGTGCCATTTTTCCAATAGCATTTCCTCACTTGCTATTTCTGTGTCACATTTTGTTCATTCTCCCAATATTACAAAATTTATTATTATTATTGTTGTTATTATTGTTATGGTGATCTGTGATCAGTGATATTTGATGTTACTGTTGTAATTGATAATTGTTTTGGGGCCCTGCAAACCACATCCACATAAGAAGGCAAACTTAATTGATAAATGTGTGTGGTCTGACTGCTCCACCGATTGGCTAGCCCCCCCGTTTCTTTCCCCTTCCTCAGGCCTCCCTCTTTCTTGAGATCCAACAGTATTGACATTAGGCCAATTAATAGTCCTATAGTGGCCTCTAAGTATTGAAATAAAAGGAAGAGTCACAGGTTTCTTTAAATAAAAAGCTAGAAATGATTAAGCTTGGTGAGAAAGGCATGTCAAAAGCCAAGATAGGTCAAAAGATAGGTTTATTGCTCCGAATAACCAAGTTATAAATCCAAAGGAAAAATTCTTGAATAAAATGTAAAGTGCTACTCCAGTAAATATATGAACGATAAGAGATGAAACAGCCTTATTGATGATATGAAGCAAGTTTTAGTGGCCTGGAAAGAAGATCAAACTAGCCATCACATTCGCCTATGCCAAAGCCTAATTCAGAGTAAGGCTCTAACTCTCTTCAATTCTATGAAAGCCGAGAGGTGAGAAATCTGCAGAAGAGAAGTTTGAAGCTAGCAGAGGTTGGTTCAGGAGGTTTCAGGAAAGAAACCAAATTCATAATAGAAAAATGCAAGGTAAAGCAGCAAGTGCTTATGTAGAAGCTACAGCATGTTATCCAGAAGATCTAGCTAAGATAATTAATGAAGGGAGCTACACTAAACA
The DNA here is from genome assembly GCF_000327345.1 of Myotis davidii. NCBI lineage: Eukaryota > Metazoa > Chordata > Mammalia > Chiroptera > Vespertilionidae > Myotis > Myotis davidii. The sequence goes on from NW_006293951.1 coordinate 3,273,897, forward strand.
ACAGGTTTTCAATGTAGACAGAACAGCCTTCTATTGAAAGAAGGTGCCACCTATAACTTTCATAGCTGCAGAGTAGAAGGCAATGCCTGGCTTCAAAACTTCAAAGGATAGGCTGACTCTCCTACTTGGGTCTAATGCAACTGATGATTCCAAGTTGAAGCCAGTGCTCATTTACCATTCCAAAAATCTTAGGGTCCTTAAGGATTATGCTCAGTTTACTCTGCCTGTGCTCTATAACTAGAACAACAAAGCCTGGATGACAGCATATCTGTTTACAGTGGGTTTACTGAATATTTTAAGCCCTCTATTGAGACCTATTGCTCAGAAAAAGAGATTCCTTTTTTTAAAATATTACTGCTCATTGACAATGTATCTGGTTACCCAAAAGCTCTGATGGAGATGTACATGAGATTAATATTTTAAACCCTGCTAACGCAACATCCATTCTGCAGCCCATGAGTCAGTAGTAATTCTGACTCTCAAGTCTTATTATTTAAGGGGTGCATTTTGTAAGGCTATAGCTGTCAGGATAGTGATGGTAGATTATAGTGATGAATCTGGGCAAATTAAATTGAAAACCTTCTGGAAATGATTCACCATTCTACATGTCATTCATAATTCATGGGAAGAAGTAAAAATATCACCATTAACAAGCATTTGGAAGAAGTTGATGGATGACTTCAAGGGGTTCAAGACTTCAGTGGAGGAAGTCACTGCAGGTGGGGTGGAAATAGCAAGAGAACTAGAATTTTAAGTGGAGCCTGAAGATGTGACTGAATTGCTGCAATCTCATGAAAAAACTTCAGCAGATGAGGAGTTAGTTACTTCTTTTATGGATGAGCAAAGGAAGTGGTTTCTTGAGATGGAATTGAGTTCTGGTGAAGATTTTTCGACAACAAAGGATTCAGAATATGACATAAACTTAGTTAAAGCAGCAGCAGAGTTTGAACAGATTGAGTCCAATTTTTTTTTTTGCCATTCCAATTTTAAAAGAAGTTTTCAGTGGATAAAATGCTGTCGAATGGCACTGGCCGGTGTGGCTCAGTTGGTTGGGTATTGCCCCATGCACCAAGACGTTGCTGGTTTGATTCTTGGTAAATTATTCTTTTTTGTTGATACTCACCCAAGGAAATTTTTCCATTGATTTTTAGACAGAGTGGAAGGGAAAGGGGAGAGACAGTGAGGAGCATCAATGTAAGAGAGACACATTGATTGGTTGCCTCCTTCATGCGCCCAACCAGGACTGGGCCTTGAGTCTGCAACCAAGGTATGTGCCCTTAACCGGAATTGAACCTGGGACCTGTTAGTTTACGGGCCGATGCTCTATTCACTGATCCAAACCAGCTGAGGCATAAAACTGTACTTGATGCTCAACAGTGTTGCAATAGCTATGTATGGTGTCAGGGGGGTACTGGAAATATTGGAGGGAACACTTTGTACTTGATGCTTTAAAGAATTTCTTAAGATATTGAATAAAATAAGGTGTAGAAAAGTGAGTGTAGAATACTGACATTTTAGGAAACTATGATCCTCCTCTCACTCTTTTAAGTGTATGTGAGTATGTGCATGTTTGTACAAGCACAGAGAAAAATATGAAAGACTGTACACTAATTTAGCATGAAGAATTAAACTAATGAAAGAGGGAAGGATAAGAAGGAAAGACAGAGGCTACCCAAAGAGGAAAAGAAAAAGTAGATTGCATTAAAAAAATTCAAGTGAATGACCACATTTATTCATGAATGTAACATTATGTATATTGGGGTATTTTTAGGCAGAAATTAAATAAGATTTATATTTATTTGTTTAAAGTATGGGTTTCTCATATAGTTGGAATTTTAAGCCACATATGGGTGCCTAAAATAACTGCTCATATGAGCAGTTTGCATGCTCTGAAAACTCTGCTTTAAGCATATACAATCCTGGCACTAAGCTTGTTTTCTATATGATTTGTACTATTTGTGGAATCTTTGTGGTTATAGTTTCTCTAATGATTTCATTACCTGCATAATTTTTAAGAAAAATAGTGAAAATGAGTTTGATGGATTAACAGATAAAACTTTTCAATTAGTAGGCCCTAGTTTAATGCTTACTTAGGAATATGGGACTGAAATCTTGTGTCTTTAGGAATTAGACTGACTTAGAAAAAACACTATTTTTGGCCATTTCAAATGTATTTTAGTAAATGAGGTGTGCCAGAGAAAAAGTTAAAAGTCACTTTTCGCCGAAACCGGTTTGGCTCAGTGGATAGAGCGTCGGCCTGCGGACTGAAAGGTCCCAGGTTCGATTCTGGTCAAGGGCATGTACCTGGGTTGCGGGCACATCCCCAGTAGGAGATGTGCAGGAGGCAGCTGATCGATGTCTCTCTCTCATCGATGTTTCTAACTCTCTATCTCTCTCCCTTCCTCTCTGTAAAAAATCAATAAAATATATTTTTTTAAAAAATCACTTTTCTACGATGAAGAAAAACTTGTCCATTACTGGGCACAGACTAAGCTTTGGAATCTTATGAAGTTTAAGCTATAAATATTAGTATAAAATATACACCCTCTTCAATAGTGTTGTAATAGCTATGTATGGTGCCAGGGGTACTGGAAATATTGGGAGGAACACTTTGTAAAGTATATAATTATCTAACCACTTTGCTATACACTTGAAATTAATACAAAATAATGTTAAATGTAAACTGTAATTGAAAAATAAAATTTAAAAATGTACTCTCTTTATGAAAGGACTAAGTGCTAACAAACAGCATTAAATAAATGTTAAGACTCAGTACTGGTACAGTATAATTTACTATGTCACATTTGTATTTCAGATGCCTTTGGTGCTTCACGAAGAATATTTCCAGATATATCACAGACATTAAGCCTTTGCCTCCCAACATAAAAGATAGACTGATTAGAATGATGAGCCTGCAGGGACAGATAACAGATTCAAATATAAGTGAGGTAAGAGTATGTACAACTATAAAGCAAGCATATTATATTTTACTGTTTGGATATGGTTTCAGATTTTTGGAGCAATGGTATATGGTAGGGTTAATAATAATACTTTTAAGATATAATAAAGCATCAGGGTTTCTTTTCTCTCTAGAAAACCAGAATGTTCATGTGTAATAGTTCTAAAAAATCTCTCCTATCATTTTTCAGTTGCTTCCCTTGTCTTCATAGTACCAGCACCTTAATCTCCATGTTTTTTAAAAGTTTTAAACTTTTTGATCAATTATACCATAATAAAT
>NW_006293951.1:3277210-3286240 GCF_000327345.1 Myotis davidii
GTGGTAAAAAAAAAAAAGATCCACACTAAGAAATATATGTTACATCGTGACCCTAGTACACAAACCACACTTACCCGTGACAGTACAGCAGGCCCTCCAATAACATCATTTTGTTATAATGTTGATGAGATGCCATAAGAACTTAACTCTTGTTTATATCAATTAGCCTATAAAATTGATTTCAGTATATGTCATTTGGCTTAGAGTCATAGGACCTATCAATGACGTTAAGTGAGGACTCAATGTACTCTGTGCATTATACTTGGATATTCTCTATTTTATTCTGTTATGTCTTATTTCCTTTAAAAAATGTTGACCACAGCCTACTAAATTGATTTTGTCCATTCATGGATAACAACCAGCAGTTAAAGATCACTTTTCTAAACTCTTCACATTTCTTTTTTGGATACCTCACTCCTACTAATTTATACTTACTCCCCTCCCTACAACTAAGCTAAAATTGGCTATTCTTTAAGGTAATAAATATAGTAAGGGTCTCCAACCTGAATTAAAATTCTAGCTTTGCCACTCTGTCTGACACTGAGCCTTAGATGTGTGTGTGTGGTGGGCGGGGGCTGTTTTTAAGAGAACTTTACTTTGCCCAGCTGGCATGGCTCAGTGGTTGAGCATCAGCCTGTGAACCAGGTTGTGGGCTTGATCCCTGGTATGGGGCATGCAGGAGGCAGCCAATCAGTGATTCTCTCTCATCATTGATGTTTCTATCTCTCTCTCCCTCTTTCAAATCAATAAAAATATACTTAAACAAAAAAGAGAACTTTATTATTATTAATTAGAAAAGAGAAAGAGGAAAAGAAAGAAGGCAGATAAGAATCAAAACAGGAAAGGATACTGAAAAAAAAAAAGTTCCCCTCTCCTACCTTCCATCCCCAAGACAACAGTTTTCCGAAGTCCCTTATGTGTGTGTGTGTGTTTGGGGGGGGCAGTTAGTGAGAGTCTCTGGGGTTGTAACCATCATCACTGTCTACAGAGACTAGAATTACAGTAGTCCCTCCTATCTGTGGGGGATACATTCCAAGATTCGCAGTGGATGCCTGAAACTGTGGATAGTACTGAACCTCATATATACCATGTTTTGTCATATACTAATATGTATATACCTTTTCACACAAAGGGAGCACTTTATGGTTTCTCTTTGGCATATCTGATTGGCCAGCATCACTACTCTTGGGCTTTGGGGCCATTATTAAGTAAAATAAGGGTTACTTGAACATAAGCACAGCAACACCATGGCAGTCATTTTGATCACTGTGGTGGCTACCAAGTAACTAACGGGCAGGTAGTGTATACAGTGTGGACATGCTCAACAAAGGGATGATTCACATCCCAGGCAGGATGGAGTAGGACAGTGCAAGGTTTCATCATGCTACTCAGGACAGCGCACAACTTAAAACTTATGAATTCTTTATTTCTGGAATTTTCCATTTAATATTTTTGGACCATGGTAGACCACGGGTACCTGCAACTATGGCAAGTGAAACTTCAGATAATGGGGCACTACTGTACAAATTGATGTCTTTACCACACATTCTCCCCCAAGCCTGTGATCAAAAGGAAGCAAACTGTGATTTAGCACTCCAGCATATGACTGGGACTTCACATTGTAACTGTGCTTCATTGTGTCTTAGTGTTTCTTCTGCATCAACCTGATGTACTTTTAATGCTTTATTTTCTTTGTGTTAGCTTGCATTTGAACAAAGACATTTTCGTGTTGCAGTCTACTTAACTCTATGGAGGTAGAATAACATCCAAGTTCTTAACGTTGATGGTTCTGTGGGATATATAACTTATGTGTGGCTCTCAGATGAAACATTTTAACACTGCAGAAAACTGGTGAGATTCCTCTCTTCCCCACCATCCCCATTTTGTTCTATTTCTTTCATCTATATTTCACTGACTTACATTTTTTATGGCAATCTTTAATATTCATTTAGAATATAATGAATATTATATTTATGTTAATAAATATAGAAAAAAGAAACCCTGATGCTTTATTATATCTTAAAAGTATTATTAACCCTACCATATACCATTGCTCCAATAAATAATATTTATTTCACCCGAATAAAAATGGGCTAAGGGGATGAATGAGAGAGAAAAAACAAAAGTATGATTTTCCTTGGTGCTCTCCACTATTCCCCATCCTTGCAAGAGTCCTCATGAAACTAGATCTAACTTTTGTTGCAAAGTTGCACACATCTTTGGATAGCTCTTTTTGAAATAGTTTCTGAATCTTTTATAGTCCCTGGAGGGAGAAGGTCTTTGTTAAATGGCACTGTGAAAGAAAAACAGCAAAATGGGGTTGATACTGTCAAGAGAGCAATCTAAAATGGAGCCAGAGGCTTCCGGGAAGCTGAACTCACACAACCCCTCCATATGAAGTGGAATTTTTGAAGTGGGCTAAACCACAAATGGCTACATCCTGCTATCGTTTCTGGAACTGGCTCTATATCACTGAACTCCCTATTAAGAAATAAAATTTTCATTTAAGGAAAGACATCAGCAATCAATTATGCATAGCACAGTATAAGTTCGCTTGCCAATACCAGTCACAGCTCTTTCAAAACAACTTGTGTAATCCCTTTGAAGTTCCCCTTTTTCAGTGTTTATAAACTCTCTTTCTTTCCCCCTTGGAACACAATTGGGTTTCTACCCAAATCTGTGTGTCCAGAATTGCAATTTCTAAAGACTCCAAGTAAAGCTTCTGTTTGCTTTGCAGTTCTTGGTCAAAATTATTTGACATTACGTGGTGTCAAAAAGTGGGATTCAGAGTGACTTACCTCTCCTTTCAGTGCCTTCGTGGATTTGAGTAAGGTACCAAAAAGAGTCCACTGCATTCTATTGTCTTCCCAGTGGTCCCGGATCATTGTGGCAAGTCCTCCTGGATCAGAATCTCCTCCTTGGTTGAGGTTCAGGCTCTATTTGGGCCTCCTCTCTTACAGGCTTTCCCCCCCTTCCCTATGGGACGTAAAGTGCCTATCTAGTGAGTACTTATTTTTTGAAAATATGCCAGCTTATCCACATGCTAGTAGGAGAAGGACATGCTAGAGAATGGATAAACAAGGTGAATGAAAAGACCCTATGAACGACTTCTCCCATCTAGGATAACAGGCCATGCATGAAGTCTCAAAGCTGACTAAACAACTTCATGAAAAGATACCGATGTTTTTCCTCAAGTTGCTGATTGAAAGAAAAATTTTAAGTGTGTTAAAAAACATGATGAAATTGTTTTTTATTACTATGACTAGAGGCCTGGTGCATGAAATTTGTGCATGGGGAAGGCTGTGTGTCTCTCAGCCCAGCTTGCACCCTCTCCAATCTGGGACCCTGGAGGGATCAGGCCTAAAAGGCAGTCGGACATCCCTCTCACAGTCCAGAACTACTGGCTCCCACCCGCTTGCCTGCCTGCCTGCCTGCCTGCCTGATTGCCCCTCCCTGCTTCTGCCTGCCAGCCTGATCACCCCCTAACCGCTCCCCTGCCAGCCCGATTGCCCTTAACTGCCCTCCCCTGCTGGCCTGGTCACCCCTAACTGCCCTCCTCTGCCAACCTGGTCCCCCCCCCAACTGCCCTCCCCTGCCAGCCATCTTGTGTGTTGGAGTGATGGTCAATTTGCATATTCTTTATTAGATAGGACAGATTTGAAAAAGATTTATGCAATATTCCAGTATAGATGAAGCCAATGAAGGTACCTCAGTGCTTTCTTTTGTTTTTAAATTTTTATTTTGGAGAGGGAGAGAGAGAGAGAAACATCAATGATGAGAGAGAATCATTAATCTGCTGCCTCCTGCAAACCCCACATGGGATCGAGCCCACAACCCAGGCATGTGCCCTGACCAGTAGTCAAAACCATGACCTCCTGGTTCATAGGTTGATGTTCAACCACCGAGCCATGCCGGCCAGGCAAAAGTGGTTTTTAATTATTGCAAAAAGCCTAGTTATTGAAAAAAGGTTGTTTAGAGCTCAAACGGCCTATAGTCTATAGAATTTGTGAATCCCCCTCAGGGATTCAATCAAAGTTTTCTTTGCAGTAGTGCTGCTCTAATGATCAAAAAAGGGTTTTCCCCATGCTCTTAACTGATTCCTTAGGAAAAATTGATCTATTGGGAATGAAGAAACCAGGGCCCTGGGTGGATATGGGAGCCACCTTATCAGTTTTTAACCTTACCAGCCTCTCTTTCTCTTTAGGAGTACCGAAACCATACAAATGGTGGAAGTTTCCAGTCGATCTATGACTCTCCCAATTCCTTTCCAACTTGGACCTTTTCAAACTCATTGGTTTTTTTAGTTTATTCTGTTCCTATTCATCTCCTAGGACAAGATTTTCTTGAAGCTCATAAAGCCCATATTTTCTTCTTTCAAAAGGGGGAAATATTCTTACATCTTAAGCTTCTAACTAATGACTTTCAAGAGGACTTGTCTATGGACTCATCCATAACTATGCCAGTTTTTTTCAGTCACCTTAATTGACCCAAACCCTCCTTTAGATTCCATTCCAAATGAACTTTGATCAAAAAATGCCACCGACATCAGTTGCATTGGTCAATTTCAAAATGGACTAACAGAATAATAGAAACTCAAAATGGCACCCTGGCCGGGTCACTCAGTTGATTAGGGCATTGTCCCAATATGCCAAGGTTGTGGGTTTGATCTCCTGTCCGCACATATACAAGAATCAACCAATAGCCCTAGCTGGTTTGGCTCAGTGGATACAGTGTCTGCCTGCAGACTAAAGGGTCCCAGGTTTGATTTCAGTCAAGGGCACATGCCCAGGTTGTGGGCTCAATCCCCAGTGGGGGGCGTGTAGGAGGCAGCCGATCAATGATTCTCATCATTGATATTTCTATCTCTCCCAGCCTCTCTGAAATCAATAAAAATATATTTTTAAAAAACACAAAAGAATCACTGTTTTTTAAAAAAGTATCAACCAATGAATAAGTGGAACAATAAATTGATATTTCTCTCTAAAAAAATCAATAAAATAAAATTTTAAAACCTCAAAATGGCAAAACTTATAGACTTTTAATATTCTTTGGCATAAGGCTCTTCCCTTGATATTGCTCAACCTAAGATCTACTCCCTTCGGCAAACATAGGCTGTCTCCTTTTGAAATTATTATTGGTAACCCACAAAATTAGGTCAATGAATTTATGCACCAGCATTGCCAAAAGGAGACCTGCTCTACTCTAGGAACTCATAGGGGCTTTTAAGAATAACAACTCGCCGAAACCGGTTTGGCTCAGTGGATAGAGCGTCGGCCTGCGGACTGAAAGGTCCCAGGTTCGATTTCAGTCAAGGGCATGTACCTGGGTTGCGGGCACATCCCCAGTAGGAGATGTGCAGGAGGCAGCTAATCGATGTTTCTCTCTCATCGATGTTTCTAACTCTCTATCCCTCTCCCTTCCTCTCTGTAAAAAATCAATAAAATATATTAAAAAAAAAAATAACAACTCATAGAGCAAAATTTCCATAGTGTGCTCCCAGGAGATCTACAACATCATTATCTCCAACTCAGAGATTATGTCTATTGGAAATGCCATCTCCAAAAATATGCCCTCACACCCAGTGGAAAGGAACATATGAGGTTAGTAATGCTGAACTTAAGGGTATTGACTCATGGATTCATGTTTCTCATTTAAAAAGGACATCCACACCTGAGTGGGCCTCTCAGCTTAATGGAGATCTTAAGCTAAAAATTCTTAAATAATCCAAAACCACAGCTAGAATTTTCATTCTGAATTGAAACAGATATAAACAGCTCTCCCAAGACCCTGGACCAGGCCTTGAGAGCTTACAAAATCTAACTGGACATATGGATCATTTAACCTTCCTGTAGCCAAATCTATCTGTAAGGTCTTCCCTACCTACAAGGGAATACCCATAAATACAATCTGGACTTATAACTTGTCTAACTATTTTGAAAATATAAATGGTTCAGGCAGAATAGTGGGTTTGTCCCTTTTAAAATGTATAACTTGTCTTTTGCATGATTCAGATGACCATGAGTTCACACCTTGATGAGGCTTAAGCAACTACAGTGTTACTTCTTACAATGTCTCTCTAATATGGGGAAATTCAGGAAATAACATCACTCAATTCTGAAAATCATATATCTTCTCATTCTTGGGGACAAGATAAAAGAAATCTGGTATTTGGTGGAAAATAACTAGGAACAACCAAATCCATGATAATCTTTCAATTCTGACACAAATATGTAGAATCTTCAGTTGCTCTTTTAATTTTATGTATGATGACTTTAATGTCTTCTGCATTAATGACTATTATGATTATCTAACATACAAAGGATATGCAGTCCCTGTCTCAGAAATAGAACTTAATTCTCCCCTCAGAGTCTGGGTTGAAGGGCCTAATTATATGCTCTTGCTTGAGGGCACTGGATGTTTCTTATGTGGGACCCAATATATGTCACCTTGCCAACCCAATGGTGAAGTGGATATGATATTGTTATGTTAGTACCTGATGCTGTCACCAGGAAGATGCTGTCTTCATTTTTCTGCCATTATCCCCAATCCAGGCTCTTTTGTCTATAAACTTTGACCAAAACAAACCAAATGGAACTGGGATTTGGTGTCCTCTCTCCCCCTGAAACCTCATAATAGATAAATGAGACTTTGGGCATTCATGTGCTAAAGCTTTCTTTCCTTAGTTTGGAGTAACTGAGTTAGAAGCCTATCAGAAATTTTTATATTTTTGTAGCACAATGTAGAACACTACTGTAATTGCCCTTGAAAAACAACAAGAAATGATTGACAGTCTGGCAGAGGTAGTAAGTCAGGCCCTTAGATATCTTAGCTGCCCCACAAGGTGGTACTTGTGGGCTATTGGGAGAAGAATGTTGTTTCTATGTCAGCAGATCAGGTGAAATGATACTACAACTTGAGGTTCTGAAAAAATATGTAAAATCCTCAAATAGGCAGAACATTACCCTATAAACTGGGATTGGACAGACTTATCTAGCTGGCCTGCAGGAAGAGGAGCCTGGATTTGTTCTATATTCCAGGCCTTGACCATATTGGTTTTTGTGATTATATTCTTCACTACCTTAATTAGGTGTCTTATTAGGTGCCTTGAACAATGACTAACAGCCACTACCAGAATAATAGTAGCCCAATGCCCAGAGATGTTACAACAAATAAATCCTGACTAAGACCACCTCTACAAAGAACTTTTAATCTGAATAATATGTGACTTAGTTCAGTTTCCATTAAGCCTCCTTGTTGTTCACATGTGGCCATAAACTCTCCTATTGTACACTCAGGAAACTACTTTTTATACTACACGGGACATGACATACCAGGAATGAGCCTTCCTGGTGGATGGGATCCATGTTGCTTTCTCAATGATGGACCAGGGATGCTTCCTAATGATTGATTATTGATGCTTTATAAGGAAAAATCTCGATCTAAAAGGGGGAACTGTGAAAGAAAAACAGCAAAATGGAGTTGATATTGTCAAGAGAGCCATCTAAAGGCCTCCAGGAAGCTGAGCTAACACCCCCCGCCCCCCGCCCCCATGTGAAAAGGAACTTTTGAACTAAGCTAAACCACAAATGGAACTGGTTCTGCATCACTGAACTCTCCATTAAGAAAAAATTTTTTCACCTAGCAATAGACAAGGCAACAATCATGTGTAGATGGCACAGTGTAAGTCTGCGTAACAGCACCAATCACAGCCTTTTCTTTAAAAAAGTACATGCCCTTGACCGGAATCGAAACTGGGACCCTTCAGTCCACAGGCCGATGCTCTATCCACTGAGCCAAACCAGTTAGGGCAATCACAGCCTTTTAAAACAACTGTGTCACCCTTTGGCAGCACCACTCTTTCTGTCTTCATAAACTAACTCTCTTCCCCTCAGAACACAGTTGGGTTTCTACCCAAATTTGTAGTACCAGAATTGCAATTCCTAAGGACGCCAAATAAAACTTTTTTGCTTTGCAGTTCTTGGTCAAATCACTAAAGTTAGAAACCAAGAAGAAAAAGATTGATGTATTTGATTACATCAAAATATGATCTTTATGACAAAAAGGAAAAAAAAGCAAAATCACATAACTAGGAAAAATATTTGCAATATGTATGAAATTCTATGATTTTTTAATCTTAATATAAAGAATCCCCACAAACTGACAAGAAAAATCAAAACAAATACTAAAATAGAAGAATCATAAAATACTCAAAGGAAAAAAATATAAATCACCAATAACAAATAAAAGGATATATTTTTTTTTAATTTAAATCTTTATTGTTCAGATTATTACATTTGTTCCTCTTTTTTCCCCCCATAACTCCCCTCCTCCCAGTTCCCACCCCACCCTCCGCCTTCGCTCCCTACCCATTGTCCTCATCCATACGTGCACGATTTTTGTCCAGTCTCTTCCCGCATCCCCGCCAAGAATAGGCAGTCCATTCCCTTTCTATGTCCCTGATTCTATTATAATCACCAGTTCATTCTGTTCATCAGATTATTTATTCACTTGATTCTTAGATTCACTTGTTGATAGATGCATACTTCGTGTTCATAACTAGTATCTTTACCTTTTTCTTCTTCTTCCTCTTCTTTTTTTTTTAAAATATATTTTATTGATTTTTCACAGAGAGGAAGGGAGAGAGATAGAGAGTTAGAAACATCGATGAGAGAGATACATCAATCAGCTGCCTCCTGCACACCCCCCACTGGGGATGTGCCTACAACCGAGGTACATGCCTTTGTCCGGAATCGAACCTGGGACCTTTCAGCCCGCACGCTGACGCTCTATCCACTGAGCCAAACCGGTTTCGGCATTCACTATTTCCTGAATTATTTCTGCATACTCTGAGATTTTTACAAACATAAATCCATGTATTAATCATGTAATTTAAAATGTTTATGTCTTAAGAGCAGATAGCTAGTTAAACATGGAGGAAAGAATTTAAAAAGATGATTTCAGTGACAAGCATAAATGAATCATATCTCAACAAATTCTGCTTAACATTGTATTTGAAACAGAAGCACTTAG
>NW_006293951.1:3287299-3288434 GCF_000327345.1 Myotis davidii
GTTCTCTGCACCAGAAGTCTAAATGTTCAACTTAGCGTTTTGCCATATAAAATGCATTTAATGAGTTATGGAATAGTACGCAACCATAATTATTTTTGTAAAAAGTGCTCATAAGTATATATGATCTGATCTCATTTTTCCTCAAAGGCTTTTTTTTTTTACTCAAGAAACATCAAAACTAATCTTAAGTTTTTCTTTGGGTATTGGTACTATGGGTAACTCTAGTTGTAGTGGTTAGAAGCATAGCCTTTGGAATTAGGAAGAACTGGTTTCCAAACCTAGCTGTGCTCCTTTTTTGGTTGTGTAGTTTGTGCTGCTCTTTAAGCTCTGGATGCTTCAATTCCCTCATTAATCAAAGGACAACGACCAGTCTCTCAAGGGTGTGTGTATATGTGCGTGTGTGTGAGAGAGAACAAGAGACAGAATATTAAGTGACAATGTATACAGCACACTTAGTACCCTTCCTGGTAAGTGTCCAATAAATAGAAATACTTATTCTTATAATTTGTATAATTTTTCTAAATTGTCTGAATGTTTCACAATAATAACACATTACTTTTATATTCAGAAAAGTAAAGCCATTTCTATTTTGGAATAAAGAAAAGAAAAATATTTCCGGAGAGAGAGCTCAGAATGCTTTGAAATGAATCTGCTATTTGTTGCCCTCAAGTGAATATTCATTAATACTGGGTTTGTTTGTACTAGGTCCCAAAAATAAAAGTGAAGGAGGTAAATGTTCCCGATAAGCAGTATTGGTACTCTGTAAGCATTTGGTATGTGAGAGACGCAGAGCTAGAATGTCTAATAACAGGCAGGAACTACTGGAAGAGAAGCATCTCCACCATGCGGATTCTGCTTCTCAGGTCTAGTGGGACTTTGTACCCACCCTGTATTCTCAGCAGTACATTTTGGCCGGGAGCCGGTCCATCCTTGCTGTTTCAAGGGACCTGGCATATATGGCATACTGTTCTTAATATGTTTGCTCACTTTCTTGGCACTATGTGTTTTAACCAAGGTCACCTCTCCGAGAAAGGTTGTTTCCCCAGGTAGGGATTTTCCCCCGAAGTTAGGGAGGGAATAAAACCCCTTAACTAAGTGCCAGGCGGGTAATTAATCACTTTAACTATGAACAATC
>NW_006293951.1:3288485-3295630 GCF_000327345.1 Myotis davidii
GGTGTCATTCCTCCTTCGCCGACTCCATCCACACCTTTGGGGACCCCTGGACCTGCTGGGGTTGGACCCCAGCACTTTTTGCTCCTATGAAGACATTAGAAGCACTAGAAGGTGTGCCCCCAGTGGGAAATAGGCTTGTTTTTTTTCTGCTTTATGTATTTATCTCCACACAGATATGTTCTATATTCCTTGCTGTATTTTCCATCCTCCAGTTGTCTGTTATGACCCCCAAAACACTGAATATGGAATAAACATTTATATTTATCGGAAAAATTTGTTTTTCAAAAGCATGTATTTGTTCCAGATTTTACATCCTGAAGTCCAGACTCTAGATCTACAGAGCTGTGATATTTCAGATACTGCTCTGCTGCACCTGGGTAACTGCAGAAAACTGAAGAAATTGAATTTAAATTCCTCAAAAGAAAACAGAGTTTCTATAACTACAAAAGGTATGTTTATTAACATTGAATGAATTGGTAGATTACTATTCACCATCTGGTATAATTTAGGAACAAAAAGGGGAAATATGTCAAAAGAAAGTATGAAGATGTCACAGAAATAGGAAGTATGTTTATGAACAAAAATATTCAAACTAAGATAAAGAATCCAAATTAGAATTCTTGTTTATAAGCAGTGCTGAAAGATAAGAAACACACTGGGCAAGTCACTATTTTAGACATTTTAAAATAAACATGGGTGGATACCTCTATGTTTTAAATATTTTGCCTTATACAGTGGAAGAAGAAATGACTAGTTTATACTTTGTTAAGGCTTTTTGGATGCAATATTACAACAGAAAGCTAAATTATAAGATTAAACTTACCAGGCAACTCTCCTATCAGTGTGTACAATGCATAGTTTTTAAATATAGCCAGACAATTGCATTTTTCAGTGTCATTATTACGTGAATTAGTGGATTTTGTTTTTGTTTTTAAAGATATTGACTTTAGAGATGAATTAGTGGATTTTTATAATTTTTTTTCCAAAATAGGATTTTTTACCCTTTCTTTCCTGTAAGAAAGAGGGACTTATTGGCTAAGTTTCTGGAAAATTTTGTGGGTTGTTGACTATAGTTTTCAATCATCTCAGTTAGCAAGTTAGGATTATCACAATATTGCAAAGAAGCATAAGTTTTTAAATGTTTGTACAAATAATGACTCATTAAAAATAACTTTCATTCTGTACAATGATGAATAAAAGAAAAGTTCTTTCTTAAGATATGAAAATAATAAAGATGACCTACATACACATTTACCATCATCTATTTTGTGTATTTGCCCATAAAGGTATCTTTTCACAGTGGACTGAAGGGCCCAGAATCCTGAAGTACTCTTTTATTTATGTGGCACATTATCACGTACCAGTCTCCAGTGTGCATTTGCATCAGTTTATTAGTAAGATTGGTCCAGGCTAACAGAAAAGGAGCGTGGTGGTAGAAAAGGGCAGAGTCAAAGAGGGGAGAGGGAATACATAGATAGGTATGATTCCTAAGGATAAGCATGGAAACATTACTCAAGACATTTGGACAATTTAACTTTGATTTTTCTTTAGAGGCCACAAGAAAATTGACTTTATTACTTTAAAACTTTTGTTTTAACAAAAAGGAGAATCATGTACTATTTAATTACTTAATATAGTTCTGAATGACTTGGCTATTTCCTAAAAGCAAATCTGCTCTCTAGTCATAAACAATAAAAGCTGACCATTAATGGCAGATATTCTGAAGAATATTATACTATAGGTTGTGTAGAGAATTCCTGAAACAGTCCAAAGACTTTTAAATAATGGCATAGTCACTGATAGATAAGTATATCCTCACAGATGAACTGTTTTGAAAGGGCTGTCATATAAGTAGATATATCAGTACTGGTGTTCAGTTAAATGAAAATTAGTCATATTTCTCATCTATATACATTTATAGCTCATTGATACATAATTGTGTTTCGCCCAGGAATAAAAGCTGTGGCTTCATCTTGTGCATACCTGCACGAAGCTTCTTTGAAAAGATGCTGCAGTCTCACTGATGAAGGAGTCCTTGCTCTTGCACGCAATTGCCGGCTGCTAAAGGTCATTGATTTAGGCGGCTGCTTGGGTATTACTGACGTGTCCTTACACGCATTAGGAGAAAACTGCTTTTTTCTGCAGTCTGTTGATTTTTCAGCTACTCAGGTAAATGAAATACAGACTTGAAATATAGAGGTTGTATGGGGTTTTCCAATGTCTTTTCAGTGACTCATTAGAAGAACATAATTATTTTTATTGAAATTGTTGACTATTTTATGCTTTGGTGGTTAAATAAGTGCAGTATAATTTGGCACATTCTGCTCAGTTATTTTAAGTAAGGGTGGGAGGTATGTGTAGCTAAAACACATATTTGCTGAATGGGAGGCAATAAAGTTATATCTAACTGATTAACAATTTTTAGAAAATTTTAGGTCCGTCCCATTTATGTGCTGTGTTGCTTTTTCCCTTTGCTTAGGTATCTGACAATGGTGTGGTTGCGCTTGTTAGTGGACCTTGTGCCAAGAAATTAGAGGTAACGTAAAAATATCTATAAAGATGATGCTAATAAAAATTTTATATTACCCTCAGAAATTATTCTTTAAACCTAGCAGACAACCATTTTCAATTATGTATTTCCATGAATTTTTGGGGTCTCTAACTCTTTCTTCCCAGAGTAAAGAAAAATTGGTAAAGTAGGAGATAAAGTGTATTTTAAAATAAAAACCTATTGCCTTGGCCAGTGTGGTTCGGTTGGTTAGGGGTTGTCCCATACACCAAAAGGTTGCTGGTTCAATTCCCAGTCAGGGAACATGTCCAGGTTGTGGGTTGAATCTCTAGTAAGGGACATGCAGGAGGCAGCTGCCAATGCACATTATACTCTCACATTGATGTTTCTATCTCCCTCCTTCTCCTTCCCTGTCTCTCTAAAAAAAGGTCAATAAAAAAACAAGCAAACACCCATTTTACTTCTGATGAAACTTCTTACTTTCCAGAAGTTTTAGCTTCTAACATATTTAAGGATAGTCTTATTTTGGATGAAGAATGAAAATTTATCAATATAAACTTAGTCTTTAGAATTTTCATGTCCGACTGACATTTCCACCAAGACTACTTATTCTCTTGCCATCATATTTTTCTGGATCTTCGAAGGGATCCATAAAGGCCACGACTATGGCATAAAATTGTGTTTAGCTGAAGATTTTTGAGAAACGACCAATGCAAAAAAAGAAAAAAGAAAAGCTTTGAACTACCACCCTCATTCCATCTGCCTGAAAGCAGAGCTTCTAAAAGGATTCACTTGCCATCAAACCCCCTCCAAGGAAGACTTCCCATACTGCAGAGGCCACTCCTATCATGGAGAAGTCAGATGAGAAATTGCATAAACAAAAATGGTCACAAGACTACCATACCTGTTGTTTTTCTCGAAGGGTCCTTTCTTTCTCCCCCCAGCCCTGCCCTTCCCTTATTAAGATGGTATATAAACTCTAAATTCTAGCCTTTTTTTTTTTTTGAGGCATAGGCATGAGCATGCATGTGAATAAACTTTGTCTTTCTTTCTCTCTTGCTAATCTGTGTTTTGTCAGTTTAATTTTCAGGCCTCCGAAAACAGAATGTCAGTGGAACAAAGAAAAGCTTTCCCCTTCCCAGTAACCACATTGTACAGCCATTTAAAAAGATCTTGGATTAGTGTTCAGTCTTTGGATTCAATAACCTGTTTCTAAATATATTTAGAAGCCTTCTGTCCTAGGATTTGGGGTTCTTCTTTCCCAGTTTATAGTGTTTTTAAATTTTTATTTTTTATGTTAAAATATATTTTTATTGATTTCAGAGAGGAGAGGGAGAGAGATAGAAACATCAACGATGAGAGAGAATCATCAATTGTTTGCCTCTTGCTTGCTCCCTTCTGGGGATAGAGCCTGCAACCAAGGCATGTGCCCTGTCCAGGCATTGAATCGTGACCTCCTAGTTCATAGGTCAGTGCTCAACCACTGGGCCACACTGGCTGGGTGCCTTCAGTTCTTTAAAAAAATTACATGTAACATCTAAATATCCTCCCTCATTTCTTTCCACTTTCTTCCTTCAGAGGTAAACAGTATTCTGAAGATTCCTATGTATCTTTCCTTGTGTATTTGGGTACTTTATCTTTCTCTCTCTGTAATACTGTTTTAAAATTTTACATGGTAGTTTCCTAATGTATGTGCTCTTTTAACAGTTTGCTTTTCTATTCAAATTTACTTTATAAAGTTTTCAAGTTTTATTGAGGTATAATTTACACACAATAAAATTTACCCATTTTAAGTATACAGTGTGATGAATTTTGGTAATTGTTATACATCCCTGTAACCACCACCATAATTAAGATTATAACATTTTTGCCCTAGTTGGTTTGGCTCAGTGGATAGCGCGTCAGCCTGTGGACTGAAGGGTCCCGGGTTTGATTCTGGTCAAGGGCATGCTCAGCTTGCAGGCTCAATCTGCAGGAGGGGGCTTGCAGGAGGCAGCTAATGAATGATTCTCTCTCATCATTAATGTTTCTCTCTCTCTCTCTCCCTCTCCCTTCCTCTCTGAAAGCAAAAAAATATATTTTAAAAAAAAGATTAGAACATTTGTGTCACCCCAAAAAGTTTTCTCCTGTATCTTTGTAGTCAGCCCCCTGCCATAGCCCCAAGCAACCACTGATTTACTTTGTCATTATAGTTTTACCTTTTCTAGAATTTTATATAAATGTAATCATGAAGTATATAGTCTTTTGGGTTTTTTACTCTCTTCTTTTACTTAGCATAATGATTTTGAGATTCACCCATGTTGTTGAATGCATTACTATTTCATTCCTTTTCTTTTTTTGCTAAATAGTATTCTGTGTCTGGATATGACACAATTAGTTTTTACATTGACCATTTGGTGGACATGTGGGTTGTTTCATTTTGCACTATTATAAATACTGCTGTAGACATCTGCATATAAGTCTTTATGTAGACATGTGTTTTTCTTTTTCTTGGGTAAACACCTGGGAATGGAACTATTGAGTCACATAGTACTTTCATGTTTAACTTTATAAGATACTACCATACTGTTTTCCAAAGAGTCTGAGCTAATACTGTGTTTGAGATGTATGTCTATTAATACAAGTAGATATTTTTATCTTATTCTATTATATTAATGAATCACCATTTACCCAGTCACCACTTCTTTACCATTATAAATAATACTGCAATGGGTATATTTATAAATTGTTTCCTTGTACACATGTACAAGGGTTTCTCTATAAAATGGAGATCAGCAGCTGGAATTGCTGGGTTCTAGGGTATACTCATCTTTAGCTTTGATAGATATTGCCAAATAGCTTTATAAAATGGTTGGGCATTTAACTTATAAAGCTGCTATACCTTACAAATTACTGCAGACTTACATTAGTTCTTTCTGTAAGATTTTTTCTTACAAGTGGACATTTGGTTCTTTTTGTATCAGAATATATCCCAAGTTTTTTCATACTGTTATTATAAACCTATTTTTTTCTTTTGATTACCCTTCATTTTTAAATAGGAGATTCATATGGGACATTGTGTGAATCTGACTGATGAGTCTGTAGAAGCTGTCCTTACTCGCTGTCCTCAGATACATATATTACTGTTCCACGGATGCCCCCTGATAACAGGTTAGTATGATAGACTGCTTGGGCTCAAATCCTGCTTTTATCTTTTAATAACTGTGTGACCTGGAGTAAATTATTTTACCCATTCCATTATTCCATGTCCTCATCTGTAACATGGGTATAATGACAGTACCTACCTCAAAAACTTGGTCACGATGATTATCTGACAACACTTTACATGGTGCCTAATATAAGGGCTCAGTAAATGTTAGTCATGGTGGTGTTCATGGTGATAAGTGTTAATAAATGTTAACTATGCTGAGGATGAGAATGGTGGTAGTGGCCATGATACTAAACAATGCTTTAGACAATAAAAGAATTTATAATACCACATCTATCAAATAAGCTAAATGACCTGTTATCTATACTCTCATCAGGCTTCAGTGAAGTATCACATTTGTAATGTGATACTTCACTGAAGAGGAATAAAGTAGTCACAACCCATTTGGCCTGTATAAGAGCCATGATACCACATGCTCCCAAAAACACAGCACCTCACCCTCTTTTGTATTACCCCAGACCATGCCACCCTTCCCTCTGGCCATCACCATACTGTTGTCTGTGTCTATGCAGTATACATATATGTTCTTTGGCTAATATGTCCTTCACCTTCTTTCATCCAGTCCCGCCCCCTCTCTGACAGCTGTCAGTCTGTTTCATGTATCCATGCCCCTGTTTCTATTTTGTTCGTCAGTTTATTTTGTTCATTAGATTCTACATAAGAGTGAGATCACGAGATACTTGTCTTTCTCTGACTGATTTATTTCACTTAGCAAAATACTCTCCAGGTCCCTCCATACTGTCTCAAAGGGTAAGAGATCCTTCTTTTTTACAGCTGCATAGTACTCCATTGTGTAAACGTACCACAGCTTTTTATTCACTCATCTACTGATGGGCACCTGGGTTGTTTCCAGATCTTGGCTATTGTAAATAATGCTGCTATGAACATCAAGGTACATATTCAAATTGGTGTTTTGGGATTCTTAGGGTATATTCCCAGAAATGGGATCGCTAGGTCAAAAGACAGTTCTATTTTTAATTTTTTGAGGAAACTCCATACTGTTTTTCACAGTGGCTGCACTAGGGTTCTTTTCTCCACATCCTTACCAGCACTATTGTTTGTTGAGTTATAGATAGTAGCCATTCTGGCAGGTGTGATATCTCATTATGGCTTTAATGTGCTTCTCTCTGATGATTGTGACATTGAGCATTTTTTCATATGTCTATTGGCCATCTGTAAGTCCTCTTTGGAGGTGTTTATTCAGGTCCTTTGCCCATTTTTTAATTTGGTTGTTTGTCTTCATGGTGTTGAGTGTATAAGTTCTTTATATATTTTGGAAATTAACCCCTTATTAGATGTATTATTGGCAAAAACATTCTCCCATACAGTGGGTTCCCTTTTCATTTTGTGGATGGTTTATTTTGCTGTGCAGAAAGCCTTTTAGCTTGATGTAGTCCCATTTCATTTTTTCCTTTTGTATCTCTTTCC
>NW_006293951.1:3297213-3308377 GCF_000327345.1 Myotis davidii
GCTGGGGCGGGTCGGGTCCCATGGGATCAACAGGGCGGGGCTAGCACTTATGGCTGCTCTCAGAGGCTCCACTTCTCAGTGTCCCGGTAATCGCTGCAAGCCCCTCTGAGAAAGCTGCCCTCGAGTTCCGACCGATGCCAGACAGTCCAGTTTCTCCCCGAATGAGTCTGGGTCCCCAGAGACTCGCCCGGAGCTGGAGTTCAGAGCAGTCGGGAGCTTGTGACTCCCTCCCGATTGAAAAAGACCTCAACCTGGGCATGTTTCCTTGACTGGAATCGAACCTGGGACCTTTCAGTCTGCAGGCCAGTGCTCTACCTACTGAGCCAAACTGGCTAGGGCTTCCATTGATTTTTTTGGAAGAATGAGAGAGAGAGAGAGAAAGGAAAAACATCGATGTGAG
The DNA here is from genome assembly GCF_000327345.1 of Myotis davidii. Lineage (NCBI taxonomy): Eukaryota > Metazoa > Chordata > Mammalia > Chiroptera > Vespertilionidae > Myotis > Myotis davidii. Next base: position 3,297,614 of record NW_006293951.1, read on the forward strand.
AGAGACACGATTGTTTGCCTCCTGCATATTCCCCAACCAGGGTCATGCCCTTGACCAGGAATCGAACCTGGGACCCTTCGATGGGTGGGCTGGTACTCTAACCACTGAGCACATCATCCAGGGCCCTAAGCCACTCTTGATCTTGGGGCTCTCTAACTCCAAGACTCCTTATCTGCTGCTCAGCGACATCATGACACATAAACCCTCTCCTCAGGCCTATGGGAATTCCCTTACCCTACTCTCCTACTCCCCTTTTGAGTAGTGTCCCCCCACATGCATATATGCACACACCCTTTGAAAGGTCTCATGTTGTGAGGGACTTCCTCTGCATGCAAACCTATCAAAGTGTGGCTCAAATAAAGCTTGTTGTGTCCTACTGCCACCTTGTGGTCACATCTTTTTCCCTGATCTGTCCCCAAATTCCTTGAATTCACTAACAACAGATGACATGGTATGGTGTTCTAGAAGGCACCAGAGGTATAGCATAAAACAAAAAACGTTTATATGTCAAAAAAAGTTTGCAAAATGCAATACACCACTATAATAAATATTAATTTATCAAAGGTTCTGGAAAATATTATAGCTAAGAAACATATTTTTTTAATCCAAGCATTTCTCAAAATTCTCTTAGCACAGAATACTATGTATATTATTTTTCTGATTGCTGATTTCATAGAATAGAAAAATGAAATATTGAAATGTTATTTGCCCATTGTTTTTAATAATAGTGCCAAGAATAAATCTAAAATCTCAAGATGTAGTGAAATAAGCCCCTCTTCCATATCCTGCCATCTCTCCAAACACTGAATAATTTATCTTTTATGGACCTCAACTTTCCCTTATGAATAACTGTCAGTCATACAATTAGGGAATCTGATAAAAATGCAAGAGTTTATACACAATGATTTTTTTTAATCCTTACCTGAGAATATTTTTTCATTGAGTTTCAGAGAGAGTGAAAGAGAGAGGGAAAGACAAAGAATCATCGATGAGAGAGAAATACATCGATTGGTTGCCTCCGGCATGTGCCCGGGCCAGGGCCCAAGCCCAGACTGCGGAGGAGTCTGCAACCAAGGTACGTGCCCTTTACCGGAATCGAACCAGGGACCCTTTGGTCCACAGGCCAACGTTCTATCCACTGAGCCAAACTGGCTAAGGCCACAATTATTTTTACTGATAAAGTTTCTTAAAGAGAAAAAGCTGAAGTTTTTCAACCACCCAGATCATGTGTTTTCTTCCTCCTTTCCCATCACCACTGCTATATGTATATTTTTCCTACCACATTGAATAAAAACAGATAAGGGAACAGAGCCTTGGCTGGGTGGCTCAGTTGGTTGGAGTGTCGTCCAGTACATTCAGGCTAATATATTCACCTTATATTTAATTTTTACTTTTTTTCTCTAAAGAACACTTTTTCCCCTAAAAAATCTTTTTTCTTCCTTCATGATGTTATATAATATGTCGGTGCCCCCTTTTTAGATTGATTCCCAAGTACTTTATTTTCTCTGATAATATTTTTATCATGTTTCCTCTTATATCTATATTCATGTGATTGCTCACATATGACTAAGACAATACAATTTATATTCTATAAAGAGAATATATATATACACACACACACACACACACACACATATGTTTGTACAATTCTAATATTGTTATCCTCACAGCAACTTGACCCCCATATTGGCAGTGCCCACTGTAGTTAGCCATCAGATTACCTGAATTAACAGGCTTATCTTCTCTATTATATTTGTAAATATTTATAAAATTTCCTAACCTTACTGTCAGACTATAAGAGAACTCCATGTTATAAATTAGGTCTTGAAACTGTTAGAAGCACTCTGATTTTATTTCTGCTGAAGAGACAAAAAACTAAGCTGCTATTTTAAAATATTGTAAATCAGGAAAGTAATTTTTAAACTTGCTAAGTTTTAATTTAATTATATCTGCAATGACTCTTAGCAAGTACAACTCATATACTTTTGTTAATCTCTTACAGTGTACATGCATTTCAGTTTCTCTTAACTATTTAAACATATTTCACAGTATTCATGGGCACTGAGGTTTAGATTTTAGAAGGGCAATAAAGCAATTAGACAGTACCAGCATCCTTATATTTACATCGAAAGGCAGAAAACCCAACAGGAAACCTACTGCTTTAAATTGACTGGAATTTTTGTGATATCTGAGGATTTGTTTCAACATGGTTACTTTACAAGCAAGTTCCATAGATTTCTAGATGATAACATAGTCAAGATTTATGACAAAGTGCCAAAACAAAAGTATTTTAAGACCTAAGTAGTTTGCTTCCGTTTCTGTTACCTCATCCTTGTTAATTCATTCATTATTAATCCAACACAACAGAATGCTTCTTTATGAAGCATTAGAACTCTAATCATTGTTTGTAAAAATGTGCCCAGCCTCATTTTTTTCACTGTGTATTCTACAAACATATCTAAATTACATTTTCCTTGATCATTTGAAAAAGTTAGTTTATTAATTTATATTTCCTTTTTTTCTTTCTCTTGGTGCTTCAAAAGCCCCTGCCATGAATCTCTTTCAAAAAGTGGTCTCCAGCCCAGTCAGTTTGGTTCAGTGGTTGAACATCAACCTATGAACAAGGAGGTCACAGTTGAATCCCGGGCTGTGGACTCGATCTCCCATAGGGAGGTGTCTGAGGCATCCGATCAATGATTCTCTCTCATCATTGATGTTTCTCTCTCTCCCTCTCCCTTCCTCTCTGAATTCAATTTAAAATATATATATATTTTAAAGTGGTCTCCATCTATGTTAGTCATAGATTTTTAGAGAGATGGTAAAAGTTTCCTTACAAGTCATGTAAACAACTCCCTTGTTTTAAGAGAACAGAGCCCTGGCTGGGTGGCTCAGTTGGTTGAGTGTCATCCAGTACACCAAAAAGGTTGCGGGTTCCATTCCCCATCAGGGTACATAATAGGTTGCGGGTTCAATCACCAGTCAGGGCGCATACGGGTGGCAACCAATTGATGTTTTTCTCTGACATCAATGTTTATATCTCTATCCCTTCCTCTCTCTCTAAAAATCAGTAAAAACATATCCTTGGGTGAGGATTATAAAAAAAATGGAACTGGAAGTCAAAACCTGTCACCTGATCCACAATCTCTAATTCTTTTCCCAATAGAAGTTTCCTAAAGACACATGAAATATCTCTGATTACTGAATTAATATATTGTCAATGTTTCCTTTTATAGATCATTCACGAGAAGTCTTGGAGCAATTAGTAGGCCCAAACAAATTAAAGCAAGTGACATGGACTGCTTATTGATGCTTAGCCAAGTTATGCTCTTCATACTGTCAGGAAATGATGGTCTTGGAGATTGGCTTTCCAACATGTAATATGGTTTGTGACTTACCAGACTCTTAAATGCTTTAATAGTGCTGTTATTCTGTGTTTGTTTAATGAGTCCTTGTTTTAGAATTTTAATCCTAGCATGCCCCTCTGATAGATTTGGGGGTAGGGGGAGAAGGCACTGTTTTTGTTTCTTAATAACGAAGATTTTAAATTACCTGTCTTCCCTGGAGATTTCCTTTTCCTACCTAAATATTTGAGCTGTTGTAAAGGAAATGTACCAATGTGGATAAATTTTAAGTAAAGGTATTTCTAAAAGTATAACTACCTTTTTAGCTATTTTCTGGCTCCTACCTTCCTGAAGTATTTAAATGCCCATTGGCCAAAAGCTAAGCTGAATACTAGCCTATAAATTCTGTATAGAATTTAATATTTCAGTGAAACAAAGAAACATAACAGTTAATGTCATAATCCATGATGTCATACACCTTAGCCATTCAGCATATGAATGTTACTGAGGCCCTTGCCCAGTCACTTATTTCATTGATTTTTATGGCTATTTTTCTCTGAAAATAGTTCCCAGACCCAATTCCAACATGGGGTGGGGGATAGAATCAGATTCTATTCTGTTCTGGAGGTAGAAACAGATTCTACAGGTTAAGGGTCCAGTCCTACAAGACTGCTCCCCTTCTGTCCCTGCCCACCCAACACACTTCAGACACCAGTTGCAAGTCCAGGTTGTTACTTGTGCGTCTGATCAATTGGCTACAAATTGGAGGTACCAAGGATCCCTTCCTTGAGTTAGATTAGTTTCCTAGAAGGACTCACAGAACTCAGGAAAACCTGTTAACTCACTAAATTACCAGTTTGTTATAAATACTATTAAAGGATAAAAATGAACATCCTGATGAAGAGATACGCAGAGAGGTCACAAAAAAGGAGCCTTCTATCCTCACAGAGCTAGGGCCCAGAGCGGTGGCAGGTGGAAGGCTTCTGGAAGCTCTCCACACCCCCTCCCTGTGGGTTTTTATGGAGGCCTCATTATGTAGGCAGGGTTGATTGTTCAAGTGGTTGTCCCTCTCACCTCCCCAGAAAATAGGGGTGGGACTGAAAATTCCAACCTTGTATTCATGGTTGGTTCGGGACAATCAGCCCCCATTCTTAGGTGCTTTGCAAAACATCACATGAATAACAAGACACCTTTTCACCTTTATGGCTCTGGGTTCAGGAACTGAGAACAAGAGACCACATTTATAATAAAAGATGCTTATTGTTTAGGAAATTCCAAAAGTTTAGAGTACTATGAGCCAGGAATTATGGATGCAGACCAAATACATTGGATAAATATATTTTGGTCACATCCTTGAGAATAATGAGCCCTGCGTTCTTAGCTCTAGGATTGGTCCAGGACAGCCAGATGTCAGTGGTCTAGATGCTGGATGCCAGGGCGTCTGGAGGATGGGCATCCTGAGTCCTTAGGGAGTAGTTGGAGGATTATCCAAAGGTAAATAAATGTCCAGGCATTGATATAGGATGGGAAAATTCAAAATTTTAAGTTCCTAGGCTAGTTAAGACAAGAAAAAGAATTGTTTCCTTATGCCTCACCTTCATACTGTTAAAGTGACTCCATTTTGTATTTTCCCTATCTTCATTCTTTTTTTAAATCACTTAAAAAATTTTTCCCAAATTTTATTTATTGGATATTTTTCCACTGATTTTTTTTTAGAGAGAGTGGATGGGGCAGGGAGAGACAGAGCGAGAGAAGCATTGCATCAATTGGTTGCCCTTGAATGGAACTGAACCCAGGACCGATGCTCTACCCACTGAGCCAGACTGGCAAGGGCCCTATCTTCATTCTTTTCCTCAATATATACATACATCTTTTTTGCATAGTGGTATTCTATACACATTCTCCTTCACATTCTTCCTCTCTTATATCATAGTGGTTTGTTTTTTTTAATACGTAAGATTCTATAAACCTTGGATGTGTGGTGGTGGCATAACCAATTTCTAACTAACCTTAGTAACCCATAAAGAGGCATATGGTGTCAGTACAGAGTATGTTGGAAATTCTAAAATCTTTATTTTTGTCCCTGGTTGTCCATTAAGACCCTATTATGTACTAAATACTATAGTCTTCTATATTTTATATTTTTGTTTGTTTAATTCAACACATCACATAGTTGTCCTCAACTACAGAAACCGACTCAGCTACAATATCTAATTCTCTCCCCAATTTACTTATTGCTACCACTTACGCCTTCTATAATTATATTCCAATAGCAGTAAAACTAGAAAAAAATTACAGATAAAAAATTGTATATTTGGCATAATGCAGAACTAGTTACATGACAAAAGTCTAAATCTTCATATTTTGGAAACAAGATTTGCCATTTCACAGGAACTGCATTCTTCAAACATAGGTATATCCATACTTGGAAGCGTTTTGACAATTCAGGGCTGGAAATCCCACACGGCGCTTGTTGTCAGTCCATTGTTTTCCTGCCTAGTAGGTTCTGGAAGTGAATATTCTACCACTTTGTGCAGCTGATGCTGAATGCTGTGTCCTCTGAACTGGGGCCGGCCTGGGTCACCAATCAGTACTCGAGTTTTGTGAGTCCAAAAGCAATCCTTCAGCCATCGATGAAGACTATCTGCAAGGTCTTCATCATAAAACATATCTCCAAGCACAATAAGGTCCCATTTATCTTGTTCCAAATCCAAAATGTTTTTGGTTAAAATGGGAACAGGTTTCAGTTGGTTCAATTCACAATTTAGTGTGATAGCCATTCCTGCAACTTTAAAAAAGGACATGATGAATTGGTATATACTAGTACTAGACTGTTTGAATTCCCTATTGATTAATTTAGTTTATAATATCTCTTAACAATGTTTTCTCCCTTTAAAAAGATTCTTTTAAAACATATTTTTAGCCCTAGCCAGCTTGGCTCAATGGATAGAGCGTCAGCCTGCGGATTGAGGGTCCTGGGTTTGATTCCTGCCAAGGGCACATGCCTGGATTGCGGGCTTGATCCCCAGGGGCATGCAGGAGGCAGCCGATCAATGATTCTTTCTCGTCATTGATGTTTCTATCTCTCTCTCCTTCTCCCTTCCTCTCTGAAATCAATAAAGAAATGTATTAAAAAAACAAAAACATATTTTTATTGATTTTTTTTAGAAAGAAAGGAAGGGAAAAGGAGAGAGAGAAAAAGAAACATTGATGTAAGAGTGAATCATCGATTGGCTGCCTCCTGCATGCCCCCACCAGGGATTGAGCCTGAAACCAGGGCATGTGCCCTGACCAAGAATCAAACCAGCAACCTTTTGGTACACAGGATGACCCAACCAACTGAGCTACACTGACCAGGGCAAAGTTGTGTGTATGTGTGTATTAATTGATTTAGAGAGAGGAAAGGAGAGAGAGAGAGAGAGAGACATCTATCAGTTGCCTCCTGCATGCGCCCTGACCAGGGATTGAACCTGTGTAGGTGCCCTGACTGGGAATCAAACAGGCCACCCTTCAGTGTACAAGACGATACTCCAACCAACTGAGCCACACCGGCCAGGTTTCCTTTTTTTGTTGAAAGATGTTTTTAGGTAAGAAAGCCTAAAGTTAATGCCAATGTAAGCTATTTATTGTGATTTTCAAATATATGACTGGATATCCTGAATACAAAACAAACAAAAACACACCTGGAAATGCTGGAGTTTTAAGGAACATTTGTTGATCTCAATAACCACAAAGTCTGGTTATTGGGCGACAGGGAAACAAGCCTTGGGCTTGAGCAAGATGGCAAGTTAAAACTGAGCCCCCTGTATAAAATAAGGATCTTCAAGGACTAGAGCCTCAGTGAAAGGGAAGACTAGAAGAAAATCAGATAAAATTAAAACTTATCTGTATGGTAAAGACTATCATATTGAGGCATCATAGATATTTATCCTGGAAGGGAAAAAACAGGATGAGCTTCACAGATTTTTAAATATGAAATCCTTACTAGGGTCTATGTCATTGGCCAAGATCCTCGATGCCCCACTCATCTTAGCAGCGATAGCCGTAGCTCCGCATCCACTCCCGAGATCTAACACAGATTTTCCTCTGACAACATCAGGATTATCCAAAAGATACCTAAGTTAGAAAAAATGGGGAGAGCATGGGAGAAATTCAGTAGAGCTGTTCAAAAAGAAAGTAATTTCTTTGGGTTCAATGAACAAAGAAATAATATGACTTAGCAGAAGAATTTGGTCTGATCTTGGCAAGTTTGGCCTGACCAGAGTAAGACAAAATGTCAATCTTAAGAGCTGGACAAAGGTGGCAGAGAGAGGACCTAGTCATTTGATTATTCTTCAGCATGTGTGAAGAACAGTACCACACAGTTACTAATCGGGCACTTCAAGTCAACTGTTTAAAAGTTTTGAGCACTTACTGTGACCCAGAAATGATCAAGAACTAAGAATCCAGACTGACAAAATATGACTATAATCAGGACTCAGTACACTAGAGCCAAAATCCAACATCTCCTTTTGATTGTTCATCAGAGTGGTTTTACATTGCTTGAATTGTCTTATAATGACCATCGAAGTCCAGTTCAACCAAAGAATTTGGACCAGGGCTAAGTAGTTACCAAACAATTGAAGATGAGTGGGAAACACTGACATAATGAATTTCAACAGACACTTGATCTTAGTGTTAGAATAATGAAGAATAGCGGGGACTATAGCAAAGTAGAGGTGTGCATGCCAAGGGACAGCTGCTACCCATCTTCAGCTAATTGTTGCCACACAGAAATCCCATGTTATCAGAGATGATTCCTGTTTTTCAAATCAATGCATATTTTTACATGAAATCTCTCAGGTTTTAAATGTTAGCAACTGACTTTCAAAAAGAAGTGTGTTGAGAAGCAGAGCTGGTGTATTGAATTAAGAATATGCAGAGTATGGCCCGGTGAATGAAGAGACCCAAGCCGTCCACAGCAGAGCAGCGCGTGGCTAGCTCCCTCTGCATGGCAGCTTCCACTTTGGGGAGGTGAAAACAGGGGGTCATTTTGACTGAAGGTGGTTTCAATACACCCACAAAGGAAATAGAATCACAAGATTTATTGCTTCCAGATCCCAGAAGCAAGGAGGTACAATGAGCTGAGGGGAGGGCAGTCATCTGTTCCAGGTCACAGTGGAGATAGAGAGGGAGATGCACAGGTGAATTGGGCAGAGGTCACTAACTTTTCCAGGACTTAACTCTAAGTGGTTATTCTAAAAGGTTACCTGGGAACTTACAGCAGGTATCCTAAACTCAGATCCTTTAAAAATGCCCATATTCAGTGTCAACGGGGTTATCACACTGTAAAACGCCGAGGCAGCAACTCTCTTCTCATCACAATAAGTAAAAGCGAAACAGAATACATCTGTGGGTCACCAGTGTGTGTTCTGATTCACACAGCCTCTTAAGGATCTGACTGTATATTTGGAGATGATAAACAATAACTTTAATAGAAAACAGTCACTTACAATGCCAGTACTTTTTAAATATGATGTGAGGAGTAAAGCTTGGAAATTTGGCAACACAACAATCAGAAAATTGAAATTGTTTGATGCCACCTGGAAAGCTTTCCAGTCCTCAGTTTTCTCCCAAAAGCTCTATGTTTGCGTTTTGCTTTTCATTTGAAACTATGTATAGCATTAACTCTGTTTGGCCATACCATGCATGTGAAAGAGAAGTCCTTAGCCTTTTTGTTTTCCAGCCCTGTAACCTCAAGGCATAAACAGATGAAATCATTTACCAATCCAAGAGCAAAGACCAGATTGAAAGCTGCAAGTTCTAGTCTTTGTTTCAGCGGCTGTGTTTTAATAAAAAGTAGTGTGAATGTGAGAAAATTTCCTAACGAAGAGCTCTGCAGTGTGGAGAGGTGGAAGGAGGGGCCTTACAATGCAGATTCAAGTCGTGAGTTCACCTGAGATGTCAATAAACCACTAGCGAAGAGGGAGTCCTTGAGCAGCCCATTCACAGTCTCCTTTCCTTACAGTGGTTCTCAATCTTCTGGCCCTTTAAAGACAGTTCCTCATGTTGTGACCCAACCATAAAATTATTTTCTTTGCTACATCATAACTGTAATGTTGCTACTGTTGTGAATCCTAATGTAAATATCTGATATGCAGGATGGTCTTAGGCGACCCCTGTGAAAGGGTTGTTCGACCGCCAAAGGGGTCGCGACCCACAGGTTGAGAAACGCTGCTTAGGACACTGAGAAGAGGCAATGATGGAAGGGTGTGAGGCCTCAGGGGCAACACTGACAGGATTAGGTTGGGAGAGCTGAAGGACTGGGGCCTTAGGTTCTATCTGGGACCCCTGCACTGGCCATACATTATGAACCATGAACCTGAGAACAGTGTAAGGTCTGAATGTTTATAGCTACCTCTGGTCTTGATGGCTGACCCTCGGACTTCTCTTGAGAAAAGGACTGTATTTGGGGAAATACCTTGATAAGCTTGGAGTAGAAGGTAAAACTATGTAGCAAAGCAACCAAAAAAAAACCAAAACTGCTTAACCTCAAAATTCAGAAAAGAAGAATGTGGGTTTTTCTGTTTGTGTGTGTGTGTGGGTGGGGGGAGTAATGGGGAGGGGGGAAATGCAGAGTTGAAAGGGCTGAAAAGAGAAAGGACTGTTGCAAACTTAAAAGATTCCCATTTCAGTTAGGGCAATACCTAGACAGGGCTTGGCCTCCTGGCCAGTAGATCGCCCAGTAAGGATCGCTGTGGGGCCACAGGTCAGCTCTTTCCCACCAAAACTTGCATCTGGGGGTCAAAAGTCGCAACCGGATCTCAGGGGTGAGGCTGCCACTGCTGGTGACTTCAGTGTTCTCCTCCAAGAAGGCCTTCATCTCAGGGTCCAGAAAGCTCCCATTCCCTCTCCGGGGACAGTGGCCCCAGGGAAACAGAGAGAGACCGCTGCTTCTCACAGCCTTCTGAAAGACACCACAGTAGTTTCCTGGACACAGTGCCAGTGTCCTCCAACCTGGGCTCAAAGCCATCTGTCCTTTTCCAAGCCACAGGCTCTGTCACCGCCGCTAGTAAGAGCTGCTCCTCAAGGGCAAAGTATAAGGATCTGGCTGCCAACTTGATCCAAACTGGAATATCTAGATTTCTAAAAACAGAAATAATAATGAAAATTCCAAGGCTCACCAACACTTCCATATCATATCCTATCTAATAATAGACAAACATGGTAATTGACCGTACCTTCACTACGCCTCCCGTTGGCTAATCAGCGTGATATGCAAATTAACCCAACCAAGATGGCGGCCTGCAGCCACACAGCTGAAGCGAGCAGGAGGCTTGCTTGCTCCAATGATGGAGGAAGCCAAGGTTCCCCACCTGCTGCAGCCCAGCTCTGAGCTGCACTCTAAGCAACAATGTTACAATTATAGAAGCTAAACAAACAC
>NW_006293951.1:3308459-3327071 GCF_000327345.1 Myotis davidii
CTCACGCTCCCACAGGGGGAGCTCTGCTCAGCCAGAAGCCAGGCTGATGGCTGCCAGTACAGCGGTGGTGATGGCAGCCTCTCCCGCCTCAGCAGCGCCAAGGATGTCTGACTGCAGCTTAGGCCTGCTCCCCATTGGCAAGTGGACATCCCCTGAGGGCTCCTGGGCTGCCAGAGGGATGTCTGACTGCCAGCTTAGGCTCAATCCCCTGGGGAGCAGGCCTAAGCCAGCAGGTGGTCATCGCCCAAGGGGTCCCAGACTACAAGAGGGCACGGGCCAGGCTGAGGGACCCCCCTGAGTGCACAAATTTTTGTGCACCAGGCCTCTAGTTATATAATAAAATATTACAGTGTAGGCTCTGTAAGCTCTGTAGCAGATGATCCACAAGCACAAGTTCATTTTATTTTTTTAATGTATTTATTTTTAGAGAGAGAGGAAGGGAGAGAGAGCAAGAGAGAAACACTGATTTGTTCCACTTATTTATGCATTCATTGGTTGATTCTTATATGCTCTGACTAGGGATCGAACCTGCAACCTTGGCAAGTGGGGCAACACTCTAACCCAGCCGTGGGGGAGGGCAGGTAGGGGCAACCAAGCCAGCAGGCAGAAGTGATTAGGGGCAATCAGGCCGGCAGGCAGAAGTGGTTAGAGCAGCTGTAGACAAACTACAGCCCACGGGCCGGATCCAGCCCGTTTGAAATGAATAAAACTAAAAAAAAAGACCATACCCTTTTATGTAATGATGTTTACTTTGAATTTATTTTAGTTCACACAAACACTCCATCCATGCTTTTGTTCCGGCCCTCCGGTCTAGTTTAAGAACCCACTGTGGCCCTCGAGTCAAAAAGTTTGCCCACCCCTGCTCTAACCCAATGGGTAGTACAAGTTCATTTTAGATGAAAGCATTGGTACATCAATTTAGGAAAATCCAATCTTTTAAAAGCATGCCTTTTTACAATGGAATCCTTTTATTAATTTCAAATGACAAATGTACAAGCATTTGATTTTGAGAGAAATCTTCAGGAACAATGCCTGTTACATAAAATAAGGTATATCTTTAAAGTTCTTTCATACATAACCTAGCCAGTTTGGCTCAGTGAACAGAGCATTGGCCTGCAGACTGAAGGGTCCTGGGTTCAATTCAGGTCAAGGGCACGTACCTTGGTTGCAGGCTCCCCCCTGGCCTAGGCCCTGGTCGGGGCTCATGCAGGAGGCTACCAATCCATGTTTTTATCACACTGATACTTCTTTCTGTTTTTCCCTCTCTCTTCCACTCTCTCTAAAAATCAATGGAAAAATATGCTTGAGTGAGGATTTAAAAATAAATAAATAAATAAATGTAATTTAAAAAAAAAAAAAGCCTAGCTAGTTTGGGTCAGTGGGTAGAGTGACCTGGGTTACAGGCTCAATCCCTAGTAGGGGGGCGATATGCAGAAGGCAGCCAGTCAGCGATTCTCTCTCACCATTGATGTCTCTCTCTCTCTCTCTCTCTCTCTCTCTCTCTCACTTCCTCTCTGAAATCAATAAAAGAAATTTAAAAAAATAATAAAGTTCTTTCATACATTTAGTCACCTTTAAGCAGGCACTGTGCTTGGCAACTCTGAACAAAATAAAAGTCTAAGAAGCTAGCATTTTAGTTGGGATAAGCCTAATTAACAGGCAAACACAGTTTTGCCTTTATGAAGTCTAGCCAAGAGTTATGGAGGCTAATGAAGCATATTTTTCTGTAGGCAGAAGTGTACAAATTATACTTACCACACTCTATTTCAATAATGATTGTCATAGCATAAAACATCTATGTGAACAGATTCAGGTCTTTTTCCTTAAAAAAACAAAACAAAAACAAAATAAAAACATTAAGGATTTCATTGTAATAAAAGAATATCAACTCCCAAATCTCTTTCTGTACATATGTGATGATTCATTGTTACCAAGCCTGGGTTGAAAAGACTTGTTCCAAAAGAAAACCACTTTGAAAAGAAAAAGTAGGAATGAGAAAGAGCAGTTTTATTTTTTTTCAACTTATTTCATTAAAAATTTATTTTTAGCGCTCATAAATGAGTAAATTCCAAAATAGCAATACAGAGTACAGTGGGGCCTTGACTTACGAGTTTAATTCGTTCCGTGACGGAGCTCGTAACTCAAATTACTCGTGTGTCAAATCAATTTTCACCATTACAATGACAGGTGATGCTGCGCTGATGTGGCGTTCACTGTGACATCCGCTGCACCAACTAGCGGTGGGGTATCTGAAGCTGGCTCGTAACCCGAATTTTAGTTCACAACTCAAAGCAAAAAATCGGCAAGAGATGGCTCATATCTCGAAAAACTCATTAGTCGGGACACTCGTAAGTCAAGGCCCCACTGTATTTAAGAACATTTTAATATTTCTACTCAACATTCTACCTTTGTTTTGCTTTCTATAAACAAATATACTGTATTAAGACAACAATACTCTTACCCCTAAGTTCAGTGCTAAGTGCTTTCAATGATCTATTTTGAGCACATAATAATGCAGAGACAATTTTCTTGAACATGTTATTTCCAGTCAGAGCTTAGCAATTACTTTATTTTTTTTTTTAAATATATTTTATTGATTTTTCACAGAGGGGAAGGAGAGAGATAGAGATAGAGAGTTAGAAACATCGATCAGCTGCCTCCTGCGCATCCCCCACCGGGGAAGTGCGCGCAACCCAGGTACATGCCCTTGACCGGAATCGAACCTGGGACCTTTCAGTCCGCAGGCCGACGCTCTATCCACTGAGCCAAACCGGTTTCGGCAGCAATTACTTTAGCTTCACATTATTCTGTCACAAATGATAACCAAATGGCCTAAGTAGCTCACATCATAAAGCTATTTTAAGCCAAGCCAATGGTATGTATAAAGTTAATATAAAATAACAAGTATACTAGTTCACATTTGTTTTGCACCTACTAGAAATATGCCAAAATAATAAGATTTATTAAAGAATGAGGTCCTTGGGCAAAGGGGGAAGAGGAGTCATATAATCAAAAATTATTAGAAAAACATCGTAGGTAAAAAGAAATCTGCCTACAATGTAACCAAATCAAGGAGGAAACGGGAGTACAGCGTTAGGGTTGATGTCATTCAGGAAAATACGCTTACCATTCCACCACAAACCTGTTCACTGCAAGAGCTCAGGACCAGGCCCTCCACTCTATTATTCTCCCACTAATTTTCTTTACATGGAACATAACCTACGTTTATGATAACAGAACACTATACTGCTACTTAATCTGATAGCAAACAATAGAAAAACAATGAAATGGTTAGGGCTGGGCTGACTTTTGGCTAGCTCAATACCCCTGAAAACAGGGGCAAAATGAGTCATTAAGAAACAGCATTCAAAGAGCACTGTGTTATGTAATGTGATTTATAAAACAGGTAAAATTCTGTAACTGTCGATAGAAAAAGCCATATTTGAAAATGAGGAATGTTTTGATGCTGATTTTTTACCAAAATGGTACCCCACGCCACGTAAGTTGGAACAAATTGCAAACACACTTACTTGCATCATCACCTCAGTTTAATAATCCAATATATGACAAAAAAGACAAACAATGAAAACAGCATCATATAGCACATCAGCTTTGTTTGGCTCCCTCTGGATAAAATCTTCAGTTTTCCCATAGTTCTACCTAGAAATCCAGTTGTGGAATCAAATTGTGACTCCATTTCAGCTAGTAATTTATTTTGAGTTTTAACTTCATGGCCTATCTCAATGGAAAGATCTTTCACAGCCTTTACTTTGCGCCTCAGGCTTTCGGTGTGTCTGTCATTTTCTTCTTCACAGGCACTATATCCACTATTAGCAGAGCCATAGTTCCTATAGCTGCCAGGAGGTACACCTGCGCCCAGGCCTGCGTGCGTCATCCTGGCAGAAGATAGAGGGAAAAGGCAGGCGGGGGTGAGGCAGGAAGGGCCAGGGGTCGCCGGACCTCGTCTTCAGGACCAGGGTCCGGCGAATCACCAACTTCTTCCCCTGCAGCGCCACGACAGAAACAGCAGTTTAAAACAGAAATTACACACGTAGTTGTTTGGGACCTCTGCTCTTTTCTGCAAACACGGTTTAGTCTTATATTCATCAAAGTCAGTGCTTTTCAACTGGTGTACCTCAAGAATGTTTAAAGCATCAATACCTGACCTGTTTTCCTTAGATTGTCAAATTTAAAAAATGACAACAGCCAACACAAAATAGTTTGGTGTGAATGAATCAAAATTATACCTATTTTTTGGTCAGATGGGCAAAATATGTATTGTTTTGTTGTGCCTAAGTCTTCTAGTAATGAGCTTATATGTGCCAGAAGATGAAAAAGGCCGAAAGTCGCCGACCTAAGTATTTAGAGCAGGTCTGCAACTCAACTGCCTTCCAGGAGCCTGACTGGCGCTGAACGCGGGGTGCAGGCGGAGGGTGGGGGAACCGAGGGGCTGTGCCAAGTGGCTTCCCAACACTGGCCCACAGAGGGCAGCCAAGTGCGCCAGGCAGCAAGCCTCAGCAGCTCTTCCCGTTCCTCAAAATAATCCAGACACTCACGCAAAACTCCCACTTTTAAACGTTTGCGATTAATCAGGATATCAAACCACCAGGCAGGACGAAATGCCTGCGAACCGAGGCTGGACTTCCGAGGGGGGTCAGAACTGACGCTATCTGGGGAGTAGATATCTGGGGAGCCGCCCGCGGCCTGAGGCCCATTGGACTAATCCTGTTCGGAAGGACTGGGTTGGCCCTTGAACCGCACCAGCCCAAGTTTTAGGGAGAGCAAATGAGCGAGGGTTTGGGGGGTGGACACCTGCCCCTCCCCGCCCAGCACCGATCGGTTATGAGTATGTGCTTATGGGGACGACACTGACAGCACGTGCACTAAGTGATCGGGGAATGCGACCGTTCACCAGGGTCCGTTCCCAAGTGTCGGTGACCACGTGTGGCCCCCGAGGAGGACCGCGCAGTCCTCCCGTCCGCTTACCTGGCTTGGCTCACGCGGCCCGGGAAGCGAGCGCGCAGGGCGCGTCTGCCACTCGCCACTCGCCCTGCGCGTCTATTCCCCGCCGCCCGAGCGGAGGCTGGAGAAGCGCTGGCCCCCTGGCGGCGGCCCCGGCGGCGGGGACCTCGGTGCGGGCGCCGCCCTCCTTCCCAGCCGCGCTTCCGCTCACCGGCCCTGCGCTTTCTTAAAGGGGCAGGAGGGGCGAAACCAGAGGGCGCCCGGACCTCGCGTTGGGAGTCAGGGGACGCCAAGTTCTGATTTCCAAGGTATTCGTTAGGAAGCCCTTTAGGATGCTTTGTGCCAATCGCACTTCTAGGCGCCGGACAGAGTGGCTTGCCAAATAGAGTATGCACCCTTGATGATGCTTACATTGAACTGGATTAAACCATAATGGTAATGTTAATAAATGTACCATCTAAATCTGTTTGCAATGTAAATCAGCCAAGTTCTGGACCTAGATATCCATTTCCCAATTGGACTCAGGTATCCCACTGGCCCCTGAATTCAACACATTCCAAAATTAACTCACCATCTCACCAGATAACAATTAAAACTTGCTTCGCGCCTGCCAAAGGGGGAAAAATTGTCCCAAACCAAGAACTAGGCAAACCATGTTTCTGCTTCTTACTTGGTAGTTTCAGAAATGAACGGGCAGTCACCTGTCGCTTGGGTTCTCTCTTCTGCCGTTAGATGGGGTTTCTGCTTTCCCTGTAAACAGAACGAAACTACTATCCTATTAACAGTCCCAGGTGCATCCTGACCATCTGCTTCTTAGATGGCATATTTATTAGGGATAAGCTGCACACGTGGTATTTCAGAGTATTCTGCTCTCCATTTCCTCTATAACAGTGGTTCTCAACCTTCGTAATGCTGCGACCCTTTAATACAGTTCCTCATGTTGTGGTGACCCCCAACCATAAAATTATTTTCGTTGTTACTTCATAACTGTAATTTTGCTACTGTTATGAATCCTCATGTAAATATCTGATATGCAGGATGTATTTTCATGGTTACAAATTGAACATAATTAAAGCATAGTGATTAATCACAAAAACAATATGTAATTATATATGTGTTTTCCGATGGCCTTAGGCGACCCCTGAGAAAGGGTCATTCCATCCCCGAAGGGGTCGCGACCCACAGGTTGAGAACCGCTGCTCTATAATTACCAGTATGGTGTTTTTATGACTGTGAATAAAACTGTGTTCATTAATTTAGTAGCTACTTTTTAAAAAAATCGCTGCTGATGTAAATCTTTGTTTTCTCAACTATAAGTTCTCATTTCCATACACTAGTATTCACCAACTAGAGGCCCAGTGCACGAAATTCGTGCACTGGTAGGGCTGCTGGCTGGGCATTCCCTCCCTTCCCCCGGCCACCTTCCCCCTGCTGCTGCTGCTGATGGTCACCCTGATGGTCATCCCCCACTGGGGATGTGCCCGCAACCCAGGTACATGCCCTTGACCGGAATCGAACCTGGGATCCTTCAGTCCGCAGACCGACTCTCTATCCACTGAGCCAAACTGGTTTCGGCCTAAGACTTGTTTTAACCAGCTTGTGTTCTATCCCAGTAAATGGCAGGAACATTCAGTTATTGCCCAAGAAACCAGAAAGAGGAGGCAGGTCTAATATTTCAACAAAAGAGTATTTCCAATAAAAGTTTTGGTGCTCATCACTGAAGATGAATTTAATAATGTGAAGACACCTTATCTAAAACTTGGAACTAGACTAAAAAGATTGCTAAATATCCTTTCCCCTTCTTTCTAGTTTTTTCATTGATTCACTTTCCATCTCCCCCCTCTTGCCCCACACACAGTCTGTGCCATTGTCTTATTTCCTCCTTGTGAGAGCTTGCCTGTATTCCTGTAACTGGTCTCCCTCTTCAATCCTGCCTTCCTCTAACACATGCTTTATACTGAAGCTCAAATATGTGTGTTTTCCTGAATTTACATTTTTACAGTCCAAAAAGGGCCTTACATTCCTATAGTCCCAAATAAGACACCTGGGATTCTGTTGTTTGGTATTGGTGTATTGCTGTTTTTAAATTGAAATAAAATTTTAATTGCTTTTCTCAAAATTGACCTACATGCAACGAAGCGGACTTATTACCTGATTATTTGAGCTATCTTCTGACCTTGTGACTGGGGGTCTAAGAGGAATCATCCCAAGATGTCCCTCTGTGGTATGCATATTGTTTTGAGCTAAAGGCAACTTTAGCCACAGGCTCAAGAGAAACTTCTTACTTGCCTAGAACCGTGGTCGGCAAACTGTGACTCTCGAGCCACATGTGGCTCTTTGGCTCCTTGAGTGTGGCTCCTCCTAAACCTTAGGAGTACCCTAATTAAGTTATTAACAATGTACGTACCTATATAGTTTAAGTTTTAAAAAATTTGGCTCTCAAAAGAAATTTCAATCGTTGTACTGTTGATATTTGGCTCTTTGACTAATAAGTTTGCCGACCACTGGAGAAGAAATATGAATTAGAGGCCTTGCCCGTAAGAGATTATCAGAGATAACTTCCTTTGACTTATCTTAGGGCAGGCAAACTATTTACTAAAGGCCTGCTGTTCTTATCCTCCTGCAATGATCTTTTGAAGCCCTCAAGGCCCCTTACCTCATCCCTAGTTCAGGATGTCATATATTCATGTTTCCTTTCTGTGTCTCAACCTCTCATGCATGCGGGGGATCTCTGATTCTCTTATGCATGCGGGGTTCCTATTCTTTTTTTGTTTGTTTGTTAATCCTTGCCAGAGGTTATTTTTCCATTGACTTTTAGAGAGAGTGGAAGGGAGGGGGAGAGACAGAGAGAGAAACATCAATGTGGATGTGCGAGAGACACATTGATTTATTGCCTCCCACACACACTTTGGCCAGGGCTGGGGATCCAGCCTGCAGCTGAGATACACGCCCTTGACTGGAATAACACCCAGGACCCTTTAGTTCTTGGACCAATACTCTATCCACTGAGCAAAACCAGCTAGGGCCCATTCTTACGTGTGTATTAAATTCGGTTATTTTCTTTTGCTAAATTGTGTCATGTCTGTTTGATTACTAGACCAGCTGGAAGAACCTTGAGGGTAGAGGAAAGCTTGTTTCCTTCCCCACAAGATTTTTGCCTTTAAACATCAGCCTATATTTTTGTTCAGAGAGCCAGTTCTCTGATAACTGATCTCTCTTGCAAGTGCAAGTAAAAACAAGTTTATTTCATACTCAACTTTTTCTATAAAGGTTTTTTTGGAGGAGGGGACACGTTATTCAATTATACTTATTAGCTGTATGACCTCAAGTACATTATTAAACCTTCCTACTTTGGCATAAGAATTATTTTGAACTGAAGACATTTGAGTTCCTGAAATCCCTTATCTGCCTAAAACAGGGCCTCCCCAAAGAAGTCAGTTGTCATAATCCTTCTGTCCAGGAGCAACTCTTATCTTGTTGACATGAAAAGTAGGTACCACACCCAAACAGATGTCTTCACCTGACTATCTCCCATCTATTCTCCTAAGGAAGAACTTATCGCTTTCTCCCTTTATCTTTCCAGAAAGTCATTCCCATAAATGCCTTTTCTCCTCTTCCCCGTTACCTACTAAGTTAGGTATATAAGCCAAATTCTGACTGCCCCTTTGAATTACTCATCACTAAATTCTTCTATATGTGTGTGTGTTGCATGTGAAAATTCTGGTTTTTCCCCTCATAAATCAGTCTTTTGTCAGTTTAATTCACTTGTCCCAGACACTGAACATAAGAGGGTAGAGGAAACTTTTTCCTCCCCTACACTAAACGTCAATTTTCTTGTCTGTAAAATAGTGATGATGATGATAATGTATTGGAGAATTTAATGAGACAAAAGTAAAATGCCTAGCACAGTTCCCGGCATACAGTACATGCTTGGTAAGTGCACTATTACTGTGGTTATCCTGATTGGAATTATGGAGATAGTGTTGGCTAAGGAGCAAGACTGGAGGCTGAAAATCAGGTTTTTAACTAAGAGGATCAGATTTGAGTTTTGGAAAAACATTTTAAGCTGCAGGTAGCAAACAGTTAGGAGAGAGGCAGGACTGAAGACAGGGAGACCACCGGTTCAAGGATATTGTGGTCATCCAAGCAAGGAACAATGAGGTCAGAACTGTTACCGGGAAACCCCGGGGTGGGCTCAGGCTGCCTGTTGCAATGTCCACTAACGGAGGCAGGGTTAAATCATATAAGGCGTTTATTGAGAAGGCCAGCCAACCAAGAAGATAGGGAGCTTACACACACCCAAAACCTGTCTTACAGCAGGTTTATATAGGAAAAATGGACTGAGGTGAGGTTGGGAACAGAATGCGATTACATGCAGTCCTGGAGGTCAGCAGAATTCAACCATTGTTCTTGGTTGTCAGGCCATGAGATGATGTCTTGGTTCCTGGTGGGGTTGGCCTGGTCATGTTTAATGGCTCTGCTTGCTTGCTGGGTACAGTGTACTAGTACATTGTCTGAAGCTGAATCACCTCCTCAATCACTTTGTTGCAGGTGTACAGGACTGAGAAATGAAACTTACAAAAGAAAAACTTAATCCTCTGTTCCCATATAAGGAACTTAACCCTCAACCCTCTGTTTCCATACGTATATGTACTTTAGGATTTCAAAATATGATTATTTTTCAGATTAATTCAGGTGCTCCATCTATCAGACTATAAGTCCCCCTCTATTAAGAACTAAGGCAATTGCAGTCCAGATGGAAAGAATTGGACACATCTGCAAATGATGCAAGAAAAGCTACTAGCAGGAATTGGAGACTAATTAAATATGCTTGCTTAATTGTAATGATAGACAAAGGGCAAGATGTGAGTTTTTCTTTTTCAACTTTACCTACCTGTGCTCTTACCCACCATGCTATCTGATTATCTTCTCCTTAGCTTAAAATCCTCCCTAGCTCCCCAGGCCTTCTATATCAAAGCCAAATTACTAATCGCAGTTTCCCGGGACAAGTTACCTATCTTGCCTTGTTTCAAAACCCTCCTCTTCTCCCTTACAATTTGCTTGTTTTTGTTGTTGTTGTATTTTTTGCACAGGACCTGTTCTGTCACCCAGGCCTTGCTTAAGACAGACAGTTGCCACCACCTTGCATACACACCCCTCCTCACTGCCCCTAACCACCTTCTTGTCTTAGGACACAGCTCAGGGTTCAGGTCCTCTGCAAAGCCTTCCCCAACCCACACAATGATCTTGACATTTTCTTAGCTTCCCGTGGGTGTCTTCAAAGAAAGAACTTTTGCAGGACTGTCATTGCCGGCCTCCTGGACTGGCTTAGAGACAGACCATTTCATTTCTCTTGTATCTTCTGACTTCATTGGACACTCAATGAATTATGTTAAATGAAAGAAGAAGCACATAAATGAATAAAATGACAAATATCACATATCGGTGTCTCATTTAAAAACTTTTAACAGTTTTATTTAAGGGTATAATTGACATACAATGAACTACACAAATTTAAAGTGTACAATTTAATGTTTTTTAAAAAAACATTACTGAAGAGGGACTGAGACCCAGCCCAGGCTGCCCTGGGACGGACTGACTGGAATGTGTAAACCATTCGCTCCTCCGTGTCCTTGGTTCGGGGAGATAAAGCCTGTGATTTAGTAGGCGACTGTTATATTGCTCAGCTTGTTTGTTCTTGTCTAATTATTTTGTCTCAGTTTCCCTTATTCTACTTGTCAAGGAATTTCCCTAGTTTCTCACTGTTCTGCCTCATTAGTAGGTATGAAACTGTCTCATTCTCATCATGGTTTTAGTGTGCATTTCCCCAATGACTAACAATATTTGGGCATTTTTCCATGGGCTCTTTTGCCATCCATCCATCTTTTATTTGAATTGTGTCTCATTTTAAATCCAAATTGTTGCATTATTTTTCTGATCTTACATAATTCAGGTACTTTAAAAAAAGTAAGGGCTTTGTTTTTTCTAGTGCTGGGGGAAAAACAAAACAAAACACTAATGGGAATTATCTGGAACGATGAAAAAAAGTTTCCTTACCACTTTTGGAGAATATTATTTATAAATATAACATAATTTATAAATGGTTATAAATATAAATCCTACATAAAATTGTTAATATATTTCTGATAATAGTGCCACTTCAGTTAGTTTTCAAATCAGCAGTGAGAGGCAAACAACAGATAAATTGTACCCAAGCAAGTGTGACTTGCCCCTGCAACCCCAGAATGTGTATGTGTTTGTCCTCACATTTTTTTATTAAAAAAAAATAGATATATGTGTGTGTGTGTGTGTGAATGTGTGTGTGTGTGTATATATATATTGATTTCAGAGAGGAAGGGAGAGGGAGATAGAAACATCAATGATGAGAGAGAATCATGGATCAGATGCCTCCTACTGGGGATTAAACCTGCAACTCAGGCATGTGCCCTGACCAGGAATTGAACCGTGACCCCCTGGTTCATAGGTCGATGCTCTACCACTGAGCCACACCAGCCAGGCTGTCCTCAGACTTTTGAATCAAGTTTGAAGTTTTGCGTTTTCTAGAGCTGCAACTTCCTTCTAGCTTTTTCTCTCCATCAAACTGCCCCAGCAACAAATCTGTAGCGCCATGTCTGAGTGAATTTGTAGGTTTCCTATTTGATTTCTTATCTGCTATTTACAGCTGAGTTCCTCTAGTTCAGTGGTTCTCAACCTTCCTAATGCCGCGACCCTTTAATACAGTTCCTCATGTTATGGTGACCCCCAATTTCATTGTTACAAATTGAACATAATTAAAGCATAGTGATTAATCACAAAACAATATATAATTATATATGTGTTTTCCGGTGGTCTTAGGCGACCCTTGTGAAAGGGTCGTTCGACCCCCAAAGGGGTCGCGACCCACAGATTGAGAACCGCTGATCTAGTTAGTCACCAGGCAATTACAGGTCTCCAAGTCATGCCTGAAAATCCTGATTTCTGGCCCGTTAAGAGTTTGCTATAAAAGCCATTGAGCTTCCACTAGGCATTAAAATCTTCAACAAACTAAAGCTATACTGCCATCTAGTGATAATTTAGCTTACTATTGTCCAGGTGTATCTGTGTAAAAAAAAAAAAAGTGAAACTGTGAAATAGACTCAGTTATGTGTAAAGAGCAAAGACTCTTACCCACAGTGTTACCACGCACTCCCATGCTTGTTTTTGTTTGTTTGTTTTTAATC
This sequence comes from Myotis davidii, assembly GCF_000327345.1. Classification (NCBI taxonomy): domain Eukaryota; kingdom Metazoa; phylum Chordata; class Mammalia; order Chiroptera; family Vespertilionidae; genus Myotis; species Myotis davidii. The sequence goes on from NW_006293951.1 coordinate 3,320,642, forward strand.
CTCATCCGAGGATATTTTCTCCATGGATTTTCAGGGAGTGGAAGGGAGGGAGAGAGAGAAAAAAACATAGATGTGAGAGAAACACATCAATTTGTTGGGAGAGAAACACATCAACTTGCTGCCTCCCACCCAAGCCCTGACCGGGGCAAGGATTGAACCTGCAACCCAGGTACGTGCCCTTGACCAGAATCGAACCTGGGACCCTTCAGTCTGTGGGCTGACGCTCTATCCCAGCCGTGGGCAAACTATGGCCCGCGGGCTGGATCCGGCCCGTTTGAAATGAATAAAACTAAAAAAAAAAAAAGACCGTACCCTTTTATGTAATGATGTTTACTTTAAATTTATATTAGTTCACACAAACACTCCATCCATGCTTTTGTTCCGGCCCTCCAGTCCAGTTTAAGAACCCATTGTGGCCCTCGAGTCAAACAGTTTGCCCACCCCTGCTCTAACCACTGAGCAAGACCAGCTAGGACCTGGCCTTCTTGTTTTTTTTTAAAAAAATTATATATATTTAAAGTTCCTATTTACATTCAATATTATTTTGTATTGGTTTCAGGTGTATAGTGGTATGCTTGTTTTTAATATATGGCGTAAATACTTATCACTGGTAATAGTTAAGGCCTAATGTGTAAGAAAGATTTGGTATCATTCGTGACATATTCCCTGTCTGTCTCTGTCTTTCTCTCTCTCTCCCTTCACCATATATCCAGAATCTGCCCCCTGCTCACCACCTGCACTGCTTCCCTCCAATACAAGACCACCTGAGCCTGCATCGTTGCAATAGTCCCTAATTGACCTCTCAATTTCTACCCCTGCTTACCTGTGGCCTATTCGCAACAGAAAAGCCAGAGGGATCCTTTCAAAAGGAAGTCAGGTCATGTCCATCCTCCACTGAAAAACCTCCAGTTGCACGCATTGCGCCTTGCCATCGCATCTCTGACTTCTACTCCTACTACTCCTGACAACAAGCTTTCACACACTCTGGGCCCACCGTCTTGTTGTTCCACAAACACATCTGGCTGTTTCCTGCTTCAGAGTCTTTCACGGATGATCGTCCCTCAGACACGTGCACGACTAACCCCATCAGCCCCTTTAATTTTGTCAAACGCTTTTTCTGCGTCAACTGAGACAACCATGTGGTATTTTTCCCTTCATACTGTTCTTACACTGATGAATTTTCATATGTTGAATCATCCTTGCCTCCCAGGAATAATTCCACTGCGTCATGATGCATAACCCTTTTAATATGCTGCTGAATGTTGTTTTCTAATATTTCATTGCAGACTAGTACCCCTCACCTCCTTTAAGTCTTTGTTCAAATGCTACCATCTCAACGAGGTCTGACTGTCTTATTTAAAGTCACAGCCCTTCCTTTCCCCACCTTCCTTTTCTCCATAGACATTCATCACGTGTTTTGCTTATTGAATTCTCATGAGGACAGGGACTTGCCATGAGAGGGATATGTTTCCTTTTTTTTTCTTTCCCTCATTGAGGTCTAATCCACATACACAGAAATGCACAAATCTTAAGTGATTTGTCTCACGAGAGGGTTTTTCTTTTTTAAGTATGTTTTTATTAATTTGAGAGAGAGAGAAAGGGACAAGGATAGAGAGATAAAAACATTCATGACAGAGAAACATCGATTGGCTGACTCCTGCATGCCTCCTACTGGGGATCGAGCCTGCAATCTGGGCATGTGCCCTGACCAGGAATCGAACCAGTGATCTCTTGGTTCACAGGTCGCTACTCAAACCATTGAGCACACCAGCCCAGCGAAAAAGTGAAAAGTTTTAATAAAATGTATGTAACTGATTAGAAATGATTTGGTTTTTTTTATTTTCTCCATGAGCGCTTACTTACTATGCTCAGAAGTCTTAAAGTGTAATGACTGATAGTGCATGAACTTCCACATGAACTATTAACTTATTTAATAAAGAAAAATTAGTCTGGGAATAGAGATATTAACTGTAAGGATCTCTGTGGTTAGAAATTCTCTCTGTGGTTGTGGGGAAATTTTTATGCTTCAGTGGAAAACCATGCATTGTTTAACACTCACCCCAAAACCCCCGGGTCCTCTGATTCTCTGGGAACTGTTTTTTCAAGTTTGTAAATTGTAGCTAGCTAATAGCAATCCTAAATAAATCCTGACTGCTGACATGCAAATTCCTTCTCTTCTGCTCTGTAGAAAACAATGTTGCTTTTGCCTCCATTTGCTGATTCATTACAATCTTCCTGATCTAGGAATGAATCTGTTGGCAGCCCCTTTGAACTGGTTGTACCAGCTGACCAGTGTGCAAAGAAAATTCAGAGAGCTCCGCTTGATAGGAATATTTCATTGATCAAGAAACAAACTTCACAAACTGGGAGCCTTCAAAACCACAAGCAGTGAGCAGCTCAGCTCCAGCAGTGACCGCTCAGCATGGAAAGCGTGCGTGGGAAGTGCATTGTTCTCTGTGGAGATTGGTTACGAAGCTTACATTCCTCTGCAAGTAGCAGCATCACTACGCTTCCTTGTTCGTGGCTGATTGGCTAGGAAGCTGCATAGTCATGCTGACTTGCAGGAAGCTCAAGATTCTTTTTGTTTAAGGTCAGCGTGAGCCTTTGGGGAAGATCAGGACAGTTGGAGTTTTGGTTATGTGATGATGGATGGTTGGCTTAAGGGTATACTCAAACTGTGGCCTTCATTTTGGTTTTTCTTTAACACAAGCTTCTTCATTAATGACTTTTTAAAAATCTCTAACGGGTTTTTTTCATGTCTACATGGGAGTAATGATTGTACCCTTAATTATCCTTTAATGAAATAATCGGTCAATCAATTAAAGAAGTAGTTAACCACACAAGAAGGCTTATTAACTCAGTTCTATGTGGTACACTTAGGTGCATTATTAACAGAAAGAGGATCTTTAGTAACAGAAGTGTGAGTTGGTATAACCAGAATTCGTTTTATTGTTCTCCCTCTCCCCAACATACACATGCTTACTGATTGATCAAGCTGGTCAGATTGTGAATAGATAATTGAGGTGGTATTTGCTCAGAAACTTGGTCTTCAATAGTCATGGCCTCTTATGTCTTTTAATAATTTTTAAAATTGATTTCAAAGAGGAAGGGAGAGGAAGAGAGAGAGAGAAACATCAATGATGAGAGAGAATCATTGATTGGCTGTCTCCTGCACGCCCCACACTGGGGATCAAGCCCACAACCTGGGCAAATCGAACAGTGACCTCCTGGTTCATGGGTCGACACTCAACCACTGAGCCATGCTGGGCAGGCTGCCCCCAAACCTTGCTTACTCCCACTTTAGTTTTCTTTCCAAAGCAGTGCTTCACCTTTGCCTATTTCCAATTTTCTCATCAGCAAAAACTGTTGTTGAAATGCAATATTACCCAGGACTCAGGAGGGCGTCACCACAGGTGCCTGTGCCGCCCCGCTGAGGGAGCCTGCGTTGTCCTACACTGGGAACCAGATTCGAAATACCTGCACCTCAGTACCGCAAGACAGTGTCCCTCAAACCCTCACCTGGGATCTGGGTAAAAGCCGGGTCGGATCATGGTGGTACTGGAGAGTCTGCATTTCTGACAAGCGCCCAGGGAAGGCAGTGCAGTCCGTGGGTGCCATCTGAAGAGTTTCCGCATTACACAGGCCAGCCCTCACTGCATGTTCAGGCGCAGAATCTTCAGAGCGAACGATGGGAGCTGTCACTTAAAAAGCTCCAAGTGCCAGTTCTGTGTACAGAGTTCTAGGGCACGGTATTCCCAGCTCCCCTGATGAGAACTTAAGCCACTTGATTAAATTCCAGTTCCCAGGCCGTGACTGGGAGATGCTGATTTAGTAGTTTAGGGGATGCAACCCTGAAATATATTTTACAAGGAATGTATGACTAGCAGCCCAAAGGTTTGGCAGACAACAGTGGGGCTTAAACACAATGTGAAAGCCATTCTATTCCGCATTCCACATTCTGCATTCCGGCTCTAAGATGTCTTCATTCTTGCATTCATTGCACCTCAGTGTTAGCGTTTGCATAATCTCCTCCAGGATTTGAGCAACTGCTCTGTTTCTTTATCTTCATCTTAATCCGACTTTCAGGTGATTCTGAAAGGTCCCCTCCCCAGGCAACTGTGGCCAAGCTAAGTCCTTCTGGTCATTTTGCAAGCTGTCATTTATTCTTTCAACTTTCTCTGAGGGCTGGGGACACTTAGGGCAGCTGAGGTCATGAGTGACAGAGCCTTGGAGAGTTCCTGAATCACTATTTCAGTGAATTGGGTTCCTCCATCACTACCCAAATTGGTGGATTTTTCCAGAAGCAGAGAACTAACTTTCTATGCTGCTGTCAGAGCAGTTGTTTTACAAGAGAAGGCCTCTACCCAGCCAGACGCAAAGAGTAGCAAAACCATATTAACAACCCCACGAGGAAGAAACCAATCAAATCCCTTTGTAGGGGCTTTAAAAGGACATAAAAATGTTGGCTCCTATCAATGTTTTATCTTCATAGTTTTCCCAGGACTACGGTTCAGACGGTTCAGATGGATGGATCGTATTCCAGAGATATCCTCTGGCCTCTGAGGGAAGGTGTTTCACAAAGGCTTGTTAAAGACGTTGACATCATGAAAAATATTTACTTGGTTTTTGTCCCTGTGCCAGGGCGTGCCTGCACCCCATCTGGCAAAACTGGGGCAAACAGTGATGTGGCTGTGAGGCAGGATAGTAAGAAGCTAGGAAAATCCCTGGGCAAGGGGAATGGGGAAACTGAGACAAGAAAGGGAAACGTTAGGAGATTCCGTCCCTGTGCGAGCGTCACTGCGTGCACGCACACTAACCAGGTAGTGTAGCCAGCTCCACGCCTAGGCTGTCAGTCTATTGCTCCCAGGCTACAGACCTGCACAGCACCTTGCTGAATGGAGTCCTGTCGGCAATTGTGACCCAGCACTAGGTATTTGTGTATCTAAACATAGACAAGGTCTAATGAAAGTGTTACACGATAGTGAGAAGCTAGGAAAAATCCTAAGCAAGTGGAATAGGGAAACCGAGACAGGAACATTAAACAAGGCCCAACAGTTGGGGGAGCTTGCAGCTAGCTCGCAAATAACAAGCCATTATCTTCCCCAGCCAAGGACATTGACAGCAAAAGGCTCAATCCCTCTCCTCAGTGAAGAATGCGGGAAGGGAAGGGGGACAGAGAGGGGATTTTAATGCCCCGTCTCTATCTGGCCAGAGAAAACATAGTGTAAATCACCCTGGAACTGCTAAGGTAGGAAGTGGGGGAGGAAAGAAGAGGGGGCGTTAAAAGCCTGTCTCACTGAACAAAGAAGTCAGCAGTTTTGGGAAAGGAAAAAAGTTGGGGGTTGGGGGTGGGGGAGCAGTTTTATTTCACTCCCTAAACAGAGAAGGCAGCAGTCTCGGGGCTTGTCAAGATAAAAGTACCAGGTGCCTCTCATAACTCCGGGAAAGCCATAGCAAATAAAAAGGGAGACCTTCAGAGGTGACCGATGCTAGGACACTAGGGCAATATGGTCCTGATGGCCATTTGTAAGCTCCCCGCCACAAGAGAACAAAAGACCAGGAAAAACTCGCTGGACACCAGGAGGCAGACCATACAAGGAATGGAAACTTCCTGGAGGCACCTGATCGCACACCTGCACTCCCTCCACATTCCAAGCTCACCAGCTCAGCCCCAGACCCACTGCTCACAAAACTTCCCGCCAATGACTGCAGATGAGGATGACATTCCAGCTCCTGGTGCTGCCATCGTCCATCCTGTGTCCCCTTGGCTGGGAGCTGTGCAGCCCTTTCCTTTGTTTGTTTTTCAAACTGATTTTATTTTATTTATTTAAGTATATCTTTATTGATTTCATAGAGGAAGGGAGGGGAGAGAGATAGAAACATCAATGATGAGAGAGAATCATTGATTGGTTGCCTCCTTCACGCCCCCCACTGGAGATTGAGCCCACAACCAGGGCATGTGCCCTTGACTGGAATCGAACCCAGGACCCTTCAGTCTGCAGGTCGATGCTCTATCCACTGAGCCAAACTGGCTAGGGTTCAAATACATTTTAACCTGCCTACCTATTTTAATCTATATAAGATTTCACTTAACCTAGAATATCTACACTAATAAAAGAGAAACATGCAAATTGATGTCACTCTGCTATGCCCACCAGCCAATCAGGATGAGCATGCAAATTAACCCAACAAAGATGGCTGTTAATTTGCATATGCAGGCACAGAGTGAAGACTGAAGAGGCTTTGCCGGGAGCCGGTCCATCCTTGCTGCTTGACACAGTCGCTGCTATATGGCATACTCTTCTTAAGATGTTTGCTCACCTTCTTGGCACTATGTGTTTTAACCAAGGTCACCTCTCCGAGAAAGGTTGTTTCCCCAGGTAGGGATTTTCCCCTGAAGTTAGGGAGGGAATAAAACCTCTTAACTAAG